>NC_036863.1:28172782-28250714 GCF_002910315.2 Salvelinus sp. IW2-2015 | reverse complement strand
AGAGTCTGGGCTGCATCATGTTAGCTCCACCTACTCACTGCTAGCCTCCACTGGGAGTCTGGGCTGCATCATGTTAGCTCCACCTACTCACTGCTAACCTGCACTGGGAGTCTGGGCTGCATCATGTTAGCTCCACCTACTCACTGCTAACCTGCACTGGGAGTCTGGGCTGCATCATGTTAGCTCCCCACTCATGCTGCACAAAAGTTAACACAGTTGAATAATGCGACACGGCTTGTAGAAAAATCAAAACAATGTCCATACAGATGAGAACAATGCAACAAGATACCGCCAGTAGCTTCCAGCTTTGTAAACTTTCCTTGCTAGCTTACAGCTTAAGTGAACATCAATTCACTACCCKAGTACTTTGTGATAATATGTAAACTATAACGCAAAATGTGCTGATTTCAAAGCTGATTGCCACCGAAAACTTTATTCGTTCACTTAATCGGTCTCTCCATTACGTCGTTCCATCAGCCAAAGGTTATCTATTTTCTCAGTGAACTGTCAGTGTGTGTGAAGAGGGCTGTGACAGGCCACATCCTACTTGCCTCGTGAATTACATAGCTGGTTAAAGAGACTTTTCTAAAATAAGTTATTTCTATGCTAATGTTGATCAGCACAACAAAATAAGTCCCAAATGAAAGGGAAACAGATTGTTTGTCATCTGTAGCCCCGTGAAATCTGCCAAAACRGTAATTCAGTAATTCAATGCGACCATCTCTGTCAGATGGCGCCGACAGAGATGGTTGCCTCGGTCCTTAGGTCCTTCAGGTCCTTAGGAAACTATGCAGTAATTTGTTTTTTTWATGTATTATTTCTTACATTGTTAGCCCAGAAAATCTCAAGTGTTATTACATACAGCCGGGGAAGAACTATTGGATATAAAAGCGACGTCAATTTACCAACATTATGACAAGGAATACGACTTTCCCGAAGCGGATCCTTTGTTCGGACCTCCACACTGGACGTGGGATCTTMTCTCACAGGCCGACACAAAACAAYGCGGTCTCCGCAGGGAAGGCAGACGGAGCGGCCTACTGGTCAGACTTAGAAGGCGAGCACACCATACACCGCTTCCTAGCATATTACTCGCCAATGTCCAATCTCTAGACAMCCAGCACAGTTACAATACCAGAGCTAGTGTTATGTCTTGTAAAATCCCAAGAGTCAACAGTATTGCGAGGAGCACATTTTTCTATACATGCATTTGTCTATGGAATAGCCTCCCTTGGAGATCAATATTTTGTTTTTATAGAAATAACTTGTAAACGCAGGCAAAGGTTTTCATTTGGACAAGGTTGTCTAAGTAAGAGAAACCACTACACTGTCTGCTGGTCAGTATATTTTTTTAATTTATTTAACCTTTATTTAACTAGGCAAGTCAGTTAATAACTAGTTCTTATTTACAATAACGGCCTAACCCTGCCAAACCTGGACGACACTGGGCCAATTGTGCGCCACCCTATGGGACTCCCAATCACAGCAGGATGTGATGCAGCCTGGATTCGAACCAAATCAAATCGAATACAACAGGTGTAGAGCTTACAGTGAAATGTAACTTACTTACAAGCCCTTAACCAACAATGCAGTTTTAAGAAGAAAAAAAAAGTAAGAGAGAAGAATAACAAATTATTAAAGAGAAGCAGTAAATAACAATAGCGGGGCTRTATACAGGGGGTASCGGTACAGAGTCAATGTGCGGGGGCACCGGTGTCGAGGTAATTGAAGTAATACAGTTGAAGTCGGAAGTTTACATACACCTTAGCCAAATACATTTAAACTYWGTTTTTCACAATTCCTGACATTTAATCCCAGTAAAAATTCCCTGTYTTAGGTCAGTTAGGATCACCACTTTGTTTTCAGAATGTAAAATGTCAGAATAATAATAGAGAGAATTATTTATTTTAGCTTTTGTTTCTTTCATCACATTCCCAGTGGGTCAGAAGTTTGCATGCACTCAATTAGTATTTGGGTAGAATGCCTTTTAAATTGTTTAACATGGTCAAACGTTTCGGGTAGCCTTCCACAAGCTCCACAATAAGTTGGGTGAATTTTGGCCCATTCCTTCTGACAGAGCTGGTGTAACTGAGTCAGGTTTGTAGCCTCCTTGCTCGCACACGCTTTTCAGTTCTGCCCACAATTTTCTACAGGATTGAGGTCAGGGCTTTGTGATGGCCACTCCAATACCTTGACTTTGTTGTCTTTAAGCCATTTTGCCACAACTTTGGAAGTATGTTTGGGGTCATTGACCAAGCTTTAACTTCCTGACTGAAGTCTTGAGATGTTGCTTCATATATTCCACATACTTTTCCTCCCTCATGATGCCATTCTATTTTGTGAAGTGCACCAGTCCTGCTGCAGCAAACCACCCCCACAACATGATGCTGCCACCCCCGTGCTTCACGGTTGGATGGTGTTCTTTAAGCTTGCAAGCATCCCCCTTTTCCTCCAAACACAATAATGGTCATTATGGCCAAACAGTTCCATTTTTTGTTCATCAGACCAGAGGTAATTTCTCCAAAAAGTACGATCTTTGTCCCCGTGTGCAGTTGCAAAACCGTAGTCTGGCTTTTTTGGCGGTTTTGGGGGCAGTGGCTATTTCCTTGCTCAGCGGCCTTTCAAGTTATGTCGATATAGGACAATTTTTACAGTGGATATAGATACTTTTGTACCTTTTCCTCCAGCATCTCCACAAGGTCCTTTGCTGTTGTTCTGGATTGATTTGCACTTTTCGCACAAAAGTACGTTCATCTCTAGGAGACAGAACGCGTCTCCTTCTTGAGCGGTATGACGGCTGCGTGCCCATGGTGTTTATACTTGCGTACTATTGTTTGTACAGATGAGCGTGGTACCTTCAGACGTTTGGAAATTGCCCCAAGAGAGGAACCAGACTTGTGGAGGTCTACAATTATTTTTCTGAGGTCTTGGCTGATTTCTTTTGATTTTCCATGATGTCAAGCAAAGAGGAACTGAGTTTGAAGGTAGGCCTTGAAATACATCCACAGGTACACCTCCAATTGATTCAAACAATGTCTATTAGCCTATCAGAAGCTTCTAAAGCCATGAACATAATTTTCTGTTAATTTTAAGCTTGTTTAAAGGCACAGTCAACTTAGTGTATGTGAACTTCTGACCACTGGAATTGAGATACAGTGAAATAATCTGTCTGTAAACAATTATTGGAAAAATGACTTGTGTCATGCACAAAGTAGATGTCCTGACTTGCCAAAACTATAGTTTGTTAACAAAAAATTTGTGGAGTGGTTGAAAAACTAAGTTTTAATGACTCCAACCTAAGTGTATGTAAACTTCCGACTTCAACGTGTATGTACATGTGGTAGAGTTGTTAAAGTGACTGTGTGTAGATAACAACAGCAGCAGCGTTCCAGATTGGGGGGGGGGGGGCAGCAATTCAAAAAGTCTGGGTAGCCATTCGATTAGCTGTTCAGGAGGCCTATGGCTTGGGGTAGAAGCTATTTAGGAGCCTCTTGGACATAGACTTTGCGCTCCGGTACGCTTGCCGTGCGGTAGCAGAAAGAACAGTCTATGACTAGGGTGGCTGGAGTCGGTGACAATTTTTAGGGCCTTCCTCTGACACGGCATGGTATAGAGGACCCTCTGTAGTGCCTTGCGGTCAGAGGCCGAGCAGTTGCCATACCAGGCAGTTATGCAAACCGTTAGGATGCTCTCTATGTTGCAGCTGTAAAATCTTTTGAGGACTGAGGATCATGCCAAATCTTTTCAGACTCCTGAGGGGAATTGGTTTTGTCGTGCCCTCTTCATGACTGTCTTGTTGTGCTTGGACCATGTTAGTTTGTTGGTGATATGCACAAGGAATTGAAGCTCTCAACCTGCTCCACTACAGCCGCCGCGATGAGAATCTCGGGTCCTCTTTTTCTGTAGTCCACAATCATCTCCTATGTCTTGATCACATTGAGGGAGAGGTTGTTGTCCTTCCCACCACGGTCAGGTCTCTGACCTCCTCCCTATAGCTGTCTCATCGTTGTCGGTTATCAGGCCTACCACTGTTGTGTCATCAACAAACTTAATGATGGTGTTGGAGTCATGCCTGGCCGTGCAGTCATGAGGGGACTGAGCATGCACCCTGAGGGGCCCCCATGTTGAGGCAGGGTGGCGGATGTGTTGTTTACCTTCCCTTACTACCGTGGGGGCCTGTCAGGAAGTCCCGATCCAGTTGCAGGGAAGTGATTAGTCCCAGGGTCCTTAGCTTAGTGATGAGCTTTGAGGACTAGTGGTGTGAACGCTGAGCTGTAGTCAAATAGCATTCTCACATAGGTGTTCCTTTTGTTTATAAATACAAAATAATTGACAATACAACATCATAACAGTTATGTACCAAAATAAGAAATAAAACTTTTTTTTAAAGAAGAAAAGACTAGCCTGCTGGCCTTACGGAGTCGATGGGAACAGCGCCGAGCTATTTAGGAGGGAATATCACACCTGGCACAAGTGATTGTCTCGTTCTGTTTTTCCTGCTGAGGGGTGCCCTGTAACCTGCGCCAAAGGGGTAGTTCAAAGTCCAGGTACAGGGGGTGGCTTGGGTCTAAAATGATGATTTTTTAGCCTTACGGAGGGCCCTGACCTTAAAGATCTCATCCAGGCCTGTCTGTTTGACTCCAAGTACCTTGCTTGCTGTGGTAATAATCCTTCTCAGCATATTTCTCTGGCTGACAGTGGCATTGCCAAACCAAAAACAATACAAAAGTTAAAATACTCTCAATAAATATTTGTAAAACAGAGTCAATATAGTACAGTCTACATTAAAAGATCCCAACTTTTTGAGAAAGTACAGTCTCTGTTGGCTTTTTTGTAGATCAGGTCTGTACATTTACTCCACTGAACTTATGTCCAAAAGGACACCCAGATATTTATATTCCTCTACAATTTCTATATTCTGACCTCTGATAGATGTTGCAGAGGTAGGTGTTGTACGCTTCTGAAGTCTATGCACATCTCTTTGGTCTTGTTGGTATTGAGACCAATGTGATTCCTCATACCACTCTACATCAACATCTAGGACCGGCACGATGTTCTCGTCATCATGCAACAGGCTGATCAAGGCAGTGTCATCAGCGAACTTAACGAGGTGTCTGTCAGTATGGGAACTAGTACAACTATTAGTGTACAAGATGTACAGAAGTGGGGACAAAACACATCCTGAGGAGAGCCTGTGTTGGTATTGCGTATATCCGACACGTGGGGACCTATTTTGACTCGCTGTGAGCGTTGGCTCAGGAAGTCCAACAGCCACAAAACCAGCCCCCATCTAAGGAGAAGTCCCGAATGAGTCTCTGTGCAGAATGTAAGGCTGGATTGTGTTGAAGGCAGAAGAAAGTCAACAACAGAACCCTGACATGGGATTTGGCACCCTCTAGATGTCTATAGACCATGTTAAGAAGGGAAGAATGGCATCATCATCTCCTCTGCTAGGCTGATATGCAAACTGAAATGGGTCGAGGAGCTTCTGGGTGAGCTGAGAAATATGACTTCTCACATTTTCTCAAGGCATTTCATTACTAAGGATGTCAGGCGACAGGGCGTAGTCATTCAGCACAGAGGGATTAGATGCTTTAGAATTGGTATAATTATTGATTTTTTCCACAATACTGGAAGTGTTGCTGGTTGAGGAGATTGAAAATGTCTGTAAAACACCAGCAGTTGTTCAGCACAGTGCTTTAACAATGTCCACTTATTTGTATGTGTTACATCCCCTGAACAACTTTAGAAACATCAGACTGTTGTGACACACAACGTCTGTCTCCACATTTGTAATGATGCTTCCATTTGTTTTACCTCCGACACGAAGTTGTCTGATTCAAATCTTGAGAAGAAAACATTCAGTTCATTAGCCATGTTCTGGCCCTCATATCCCCCAAGGTCAGCACTGGTTTTCCCCCTGCCTATATGGGGGGCACTAGCCATGGATTTAATCCCTTGCCAGGCCACCCTTGCGTTTCCTGAGGAGAGGGTCCCCTCCACCCTTTGCTTGTATGCCTCCTTGTCCACCAGTATCTGTCTTTTGATCTCACGTTGTACATCTCTTAAAGCCTGTCTATCACCCCCAGCATAAACTGCCTTCTTCCTGTCAAGTAGTGATTTTAGATGTTTTGATACCCAAGCCTTGTTGTTAGGGAAGATTTTACAGGTCTTAGTAGGCACAACTGACTCAACACAGAAGTTTACATAGTCTGAAATAACATCTGTGAGTTCATCAAGATCAGAGCTGCTGTCCTCAAATACCTCCCACCTTGTACAGTCAAAACACCCCTGGAGACAAGTGATACTGTTGTCATTCCAGATCTGGACAGTTTGAACTGTGGGTTTCTCCCTCTCCAGGAGCCGACAGTAGGTTGGCCTGAGGTAGACCACATTGTGGTCTGATGTCCCCAGGGGAGGTCTGGTGGTGGCAGAGAACGCCTTTGGTATTGTCCTATAGAACAAGTCAAGAGTCCTATTTTTTCCTAGTGTGACATTTCACATACTAGTGGTATGTGTGCAGGATGTTGTGCAAGGTACAGTTGTTAAAATCCCCTAAAATAAATTTGGGTGCGTCGGGGGAGATGGATTCCAGTTTCTGTGACAGATTATAAATAATCTCTGATGCCTTTGTTATATTAGCTTTAGGTTGAATGTACACAACGGTAACAAACAATTGGGGGAACTCACGGGACAGATAGTAAGGTCGCAGTGACACAGAAAGCAGTTCAATGTCGGGGGTACAGAGTCTCTCTCTTACCAGGATCGATTTACACCACTGGTCCCTGACAAGCAGGCAGACGCCCCCGCCGTGATGTTCCCTGTGACGGTCAGATCACGGTCCGCTCTGACCAGAGTGAAGCCGGCCGGCTCCACTTCTCTGTCCGGGACTCTGTCATCCAGCCAAGTCTCAGTAAATGCCAGCAAASAGGCCTCCCGATATTCGTGTTGGAAGCGCAGATTCGCTGACAACTCATCCGCTTTCCCCCTCAGTGACCTGGCATTAATCAGCAAGGTGGTGGGTAAGGGAAGTTTGTTCTTTTTTTTTTTTTAAGTCTTTGTCTGATTCCCCCGCGTTTTCCACGTTTGCATTTGGGTTTGTAATCCACTCGCAGACAATCAGGTATTAGATGGGCCATTGGGATATCCAACGTGTTTGTATTTGAGTTGCATTGTAGTAAGAACTCYCTGCTGTATTGGATTCCGCTGCCAGCAGCGTTTTCATAATTAGTCCGTTCATAGCGGGTATGTACACGATCAACAAGATCAGTCCAAAACCCCACCACTGTAAATCCATGTTTGGCGGATTGTTTGTAAGCTAAGTGTACAAATTAAAAACATAAAATAACGCCACACCAAACATCACACACACTGCAGGTCGCAACAGAGCCGCGCCCCTACCCTGTCCCTACGCGTCGGTAKTCATTTAAGCAGGTTACCTTAGTGTTCTTGGGCACAGGGATTATGGTGGTCTGCTTGAAACATGTTGTTATTACAGACTCAGACAGGGAGAGGTTGAAAATGTCAGTGAAGATACTTGCCAGTTGGTCAGCACATGCTCAGAGTACACATCCTGCTAATCCGTCTGGCCCTGCGGCCTTGTGAATGTTGACCTGTTTAAAGGTCTTACTCACATCGGCTGCGGAGAGCGTGTTCACACAGTCGTACGGAACAGCTGATGCTCTCATGCATGTTTCAGTGTTACTTGCCTCGAAGCGAGCATAGAAATACTTTAGCTCGTCTGGTAGGCTCGTGTCACTGGGCAGCTCTCGGCTGTGCTTCCCTTTGTAGTCTGTAATAGTTTGCAAGCCCTGCCACATCCGACGAGCATCGGAGCCAGTGTAGTACGATTCGATCWTAGTCCTGTATTGAYGCTTTGCCTGTTTGATGGTTCGTCGGAGGGCATAGYGGGATTTCTTATARGCTTCCGGGTTAGAGTCCCGCCCCTTGAAAGCGGCATCCCGCCCCTTGAAAGCGGCAGCTCTACCCTTTAGCTCAGTGCGAATGTTGCCTGGAAGATATTCCAGTCTGTGCTAGCAAAACAGTCCTGTAGTTTAGCATCTGCTTCATCTGACCACTTTTTTATAGACCGAGTCACTGGTGCTTCCTGCTTTCATTTTTGCTTGTAAGCAGGAATCAGGAGGATAGAATTATGGTCAGATTTGCCAAATGGAGGGAGAGGGAGAGCTTTGTACGCGTCTCTGTGTGTGGAGTAAAGGTGGTCTAAAATTATTTTCCCTCTGGTTGCACATTTAACATGTTGATAGAAATGAGGTGARACTGATTTTAGTTTCCCTGCATTAAAGTCCCCGGCCTCTAGGAGCGCCACCTCTGGATGAGTGTTTTCCTGTTTGCTTATGGCGGTATACAGCTCATTGAGTGCGGTTTTAGTGCCAGCGTCGGTTTGTTGTGGTATGTAGACAGCTACAAAAAATACAGATGAAAACTCTCTAGGTAGATAGCGTGGTCTACAGCTTATCATGAGATACTCTACTTCAGGCGAGCAAAACTTCGAGACTTCCTTGGATATTGTGCACCAGTTGTTGTTTACATTAATGCATAGGCCCCTGCCCCGTGTCTTACCAGAGGCTGCAGTTCTGTCCTGCCGATAGAGTGTATAACCCTCCATCTGTATGTTCTTAATGTCGTCGTTTAGCCACGACTCGGTGAAACATAAGATATTACAGTTTTTAATGTCCCGTTGGTAGGATAAACGTGCTTTCAGTTCATCCCATTTATTTTCCAGCGATTTGAATGTTAAGTAGCAGGACAGAAGGCGTGGGCAGATTAGCTACTCGTCGCCTCCTCAGAAGACACCCTGATCTCTTTCTACTAAATCTGCATTTCCTTCTCCAGCGAATAACGGGGATCTGGGCCTGGTCGGGTGTCTGTATTATATCCCTCTCGTTCGACTCATTGAAGAAGAACTCTTTGTCCAGTTTGAGGTGAGCCATCGCAGTTCTGATGTCCAGAAGCTCTTTCCGGTCATAAGAAACGGTAGCAGCAACATTATGTACAAAACAAGTTACGAACATCGAACAAAATAGCCGGCACCATACTATTTAAGGGTGCTATTGAACCAGGGACTACAGGGACTGACGCCTCTTGCAATGAGATGCAGTGCCTTAGACCGCTGCGCCACTCGGGAGCCTTTTAAGGACGCAATGTGAAATGAATATGGTTGATTCTTAAGGTTTGGGAAAAGTGCAGTGAATAGTGACACTTTCTAGGATATCAATATCAATGAATGTATTTATGTTTGTTTGTAATTTTGTCTTGACTTTTAATCATATGTGTTTTTACCATTGAGGACCATTTTGGAAACAAGCCTTTTAATTCATACTTTTAATTGATATCCTCAGGGTCCACATTGTACATTTTGTTGTATATGTCTAYCCAAAATAAATTATATTTAATTTAAGGGATGTCTTTGAAACATTTTAACGTAAACAATTTCAAATGTAATGATATTGAACTCAAAAGATGCCCAACGATTGAACAGAGCAGTAGCTGAGTTTATCTGTCTGGATCAAGTGCCGTTCTGTGACTGGCTAATATACCTTGTATTTTYTTCAGTGGTATTGGGTATCGTGATACTAAACCTGATATCGGTACAAAGTCARAATTCTGGTATCGTGACCACATAAAATTTTGCCTTGGGGCGTAGAGAATTTTTTGTTCAATTTTAAAGCAAGTTTGCTGCTATTCTAGATAATTTTGCCATTGGCCAAAAATAAGATTTAGCAATTTTATAACACATTTCTACTAAATTTGCCATGGGGTGGAAAGAAAAATGTGCAGTTTTACAGCGAATTTGCTGCAATTCTACACATTTTAGATTTTTCCATGACTTATGTCATGTTAATATGATATCTGATTGAGAGTGAAAACAAACAGTGACTGACATAAAAAGAGAAACTGCTGATGCACAACCAAATTTCGAAATTGCACCTTGTGTATTCTTCTATTCTAACCCTCAACAGTAAGTTGAGAACCCGGCTGAGTTCCCCCATCCCTGCACAACAGTATGCCTAACAACAGGACTGAGATGTCCATTTGCTGATTATGGGTTTCTTGTTACACTATATATACAAAAGTATGTGGACACCCCATCAAAAAATCTGAAGGAAGTTTGTTCTGAAGTGTCTGTGCTATATCTGAGAGATACAGTGAGAGATAGATAGATACAGAGAGATACAGTATGAGATACAGATATACATTGAGAGATACAGAGATACAGTATGTTGATCACTTGTCCACTGTCTTTTGTGCAATGGTACTTTTATAAATGGTCTTTCTAGACAAAAATTTTAACACCTGGTATTTTCCAATACACTTTGGCATATCAAATGCTGTGGTTGTTTGACAATGGTATTTCCCTCCACACCCCCAGGAATCCAAAAAGCACCTGGCTGGCCTGGGCTCCCTGGGACTGGGCAACCTCATCACAGAGATCACTGCTAGTGAGGAGGACGATCTGGACGAGGATGGAGACACAGGTGGCACAGACTCAGAGGGTAAGAGTAAGGCTGTGGGTGGGGTAGTTCCTAGCCCTACAGAGCTCTCTGTCATGTACAGTGCCTTCAGAAAGTATTCATACACCTTGACTTATTCCACATTTTGTTGTGTAACCGCCAAMATCGTTTTTTTTCTCTCACCATCTACACACAATACCCAATAATGACAAAGTGAAAACCTGTTTTTAGAAATGTTTGCTAATTTATTGAGAATGAAATACAGAAGTATCTAATTAACATTGGTATTCATACCCCTGAGTCAATACTTCGAAGAAGCAACTTTGGCAGAGATTACAACTGTGAGTCTTTCTGTGTCTCTCTTAAGGGCTTTCCACACCTGGATTGTGCAACATTTTCCCATTTATTGTTTTCAGAATTCTTCAAGCTCTGCCAAATTGGTTGTTGATCATTGCTAGATAAATATTTTCAGATCTTGCCATAGATTTTCAAGTACATTTAAGTCAAAACTGTACCTCGGCCACTCACTGTCTTCTTTGTAAGCAACTCCAGTGTAGATTTTGCCTTGTGTTTTAGGTTATTGTCCTGCTGAAAGGYGAATTAATCTCCCAGTGTCTGGTGGAAAGCAGACTGAACCATGTTTTCCTCTAGGATTCCGTTTCTATTTTAAAAAACTCCCCAGTCCTAACGATTACAAGCAAACCCATAACATGATGCAGCCACCACTATGATTGGAAATATGGAGAGTGGTAATGTCTCAGTAATGTGTTGTTGGATTTGCCTCAGACATCACACGTTGYATTCAGGACAAAAAGTTAATTGCTTTGCCACATTTTTTGCAGTATTACTTTAGTTCATTGTTGCAAACAGGAGTCAGGTTTTGGAATATTTTTTATTCTGTACAGGCTTCTTTCTTTTCACTCTGTCAATTAGATKAGTATTGTGGCGTAACTACAATGTTGTAATGTCCATCCTTAGTTTTCTCCTATCACAGCCATTAAACTCTGTAACTGTTTTAAAGTCACCATTGGCCTCGTGGTGAAATCCCCGAGTGGTTTCCTTCCTCTCTGGCAACTGAGGTTAGGAAGGATGCCTGTATCTTTGTAGTGTAATTAATAACTTCACCATGCCCAAAGGGATATTCAATGTCTGCTTTTCTTTTTACCCATCTACCAATAGGTGCCCTTCTTTGCATGGCATTGGAAATCCTCCCTGGTCTTTGTGGTTGTATCTGTGTTTAAAATTCACTGCTCAACTGAGGGACCTTACAGATAATTTTATGTGTGTGGTACAGAGATGAGGTAGTCATTAAGAAATCATGTTAAACACTATTATGCAACTTATTATATGACTTGTTAAGCCCATTCTTTACTCATGAACGTATTTATGCTTGCCGTAACAAAGAGGTTGAATGCTTATTGACTTTTCAAACATAGTGACATTATGGGGTATTGTGTTTAGGCCAGTGACACAACATCTCAATTTAATCCATGTTACATTTAGGCTGTAACACAACAAAATGTGGTAAAAGTCTAGGAGTCTGAATACTTTCTGAAGGTACTCTGTACAGGATTACAGGTAATAACCGTAAGTACAGTTATTTTAACAGTAACCTTCTGTTTTAGGGCATGGGGGGGCATCTAAAAATTAGGATTTCATTATTTCTTGGGTGGGCACTGCTCTGCAATGCAAACGACAACCTCCTAATCAGAACCGTCTACCGATTACGGATCTACATGTGAAAAGTGTCGCCAAACAGGCACAGGTATGGGCGGCAAATAACTTGCAAGGTGGGTATATGTTGTAAGACCAGACCAGAGTTCCACTCAGGTCAAAACTGGGCTAGGGAAGTTCTGTGGCTGGGAACTGTCATTTAACTGGCTCAACATGAACAGTCAATATGCTCCTTAGTTGTGTTTGTAAGTTGTATGTCTGTAAATGCTGTGATAAATGAGTGACGGTTTCATGTCCTGTTTCTTATGCAGGCTGGGTGAAGAACGATGCCGATGCAGTTGATTATTCTGACATCAACGAGGTGGCTGAAGATGAGACTAAGAAGTATCGTCAGGCCATGGGCAGCCTGCAGCCTACGAGGAGAACAGGTGCAGTAATACGCATGCAACTAGTCACATATAATGAGTATACAAAACATTAAGAACACCTGCTGTTACATATGTACAGTTGAAGTCGGAAGTTTACATACACTTAGGTTGGAGTCATTAAAACTTGTTTTTCAACCACTCCACACATTTCTTGTTAACAAACTATAGTTTTGGCAAGTCGGTTACTACATCTACCTTATGCATGACACAAGTAATTTTTCCAACAATTGTTTACAGACAGATTATTTCACTTATAATTCACTGTATCACAATTCCAGTGGGTCAGAAGTTTACATACTCTAAGTTGACTGTGCCTTTAAACAGCTTGGAAAATTCCAGAAGATGATGTCATGGCTTTAGAAGCTTTTGATAGGCTAATTGACATCATTTGAGTCGGGAAATTGGGACATTTCAAAAGAATGGGAAATTTCAAAAGAAATTATTGTAGACCTCCACAAGTCTGGTTCATCCTTGTGAGCAATTTCCAAACGCCTGAAGGTACCACGTTCATCTGTACAAACAATAGTACGCAAGTAAAAACACCATGGAACCTGTCTCTTATACACATCTAGATGTGTATAAGAGACAGGAAGAAGCCACTGCTCCAAAACCGCCATAAAAAAAAAAGCCAGACTACGGTTTGCAACTGCACATGGGGACAAAGATCGTACTTTTTGGAGAAATGTCCTCTGGTCTGATGAAACAAAAATAGAAATGTTTTGCCATCATGACCATCGTTATGTTTGGAGGAAAAAGGGGGATGCTTGCAAGCTGAAGAACACCATCCCAACCGTGAAGCACGGTGCTGTCTCTTATACACATCTAGATGTGTATAAGAGACAGGAAGAACACCATCCCAACCGTGAAGCACGGGGGTGGCAGCATCATGTTGTGGGGGTGCTTTGCTGCAGGAGGGACTGGTGAACTTCACAAAATAGATGGCATCATGAGGGAGGAAAATTATGTGGATATATTGAAGCAACATCTCAAGACATCAGTCAGGAAGTTAAAGCTTGGTTGCAAATGGGTCTTCCAAATGGACAATGACCCCAAGCATACTTCCAAAGTTGTGGCAAAATGGCTTAAGGACCACAAAGTCAAGGTATTGGAGTGGCCATCACAAAGCCCTGACCTCAATCCTATAGAAAATATGTGGGCAGAACTGAAAAAGTGTGTGCGAGAAGGAGGCCTACAAACCTGACTCACTTACACCAGCTCTGTCAGGAGGAATGGGCCAAAATTCACCGAACTTATTGTGGGAAGCTTGTGGATGGCTACCTGAAACATTTGACCCAAGTTAAACAATTTAAAGACAATGCTACTAAATACTAATTGAGTGTATGTAAACTTCTGAGCCACTGGGAATGTGATGAAAGAAATAAAAGCTGAAATAAATCATTCTCTACTGTTATTCTGACATTTCACATTCCTAAAATAAAGTGGTGATCCTAACTGACCTAAGTCAGATAATTTTTACTAGGATTAAATGTCAGGAATTGTGAAAATCTGAGTTTAAACG
The DNA here is from genome assembly GCF_002910315.2 of Salvelinus sp. IW2-2015. Taxonomy (NCBI): domain Eukaryota; kingdom Metazoa; phylum Chordata; class Actinopteri; order Salmoniformes; family Salmonidae; genus Salvelinus; species Salvelinus sp. IW2-2015. Next base: position 28,236,618 of record NC_036863.1, on the reverse strand, counting down.
CATTTGGTTAAGGTGTATGTAAACTTCCGACTTCAACTGTATATACTATACACAGACCTCTAGGAGTGCTTTTACCCTAGGTTACCATAACAGATAAATGAAGCTTATTTAATTTCCYCCATCGTCATCAGAGACTTTGCACAGTCGGTAACTGGATACTTTTTTTTATCTCCGTCTCTGTCTCAGATGATGAGGATGACTATGATGCGGATTGTGAGGATATTGATGCCAAGCTTATGCCTCCTCCACCTCCTCCATGTTTCTCCACGCCTGGTGGCAAGAAAGACGACTCCTCTCCCACGGCTGCAAGTGGTAAGGATCAGATAAGGAAAAGCCTAAGGGTGGCGGTCAACTGTAATTAATTTTGTCTTTGATCAATCTAGTGCCGGTGAAAATATACTTTGTTCTTGTACTGTACAAGCATAATTCTTCATAATCTGTTAAAAAGTAAACATGGATATTGATGTATTTAATGTCAAGAATACATGCTAGTAAGTTAGCACTCATCAGAGGGGCTCTAACCCCAGTGTATGCTATTATGTTGTCCACAGTTGGGGATGAAGGAGATGGGATCATCCTGCCCTCCATCATCGCTCCTTCCTCTCTGRTAGACAAAGTGGACTTCAGCAGTTCCTCAGACTCTGAATCGGAGACAGACCGGCCCTCTGCAGGCCCTGGGTCAGGGGGTTCTCCAGCCTGCCTCAGCTTGCCCCTGGCTGGCATCATGCAGAAGGATGCTGCCAAAGCCCTGCCTGGCGTCACACAGCTCTTCCCAGAGTTCAGGCCTGGAAGGGTGAGCTGTCCTTTTTGGAAACATTATATAGTACGCCACATAACAGAGAGTTGTGATTGGATGATTAAAACCTTTCAAAATGAATACCTATCCACTCCTCTGAATCCCTCCAGGTGCTGCGGTTCCTTCGACTGTTTGGCCCTGGGAAGAACATGCCGTCGGTGTGGCGGAGCGCACGAAGAAAGAGGAAGAGGAAGCACCGCGACCCYCAGCCAGGGACACCCCCACCAGAGGGCGCTGAGCCCATGGAGCAGCAGGGACCAGAGAAGAAGTCTGGCTGGGACTATGAATACGCCCCACCTCCACCCCCAGAACAGTGCCTGTCTGACGACGAGGTCAGTGTGCAACAACAATGGTCTTAGTCAAAGATATGTAGGACTGTGAAAACTTGTTTGAAATCCCTTTGAAACTGTGTGGTTATTTACCAGTATAGTTTATCACAGCTAATTTATGAGAGTTTACTAGGTTTAGTAATGTGATTCAGTCTCAGTATAATTCTGTATGGGATCTTTCTCCTTACAAAAGGAAATGGACAAAAGTGATTGCTATAAGATATTCTTCAATAGTTAATTCCTTGAAACTCTGTCCCCAGATCACCATGATGGCCCCAATAGAGTCCAAGTTCTCCCAGACCTCTGGAGACGGGGACAAGGTGACAGAGTCCAGGCCCAAGGTGGCAGAGTGGCGCTACGGTCCGGCCCAGCTCTGGTACGACATGATGGGGGTCCCTGACGATGGCAGTGGCTTCCACTACGGCTTCAAACTGAAGGAGGAGGAGGACGATGAACAGGAGAAACGGGAGAGGCCAGAACCACCGCCACCTTTACAACATCCCAAAGAGGTTAGCACCCATACACTACACTGACGCTTTAGGATTAGATATCATGGAGTTCCTTAAAGGGGCATTCAGCAGTTGAAACAATAACAAAGCGCTCTCCCACCACTGTTTTGGTAAAAAGCTGAGGGATGGGGCTTGAGAAATCKAACCACTCTTGATAACTTTAACCATGTAGTGAGGCTATACAGTGTGTGTTTACAAACATATTACTTTGTTTACAAACATTGGAGTAAAACAATCGTATATTTTGGGTTCTGGGGGAGTACGACTGTTGAACTAAGCTAATGAGGCATTAATAAGTTATATTCTTCAAGAATCAATGGGTACATATCATTMATTTATAAGTCCACAAATGGATGTAGCAACTGCAGATTGCCCCTTTTTAAGAATCAATCACCCATTTCTAGCAGATTTGTCTGCGAAGAGACAGAAGCATTAGATCATTTGTTTTGGTACTGTCCATATGTAGCTTGTTTTAGGTCGCAGGTTCAGGAATGGCTGAAGAATTGCAACAATTACCTGGAGCTAACTCTGGAAATAGCTGTAATGTAATTATACTCTTAGCAAAAATCTTTATCTTAAATTTACAATCTGTAGAAACTATGAGACTGGAAAGGTTCAGAACTTTTGTTAAACAGCACAGTTGAAAAATATATGACAAATATAAATCAAAACTGGATGGTGTTCAAAGATAGATGGGAGGGGTTGAGGGTAGCTGAAGGATGGGACTAATAACAAACAAAAGATAACTATTGTAAAATATACTGTGTCTGTAAAATGTACAGTATATAGTATGTATAAGCTGGAAGTAGAAGCCTAAGGGTTATTGTCCTTAAGTTTACTCCAATTAGGAGACGGGTGGTAGGGTTAGGTGAAAAAATAAAGGAAAATATATTTTAAAATATATACAGTACCAGTCAAAATGTTGGACACATCTACTCATTTGCTGGTTAAGTGTGCCTTGAATTCAAAATAGATATCTGACAGTGTCACCAGCAAAGCACCCCCACACCATCACACCACCGCCTCCATGCTTCACGGTGGGAACCACACATGCGTAGATCATCCGTTCACCTTCTCTGCGTATCACAAAGACACGGCGGTTGGAACCAAAAATCTAATTTGGACACATTTCCACCGGTCTAATGTCCATTGCTTGTGTGTCTTGGCCCAAGCAAGTCTCTTCTTCTTATTGGTGTCCTTTAGTAGTGGTTTCTTTGCAGCAGTTCGACCATGAAGGCCCGATTCACCCAGTCTCCTCTGAACAGTTTACATTTACATTTACATTTAAGTCATTTAGCAGACGCTCTTATCCAGAGCGACTTACAGTTGATGTTGAGATGTGTCTGTTACATGAACTCTGTGAAGCATTTATTTGGGCTGCAATTTCTGAGGGGCAGTTAACTCTAATGAACTTATCTTCTGCAGCAGGAGGTAACTCTGGGTCTTCCTTTCCTGTGGCGGTCCTCATGAGATCGTTTCATCATAGCGCTTGATGTTTTGCGACTGCACTTGAAGAAACTTTCAAAGTTCTTGAAATTTCCGGATTGACTGACCTTCATGTCTTAAAGTAATGATGGACTGTCGTTTCTCTTTTTGCTTATTTGACCTGTTCTTGCCCTAATATGGACATGGTCTTTTTACCAGATAGGGCTATTCTTCTGTATACCCACCCTACCTCATCACAACACAACATGATTGATCAAACGCATTAAGAAGGAAAGAAATTCCACAAATATACTTTTAACAAGGCACACCTGTTAATTGAAATGCATTCCAGGTGACTACCTCATGAAGCTGATTGAGAGAACGCCAAGAGTGTACAAAGCTGTCATCAAGGCAAAGGGTGGCTTTGCTGACTACATGATTCCATATTTTAAAGGTTTTATTTTTTTTATATAACCATTATTTAACTAGGCAAGTCATGTGCTATTTCATAGTTTTGATGTCTTCATTATTATTCTATAATCTAGAAAATAGTAAAAATAAAGAAAAACCCTGGAATGTAGGTGTCTCACCCAAATTTTGACTGGTACTATATACAGATGAAAGTTTACATACACCTTAGCCAAATACATTTAAACTCAGTTTTTCACAATTCCAGACATTTTAATCCTAGTAAATACCCTGTCTTAGGTCAATTAGGATCACCACTTTATTTTAAGACTGTGAAATGTCAGAATAATAGTAGAGAGAGTGATTATTTCAGCTTTAATTATTTCATCAACATTCCCAGTGGGTCAGAAGTTTACGTACACTCAATTAGTATTTGGTAGCATTGCCCTTTAAATTGTTGAACTTGGGTCAAATGTTTCAGGTAGCCTTCCACAAGCTTCCACAATAAGTTGGGTGAATTTTGGCCCATTCCACATGACAGAGCTGGTGTCACTGAGAGTCGAGTTTGTAGGCCTCCTTGCTCTCACACGCTTTTTCAATTCTGGCCCACAAATTTTCTATAGGATTGAGGTCAAGGGCTTTGTGATGGGCACTCCAAACCTTGACTTGTTGTCCTTAAGCCATTTTGCCACAACTTGGAAGTATGCTTGGTTTCATTGTCCATATTGGAAGACCCATTTGCGACCAAAGCTTTAACTTCCTGACTGATGTCTTGAGATGTTGCTTCAATATATCCACATAATTTTCCTCCCTCATGATGCCATCATTTTGTGAAGTGACACAAGTCCCTCCTGCAGCAAAGCACCCCCACAACATGAGTTGCCACCCCGTGCTTCACGGTTGGGATGGTGTTCTTCAGCTGCAAGCCGTCCCTCTTTTTCCTCCAAACATAACGATGGTCTTTACGGCCAAACAGTTCCATTTTTGTTTCAATCAAGACCAGTCATTTCTCCAAAAAGTACGATCTTTGTCCCCATGTGCAGTTGCAAACTGTAGTCTGGCTTTTTTATGGTGGTTTTGGAGCAGTGGCTTCTTCCTTGCAAGCGGCCTTTTCAGTTGTGTCGATATGAACTCGTTTTACAGTGGGTATAGATACTTTTGTACCTGTTTTCTTCCAGCATCTTCACAAGGTCCTTTGCTGTTGTTCTGGGATTGATTTGCACATTTTCGCACCAAAGTACGTTCATTTAGGAGACAGAATGCGTCTCCTTCCTGAGCAGTATGACGGCTGCGTGGTTCCAAGGTGTTTATACTTACGTACTATTGTTTGTACAGATGAACGTGGTACCTTCAGGCATTTGAAAATTCCCCCAAGGAAGAAACTAGATGAACCAATCATTTTTCTGAGGTCTTGGCTGATTTATTTTTTTGATTTTCCATGATGTCAAGCAAAAGAGGCATTGATTTTGAAGGTAGGCCTTGAAATACATCCACAGGTACACCTCCAATTGACTCAAATGATGTCAATTAGCCTATCAGAAGCTTCTAAAGCCATGCCATCATTTTCTGGAATTTTCTACTTGTGTATGTAAACTTCTGACCTACTGGAATTGTGATACAGTGAAATAATCTGTCTGTAAAACAATTGTTGGAAAAATTAACTTGTGTCATGCACAAAGTAGATGTCCTAACGATTGCCAAAAATATAGTTGAATTGTTAACAAGAAATTTGTGGAGTGGCTGAAAACAAGTCTTAATGACTCCATCCTAAGTGTATGTAAACTTCCGACTTCCAACTGTATATTTACAAAAAAAAGGGGGATTGGAAATGATGCAGACAATTACATTGATGGAATTTACAATATTAAAGCTGATCTACCCCCCCAATTTTTTTAACAATTTAGAAGAGAACAGACAACATGATTTAAAGACTTATGTTATTTTGTGTGTATTTCTGTMTTTTTCTGTCTAGGAGGGCAGTGGTGACGAAAAGGACAAACAGGCCCTGGAGAATGAGCTCTTCCTGATGGTCACCCAGCTTCAGTGGGAGGACGACATMATTTGGAACGGAGAGGACGTGAAACACAAGGGCACTAAGACCCAGCGAGCCAGYCTGGCAGGGTGGCTGCCTTCCAGCATGACCCGCAACGCCAATGCCTACAACGCACAGCAGGGTGAGAGACCCACTCACTCCAGTACCAATTAACAGACTGACCTGCATAATGGAGATTCSTACCTCATTGATATCCTATCACCAAAGCATAAACCCCAATTGTCCAGGGGACATAGGACAAAAGTGGCAAATATAAACTGTTATAACTGTTGTGTATTTGTCTGCTTTGGGTTATCTAGGTATTCATGATGTCTATCTACACTCTACAGGTCTGAGTAGGAGTAACTCTCAGCTGGTGCCCCCCACTCCTCCACCCATGCCCAAAGCCCCTTCCATCGGCTCTGGCTCCAAGAGGGACAAACACCACCACGACCATCATGGTACTATGAGGCTATTTTACCTGGCATCTGTTGTAGAGTGTAATTTACTTTTAGAATGATGAATAATGTGATATTACAACATATCCTACATATCTCCGTTAATTGATGTGTTAAAAAGTACCACTAAAGCAGGGGTCTCCAACAGGTCGGCCGCGAGCTACTAGTAGCTCGCAGCCCGCCTATGAGTAGCTCGCCAAACAATTCTGAAAGTACATGCAATTTTCACGTGTTTCACCGCACACTATCATAAACAAATCTCACAAGTATCAGACACCTCAAGCTCCCAGCTACTATCTAATCAATGCAACATTGATATTATCCCAAGGCCTGAACTCGTGGTTAGCCTTTATTGCCAAAAAAAACTAAACTAAAACAATATCTGCCAATTAATTCCCAGMAATATTGTCCCTGTCTGTCTGTGTGGGCTCACGTTTGTCTATCACTCCCGTGTGTAGCCAGTTGATGTGATAACCATCTTGTGGGTTTGCAGAAATACTTTCCCCAAAACCTTCTCAATTAAATGTTAACTACAAAGTAGGCTTACCTGGAAGAAGTATATCATGAGTAAGTATATACAGTGTATTCGGAAAGTATTCAGACCCCTTAACTTTTTCCACATTTTGTTACGTTACAGCCTTATTCTAAAATTGACTGAATTAATTTTTTCCCTCATCAATCTACATACAATCCCCCATAATGACAAAGTGAAAACAGATTTTTWGAAATGTATGCAAATGTTTTAAAAATAWAAAACAGAAATACCTTATTTATATAAGTTTTCAGACCCTGCTATGAGACTTGAAATTGAGCTCAAGTGCATCCTGTTTCCATTGATTATCCTTAAGATGTTTCTACAACTTGATTGGAGTCACCTGTGGTAAATTAAATTGATTGGACATGATTTGAAAAGGCACACACCTGTTTAGATAAGGTCCCACAGTTGACAGTGCATGTCAGAGCAAAAACCAAGCCATGAGGTGGAAGGAATTGTCCGTAGAGCTCCGAAACAGAATTGTGTCGAGGCACAGATTTAGGGAGGGGTACCAAAATATGGCCTCCATCATTCTTAAATGGAAGAAGTTTGGAACAACCAAGACTCTTCCTGGAGCTGGCCGCCTGGCCAAACTGAGCAATCGGGGGAGAAGGGCCTTGGTCAGGGAGGTGACCAAGAACCCGATGGTCACTCTGACAGAGTTCCGGAGTTCCTCTGTGGAGATGGAAGAACCTTCCAGAAGGACAACCACCTCTGCAGCACTCCACCAATCAGGCCTTTATGGTAGAGTGGCCAGACAGAAGCCACTCCTTAGTAAAAGGCACATGACAGCCCACTTAGAGTTTGCCAAAAGGAACCTAAAGACTCTCAGACCATGAGAAACAAGATTCTCTGATCTGATGAAACCAAGTTGGAAATCTTTGGCCTGAATGCCAAGCGTCACTTCTGGAGGAGACCTGGCATCAGCCCTACGGTGAAGCATGGTGGTGGYAGCATTATGATGTGTGGATGTTTTTCAGAGGCAGGGACTGGGAGACTAGTCAGGATCGAGGGAAAGATGAACGGAGTGAAGTGTTAAGTTCATGTTTTAAGTATCCCTATATTTCTGTTATTACGGGGCTATCACTCAGTCAAGAGTGCGCATGCGGAGGAAGTCTAGTCGTTGATGGACCTAGCCTTGAGTGTAATGGCTACCTTGTAGTGTGTTTATATAGTATAGTAAACTTTGTTAAACTGGAACCTTGTCGTTGTGTCATTTCGAGTTAACATGAATTATAATTAAATCCTTGATGAAAACCTGCTCCAGAGTGCTCAGGACCTCAGCCTGGGACAAAGGTTCACCTTCCAACAGGACAACGACCCTAAGCACACAGTCAAGACAACACAGGAGTGGCTTCAGGACAAACCTCTGAATGTCCTTGAGTGGCCCAGCCGGAGCCTGGGCTTCAACCCGATCTAGCGTCTCTGGAGAGACTTGAAAATAGCTGTGCAGCGACGCTCCCAATCCAACCTGACAGATCTTGAGAGAATCGGCAGAGAAGAATGGGAGAAACCCCCCAAATACAGGTGTGCCAAGCTTGTAGCGTCATACCCAAGACAACTCAAGGMTGTAATCGCTGCCAAAGGTGCTTCAACAAAGTACAGAGTAAACGGTCTCAATACTTACAGTTKAAGTCGGAAGTTTATATACACCTTAGCCAAATGCGTTTAAACTAAATTTTTCACAATTCCTGACATTTWATCCTAGTAAAWATTCCCTGTCTTAGGTCAGTTAGGATCACCACCTTATTTTAAGAATGTGAAATGTCAGAATAATAGTAGAGAGAATKATTTATTTCAGCTTTTATTTMTTTCATCACATTCCCAGTGGGTCAGGAGTTACACTCAATTAGTATTTGGTAGCATTGCCTTCAAATTGTTTAACTTGGGTCAAACGTTTTGAGTAGTCTTCCACAAGCTTCCCACAATAAGTTGGGTGAATTTTGGCCCATTCCTCCTGACAGGAGGCTGAATGATAACCTGAGTCAAAGGTTTGTAGGCCTCCGTTGCTCACAAGCTTTTTCGTTCTGCCACACATTTTCTATAGGATTGAAGGTCAAGGGCTTTGTGATGGCAACTCCAATACCTTGACTTTGTTGTCCCTAAACCATTTTGCCACAACTTTGGAAGTATGCTTGGATTGTTCCATATTGGAAGACCCATTTGCGAACCAAGCTTTAACTTCCTGACTGATGTCTTTGAGATGTTGGCTTCAATATAATCCACATATTTTCCTCCCTCATGAAGCCATCTATTTTGTGAAGTGAACCAGTCCCTCCTGCAAGCAAAGCACCCCCACAACATGATGTTGCCACCACCGTGCTTCACGGTTGGGATGGTGTTCTTCAGCTTGCAAGCATCCCCCTTTTTTCCTCAAACATAACGATGGTCTGTTAGGCCAAACAGTTCCATTTTTTGTTTCATCAGACCAGAGCAATTTCTCCAAAAAGTACGATCTTTGTCCCATGTGCAGTTCAAACTGTAGTCTGGCTTTTTATGGGTTTTGGAGCATGTGGCTTCTTCCTTGCAGAAGCGGACCTTTTCAGGTTGTGTCGATATAGGACTCGTTTACAGTGTGGTATAGATACTTTTGTAACCTGTTTTCCTTCCGCATCTTCACAAGGTCCTTTGCTGTTGTTCTGGGATTGATTTGCCACTTTTCGCACCAAAGTACGATTCATCTTAGGAGACAGAATGCGTCTCCTCTGAGCAGATATGACGGCTGTGGTTCCAAGGTGTTTTATACTTACGTACTATTGTTTGTCAGATGAACTTGTACTTCAGGGCATTTGGAAATTGCCCAAGGAAGCAGACTGATGAACATTAATTTTTCTGAGGTCTTGGCTGATTTATTTTTTGATTTCCATGAATGTCAAGCAAAGAGGCATGATTTGAAGGTAGGCCTTGAAATACATCCACAGGGAACACCTCCAATTGACTCAAATGATGTCAATTAGCCTATCAGAAGCTTCTAAAGCCATGCATAATTTTCTGAAATTTTCCAACTGTTTAGTCATTGGGTATGAAACTTCTGACCTACTGGAATTGTGATACAGTGAAATAAGTGAAATAATCTGTCTGTAAACAATTGTTGGAAAAAGACTATTGTGTCATGCACAAAGTAGATGTCCTAACCGCTTGCCAAAACTATAGGTTGTTGTTAACAATAGAATTTGTGGAGTGGTTGATAAACAAGTTTTAATGACTCCAACATAAGTGTATGTAAACTTCTTACTTCAACTTTATGTAAATGTCATATTTCTGTTTTGTTTTTTTGCAATTTGCATACTTTTCTAAAAAATCTGTTTTTGCTTTGTCGTTATGGGGTATTGTGTGTAGATTAATGAAGGAAAAAAACATTTAATCCATTTTAGAATAAGGCTAAAACAAAATGTGGAAAAATTCAAGTGGAATGAATACTTTCCGAATGCACTGTAATTTGTATGTATACTGAACAAAAATATAAATGCTCTATGTGAAGTGTTGGACCCAAGAAATAAAAGATCCCAGAAATGTTACATATGCACAAAAAGCTTATTTCTCTCGAATTTTGTGCACAAATTTGTTTACGTCCCTGTGAGTGATGATGTATTATTTGCCAAGATAATCCACCTATCTGACAGGAGTGGCATATCAAKAAGCTGATTAAACAGCATGATCATTACACAGGTGCACCTTGTGCTAGGGACAATAAAAGGCCACTCTAAAATGTGCAGTTTTGTCACACAACACAATGCCACAGATGTCAAAATGTTTGAGGGAGCATGCAATTGTCAGCTGACTGCAGGTATGAAGGTTGTGGTTGGTATTTTTTAAGTAATATAAGACACAGACTAAGTCATTTGTCATTTGTCAGGGAGCTGTTGCCAGAGAATTGAATGTTAATTTCTCTACAATAAGCCGCATCCAGCGTCATTTTAGGGAATTTGGCAGTATGTCCAACCGGCCTCACAACCACAGACCACATGTATGGCATCATTTGGGCGTGCGGTTTGCTGATGTCAACGTTGTGAACAGAGTACCCCATGGTGCCGGTGGAGATATGGTATGGGCAGGCATAAGCTACGGACAACGAACACAATTGCATTTTATCGATGGCAGTTTGAACGCACAGAGATACTGTCACGAGATCCTGATGCCCATTGGCGTACCATTCACCCACTGCCATCACCTCGTGTTTCAGCATGATAATGCATGGCTCCATGTCGCAAGGATCTGTACACAATTCCTGGAAGCTGAGAATGTCCCAGTTCTTCCATGGCCTGCATACTCACCTGACATGTCACCATTGAGCATGTTTGGGATGCTCTGGACTGACGTGTACAACAGCGTGTTCCAGTTCCCGCCAGTATCCAGAAACTTTGCACAGTCATTGAAGAGGAGTGGGACAACATTCCACAGGCCACAGTCAAAAGCCTGATCAACTCTATGCAAAGAAGATGTGTCGCACTGCATGAGGCAMATGGTGGTCACACCAGATACTGACTAGTTATCTGATCCATACCTCTACCTTTTAAGGTATTGTATCTGTGTCCAACAGATGCATATCTTTATTCCCAGTTATGTGAAATCTGTAGATTAGGGCCTAATGAATTTATTTGAACTGTAACTCAGTAATATCTTTGAAATTGTTGCACGTTGCGTTTTTATATTTTTGTTCAGTATATTATTTCTTAGTTGCGAACGTTGCCATAAAATGAGCAGCAGCAATAGGCTCCAGAACCATCGCTAGACCACCACATTACATGGCACATTCCTCACTCGCTAGATGTGGACGTAAAGGGCCAGAATACACACACAATTTTTATTTTTATTTTCTTCAAGACCTAAAACAAAATAAGTATTTTGATGTGATTTAAACATTGATATGGACTCAGAACATCCAATTCAATTTTTTCTCTATGAACAATTGTAATTGAGAGTGAAAAACAACACAATTTTAAACCAGGAAAAATCAAACTGAGAACATAATTTGAGAAAATATAAAACAGATTTTATAGTTGTTTTTTAGTTGTTTATGAACGATTATTTGACCAGGTATATTAACAGAAAACATAGTGCACTACTTTCTCTTGTACCCTAAGGACCAGAGGAAGAGTTGCAGGGCAGAGGAGCTAGAAAACAATGAGTAGCTTGTGACATGTTTATTTTTTTAAAGTAGCTCTCATGCTAGRAAAGGTTGGAGACCCCTGCTTTAAAGAGAGAGTAAATCTATCACTACTGCTTTCCTATTGGTCTTTCCACAGCCACTCATGAAGAGGATGCCCCCTGGTTCTCCATCTTCCCTATTGACAATGAGGAGCTGGTGTACGGGCGCTGGGAGGACAACATCATCTGGGATGACCAGGCCATGGACCGCATGCTCTCACCCCCTGTCCTCACCCTAGACCCCAACGATGAGAACATMATTTTAGGTACTGCCCCTTTCTTAGTGAACTGTGTGTACACTGTTTTTCAGTCAGTTTAAACAAGTTATGAAATATCTTGATGGTCTCTGTAACCTATTGAATGCTTTGATCTATCCACTAATCTCTAAATTTGGCCTCTTGCAGAAATCCCAGATGAGAAGGAGTCTGAGCGTATGTCCCACTCTCCGTCTAAGGAGAACAAGAAGGAGTCATCACTAAAGAAGAGTCGCATCCTGTTGGGGAAGACTGGGGTCATAAAAGATGAGCCTCAACAGGTACTACAGGACTGGACCATGGAACATAACATAGATCTGCCATTCAACAGGGACTACAGTCCCTGAACTAACCTGTTCTAACTCCTTTTCTGTTTTGTCTGCTGCCTACAGAACATGTCCCAGCCTGAGGTGAAGGACCCATGGAACCTGTCCAATGATGAGTTCTATTATCCTAAGCAGCAAGGCCTGAGGGGCACCTTCGGTGGCAACATCATTCAGGTGGGCGCTAGATTCTCTCCTGTGAGCTCTGTTCCTATACAGATTGATTAGCAGTTAAAGAGGATMATCTTAAAGATGCGCTATGCCGAAATCACTCTGCAGTTTCCTGGTTGCTAAAATTCAAATAGTTCACCTAAATTCAGTTTGTGACAAAACAAGCAGTCATTGTGTAGAGAATAATCTAAACCRCTCTGAAATATATTTTCCATAAAATKATAGTTTTTTGAAGCTGGTGTACTAAACCCCAAATAAAAGACGCAAAAACTAAACTTGGTAACGGGAAGCATAGAAATAGCGCACATAGAACATATCTACCACTTTTTAGACTTGCTTTCAATGAGAATTAAATATCTATAACTCACATTTATATGTGAATTTAGTCGAGTCGCACAAAAAGTTACATATTGKAGCTTTAACCCCCTAAGGTCGATGTCCACACCCCCGCGGAAATCTAATTAGAATAATAATAATAAATCCCCATAAAAATCTGTCAGTTTAATATAGAGATCTGTTTTTTTTGTTGCATTGGATGCATCTCAATTCACCACATCCACCCGTGCCACACTTTCGCATCTGCGGTGAAAGGTGACAGAGCTAGAGAGGTGTTTGTCAGACCATGGGACATCCCGAAAATCAGAACGGTTTGGCTACAGACTAAAAAAAAAAGAGATATACAGTATCTCTCAGATGTAGAACAGACATTTCAGAACAAACTTCCTTTAATTTTTTTGGCTGGACTATCTGTTGTTCCATGTAGTGAATCTGTTATTAATGCATTTGTATGGGCTAATAGCAAGTAAGGCTGAATTTGTTTTCATTGAAAGAAATTTGTTCTATTCTCTTTTTTTTTGGACTTCAAGGGGTCTTAAAATTCCAAATCAAATAGAAAAATTATCCTTGGTATGAATTAAAACAATTCCATATAGCTTAGTAGAACCCCACCCCCGGCTTAGACAGTTCTTAGACTGTTATGGCCAAAAATAAGGGGTAAAATAATGTATTAAAATGCTTAGTAGAACCCCCCCCCCCCCCCCCCGTCTTAGACAGGTGTCGGGTAAATTTCCTGTATTACTAAATGAGGAGAGTTATAACACACACAAGTCAGAGTTATACTTAAACTTCATCTTTAATTATATGATCTTCACCATAGCCCTTTGACTACATAAGAATATCAGTATCTTTTATAGCCAAGATACACCCCTCTCAACTTACATGACGAACCACAGATCTTAGGAAAACTTCACAAAGGGCCTTTTACTTCAGAAAGGAGTATCCCATAGCCAGATAACATTAGCTATAAATTATCGTTCAGTTTGGTCTCTAAGACGAGGTTCTAATCTCGTTTTTGGTACTTCATAGTACCAAAACATTACCTCATCCAATGGCATATATCAATTGTCAACTCTATATACTCCCATCTCAAATACACCCCCTCTTCTCCCCACTCCTGGACAAGCTCACTGAGGAGAGTGACTTGTGCACAGACATTGTGGAGCCAAGAGATAATTGGTTCCCCCTTAATCATCCCTTCACATGGTTTAACAGATACATTCACATATGAAGACAATGTTCCATTCTGTCCTCCTCCCCTTCTGATATTCTGCATAGCACCAGACATGTAAAAGACAAGCCTGACCTCTCCTCTCYCTGGGCCCCAAGTGACTTTTCCCTAGCAGAGAAGGGAAAAGTGCAACTGCCAACAGTATAGTCCAAAAGGAGACATTCTAATGACAAGTATCTCACATAAGTATATTATATAAAAAAACATCTTATTTATCTATGTTACCTAACTAATTCTGATTCATCCCCAACACAGGGCTTAGACTCTTATGGGTTAACTATAGTGTAGGATAATCTTAACAACACTGTAGTTAGCCTATGCTATATGAAACATTTCCTTGCCTATCTTTCTCTCCAGCACTCCATCCCTGCAGTGGAGCTGAGGCAGCCGTTCTTCCCTACTCACATGGGACCTATGAAGCTGCGTGGGTTCCACCGGCCCTCTCTGAAGAAGTACTCATTCGGGACGTTGTCCCAGCCAGGTCCCCACGCAGCCCAGCCTCTACTCAAACAGATCAAGAAGAAGGCCAAGGTGAGGCCCCAGCACTCACCTCATTCACCTCCATCTTTCTCTCCGTCTTGACACAGGTCGTCAAGAATGCTTCTGCCTCTCTGTCTGTGTTGATAACCTTTTTTGTGTGATTTGTGTTAAATGTCCCTTTTTGTGCCTGTAGATGCGAGAACAAGAGCGCCAGGCTTCCGGTGGAGGTGACATGTTCTTCATGCGTACAGCTCAGGACCTGACAGGGAAAGACGGCGACCTGATTCTGGCAGAGTACAGCGAGGAATATCCTCCACTCATCATGCAAGTCGGCATGGCAACCAAGATCAAGAACTACTACAAGAGAGTGAGTCACTGCAGTAGTCTTTCAATTACCATTCCCCTTGTATCARCATTGTTTAGCATTTACTAAAAGCTGAACCACCTCAGTGGTTCTTTTCCTTCCTCTATTGATATGAGTTGTGTTTATGTGGAAAAAAATGCATTTTAAGATCAAATTAACTTGAAACATGGCTGTTTTCCCTCAGAAACCAGGGAAGGACCCTGGAGCTCCAGACTGTAAGTAYGGAGAGACCGTGTACTGCCACACCTCACCTTTCCTGGGCTCCCTGCACCCCGGACAGCTGCTGCCGGTCAGTACCACAGTCATTACCGTCAGTCGCATGACAATTCGTTGATGTTTGAAAAAGCCATTCACTGTGAATGTGAATAGCCTGATACCTAGAAAGAGAACATTTTAGAGACCTAATTGCAAATCTGTGTCTGTCTTTTAGGCTTTTGAGAACAACCTTTTCCGTGCCCCCATCTACCTCCACAAGATGCCAGAGACAGATTTCCTGGTGCTGCGTACACGGCAGGGCTACTTCATTAGAGAGCTGGTAGATATCTTTGTGGTCGGCCAGCAGTGTCCCCTCTATGAGGTCCCTGGACCCAACTCCAAACGAGCCAACACCCATATCAGAGACTTCTTGCAGGTATACCTTACGATACATACACACACACACACACACACACACACACACACACACACGCGCATTATGACATCTGCAAATCCACACACACACACACCACACACACATTGTCAAATGAGTTGTTCCACAAAATAAGTAAATTTTAGGTAAACAAGCAAACAATAGGTTTATTTCACAAAATTGTCAAATTATGTTATGACGAATACATGTTCAACTTAATGAAAAACATGTTTTCCCATCTCAAGAGGTTAAATAAAAACAATACATAGTATGTGTCTATTAAGTGCCAAATAAACAGGGTTGACCGTGACAGGGTTGACGATTTCATCTTAAATCAGCAATAAATCTCACTGTAACAGCTTGTTGTGTGCAGCAGGGAGGGACAAAAGAATGCAACATTTCTATCTAATGTTAACAGGGTTGACGTGTTATGCCGACCCACTCAGTTTTCCACCACGGAACACCAGAAAATGGAGTAAAACCAGCTTACCTGCTTTAAACTATGATTTGACTGTTAAATGTTTTATTTTGAACAAAATATAAAAAAATKAATAGTTTYACCATATTAAATGAGAGTTGAGTTCACGTAACAGTGTTGACCTTAGAATGAGGGCCAGATTATTGTTTTAAMCTTAAAATGTATCACTAATAACATTAAATAAATCATCATCATCAGAAATGACTTTGTCAAAGCAAAACATAATTAGGACTTTACAATGATGGTGACATGTTTTAGACATTTTGGGGTTAAGTGGGWTAAAATGTTCCTAGTCACAAAGGGTGCACAGAGGGACTTCAAAATGCTGAATTTAGAATTTTCCATGCTGTTTATATTAAAGGGCACTTCATTTAATATAACAGGCTTTTAAAATAAAATATTGATGCACAATTTCTACTTCAAATATCAAAGGGACGCAAAAGGGACTCATTTCATGGAATGACCCACATACAGTGGGGAGAACAAGTATATGAACACTGCGATTTTGCAGGTTTTCCTACTTACAAAGCATGTAGAAGTCTGTAATTTTTATCATAGGTACACTTCAACTGTGAGAGACGGAATCTAAAACAAAAATCCAGAAAATCACACTTGTATGATTTTTAAGTAATTAATTTGCATTTTATTGCATGACATAAGTATTTGATCACCTACCAACCAGTAAGAATTCCGGCTCTCACAGACCTAGTTAGTTTTTCTTTAAGAAGCCCTCCTGTTCTCCACTTATTACCTGTTTAACTGCACCTGTTTGAACTCGTTACCTGTGAATAAAAGACACCTGTTCACACACTCAATCAAACAGACTCCAACCTCCCCACAATGGCCAAGACCAGAGAGCTGTGTAAGGACATCAGGGGTAAAATTGTAGACCGGCACAAGGCTGGGATGGGTACAGGACAATAGGCAAGCAGCTTGGTGAAGAGGCAACAACTGTTGGCGCAATTATTAGAAAATAGAAGAAGTTCAAGATGCCGGTCAATCCCCCTCGGTCTGGTGCCCATGCAAGATCTCACCTCGTGGGGCATCAATGATCATGAGGAAGGTGAGGGATCAGCCCAGAACTACATGGCAGGACCTGGTCAATGACCTGAAGAGCTGGGCCACAGTCTCAAAGAAAACCATTAGTAACACACTCACGCGTCATGGATTAAAATCCTGCAGCGCACGCAAGGTCCCCTGCTCGCCAGCCCAGGCATGTCCAGGCCCGTCTGAAGTTTGCCAATGACCATCTGGATGATCCAGAGGAGGAATGGGAGAAGGTCATGTGGTCTGATGAGAACAAAATAGAGCTTTTTGGTCTAAACTCCACTCGCCGTGTTTGGAGGAAGAAGAGAGATGAGTACAACCCAAAACACCTTCCCAACCGTGAAGCATGGAGGTGGAAACATCATTCTTTGGGGTGCTTTTCTGCAAAGGGGACAGGACTGCACCGTATTGAGGGGAGGATGGATGGGGCCATGTATCGCGAGATCTTGGCCAACAACCTCCTTCCCTCAGTAAGAGCATTGAAGATGGGTCGTGGCTGGGTCTTCCAGCATGACAACGACCCAAAACACACAGCCAGGGCAACTAGGAGTGGCTCCGTAAGAAGCATCTCAAGGTCCTGGAGTGGCCTAGCCAGTCTCCAGACCTGAACCCAATAGAAAATCTTTGGAGGGAGCTGAAAGTCTGTATTGCCCACGACAGCCCCGAAACCTGAAGGATCTGGAGAAGGTCTGTATGGAGGAGTGGGCCAAAATCCCTGCTGCAGTGTGTGCAAACCTGGTCAAGAACTACAGGAAACGTATGATCTCTGTAATTGCAAACAAAGGTTTCTGTACCAAATATTAAGTTCTTGCTTTTCTGATGTATCAATACTTATGTCATGCAATAAAATGCAATTAATTACTTAAAATCATACATGTGATTTTCTGGATTTTTGTTTTAGATTCCGTCTCTCACAGTTGAAGTACCTATGATAAAATTACAGACCTCTACATGCTTTGTAGTAGGAAAACCTGCAAAATCGTCAGTGTATCCAATACTTGTTTTCCCCACTGTACAAGAGAAAGCACACTTACAGAATGCATGCTTGCCTACACTCATGTCTTCTCTGTTCTTCTGTGCAGGTGTTTATCTATCGGTTGTTCTGGAAGAGTAAAGATCGTCCAAGGAGAATCCGCTGGAGGACATAAAGAAAGCTTTCCCCTCACATTCAGAAAGCAGCATCCGCAAACGCTAAAACTCTGTGCTGACTTAAGCAGTACAGGTAGAAACGGCTAACCCTGCATATACCCAATACAACCGTAGTAGCCTCATGTTTGTCAATAGTACGGTATGACACACTGTCCTTCAGTGTTTGCCTCACAAAGATTAATAGTAATGCATAAATGTGAATATGCCTGTGAACGTTGTCACTCACAACCTGTCCAACAATCCTGATTCCTCTTAACGTTTCTACTCCTGTGTGATCTCAGGGATTGTTGAGGTGTAAGAGAGAGTGTTTAGCTGTGTGAGCTCAGAGATGGTGTGCCTTACTTTGACAGATAGGCGCCAGGAAAGAGAGAGGTCAGCATATTATGGGATATGAGTTTACTGTGGAGGTAAGGTGGTGGTCTAAGGAAAGCATCAATAAGGACCCATGGGTTTGCAGGGTCCTTCGTTAATATCTGCTGTTCTGCTCCTGCAACACCTCGCTTTAAGCCTACAAGACACTTCAGTTGAATGAAATTATGGTAAATTTGATGCAGCAGGGAAGCTTTCTAATCAAAAGTATCCAAAGAATAAATGTCTTTGGAGGGGGGGAATTGGCCATGAAAAATGTATCCATGAATCTTACAGCTGTAAGTTGGGAGTAAAGGTGGACTAAAGAGAACGTGGGTAATACTTGTATATGATTGAAGCTCATTTGCCCTGCCTCTGTCCCCAGGGATGGACTCTAACTGGATGGGAATGCTGGAAGCCTGACTTCAGGCTGCCTACTGAGGAGGAGATCAGGGCCATGGTGTCTCCAGAGCAGTGCTGTGCCTACTACAGCATGCTGGTGGCAGAGCAAAGACTGAAGGTAAGACTGACAGGCTCCTTGTGTAGGTACCGGCTGTGATACCGATTCTCTTTACGGCACTGTGTGAACTATACCAGAACTTTTCTCTCTCCAGGATGCTGGATATGGTGAAAAGTCCTTCTTTGCCCCAGAGGAAGAGAACGAGGAAGACTTCCAGATGAAGATTGATGATGAGGTACAGCTCTACTGCTTCCTTTTCATGAAACATTGATTTTGATGCTCCATTGATGTTGAAAAAAACGATGATCCATGATTTCACTTTCAATATTCTCTGTGGTCCACCTTAGGTCCGCACAGCCCCTTGGAACACGACGCGAGCCTTCATCGCTGCCATGAAGGGGAAGTGTCTGCTGGAGGTCATGGGGGTGGCCGACCCCACAGGCTGTGGAGAGGGATTCTCTTACGTCAAAGTGCCCAACAAGCCCACTCAACAAAAGGTACTTCCTCTCTCTCTTACCCCCACTGCTCTGAAACACTTCTGCCAGATCAGGGGGCCCTAATTCCATTCATGCGTTCACAGGCTCCAGAAAAACAAGACCTATTTTCCTGTTCTAACCATTCAACGGTTGTTTGGTGATTATTACTAAAACTCAAGGTTATTTTATTTGTCGTGTTCAGGCCCAAGACGACCGGGAACCACAACCCGCTAAGAAAACTGTGACAGGGACAGACGCTGATCTGAGAAGACTGTCWCTCAAAAACGCCAAGCAGCTGCTGCGCAAGTTCGGTGTTCCAGAGGAGGAGGTAATAACACAGTAATAACATAATAATCATCATCATCATTTGGGAGGTACTTATATTTGTCCTGTTATACACAGTGTGTAATGAAAATGTGTTTTTTTGCATATCCCAACTCCCCCTGAGACACCCACAGGGAGTGGGGTCACGGCCAGGGTCACCATTGTACAGCGACCCTGGAGCATTTAGAGTTAAGTGCCTTGCTCAAGGGCACAGCAACAGATTATTTTACCTTGTCGGCTCCGGTATTCGAAACCAGCAACCTTTCAGTTACTGGCCCAACACTCTAACTTCGAGGCTACCTGCTGCCATATAACTTAAATGTCTTCATTCCCTCATTTCATCCACCAACCTACGTATTTAAAAAAAAAAAAAAGATATGTTTTAAACCTTTATTTAACTAGGCAAGTCAGTTAAGAACAAATTCTTATTTTCAATGACGGCCTAGGAACAGTGGGTTAACTGCCTGTTCAGGGGCAGAACGACAGATTTGTATTGTACCTTGTCAGCTCGGGGATTTGAACTTGCAACCTTTCGGTTACTAGTCCAACACTCTAACCACTAGGCTACCCTGCCACCCCAACAGCATGAAGGCTAGATCAATCTTTAAAACCAGTGTTTCTGTGTGTGTTTCAGATAAAGAAGCTGTCTCGTTGGGAGGTGATTGACGTGGTGAGGACCATGTCCACAGAGCAGGCCCGCTCTGGCGAGGGGCCCATGAGCAAGTTTGCMCGCGGGTCCCGCTTCTCTGTAGCCGAACACCAGGAACGCTACAAGGAGGAGTGCCAGAGGATCTTTGACCTGCAGAACAAGTGAGGCCCTCCCATCCTCCCCTTTTCCAAATAACCATAATTCACCACCCGTTTCTTATAGGGATGCTGTAGTTGTACACTATCTGATGTTCCAGCCTGTCTGCCTTCCCCCCAGAGTATTGGATTCCACAGAGGTCCTGTCCACAGACACAGACAGCAGCTCAGCGGAGGACAGTGACTTTGAGGAGATGGGGAAGAACATTGAGAACATGCTGCAGAACAAGAAGACCAGCTCCCAGCTGTCCAGAGAGAAGGAGGAGCAGGAGAGGAAGGAGCTGCAGAGGATGCTGATGGGAGAGGAGAGCGACCGCGACCACAAGGGACGCAAGGGCTTCTGTAAGTGTTGTGTTTGTGCGTTTCAGGCTTTTTTTTATGTGTGTTTACAGGAGTGTGTGTTTACAGGAGTGTGTATGTGTCAGGGTTTATGTTAGGAAAATGTGGCGCCGGACAACGTGACCAGGAAGATTCAAATGTACCGGACCCATATGCAATGGATGCATAACTCATTATGGCGTCCACCCCACTGTGCTCAGAATGACAGAAATCACATTTATATTATGGTGATGCTCTTAACAGAACATTGCAACTCATGTAATGAAGCAGCCAATAAAACTGACTTTTCAAACATTTGGCAAAATGCCATTTATGGGAAAACACCATTCTAAATAGCACASCTGGGAAAACACCATTCTAAACAGCACACCTGATAGCGGTTGCATAAGTGAACAAGATGAAATCTCAGTTAGAAAAAGAGGGTTAATCTAAAGATGCAACAACTAGGGATCGTGTGGCATATAATGACTAGTACAGTTATGGTGCTTTGGCTTCTGGACAACAATAGAAAAGTTGAGATGAAAACCAATAGAACAGGAGATAATGGCATGCGGTGGATCCAATAAGAAAGTAAAAAGGAAATTACTCCTATCTATACAGAAAAGGAAAAGAAAATTCGAAATACTTCACAAGAAAGCATGACTTAGCCACAAAGGAATCAGGATCATTAGCTTCTTTTTTTTATTCCTTGGATTGTTTCAAAACACAGCTTAGTGGCAACGCACATGGCAATAGTCCTAGCTGATTATTGAGTTGCGGCTGTCAGTTTTAAAAACATCTAAATATGTGTGAAGATAGTGTGTCTTGAGTTATATTTAAAATGTTGAGACAAGAAGAAGGGAGGGTGTGTGGCGAAGATATAGGTGAGTCTCCCTCCAGAATGTCAGCTGTCTCCTGCCAATTGTTGCACATTCGTTGTTTCATTGTGTGAATTGTTTGCCCCCTTTTCTTTTTTTCTTTTTTTTCATCAATTCCTCATTACATACAGTACCCGTAGTAAAAAACCGTTAATCCCTGTCATTTGGTTACAGAGTTCACACCTGCTACACTTGAGTAACAGGTTTTGGTTTATTTCATGGAGTGCTTGCCTCCTTGTGAGCAATGAACATGTCTGGTTACTCTGTTCTATAATGTTGAGGGAGAGTGTGCCTGAGTACGCATAGAAGTACCTGGCGCTTCTGCGCAGAAATGTAGGAAAGTGTGTTTTTCTTTACAACCATTGCGAATGATAATACACGGAGTGTACAAAACATTATGAACACCTTCCTAAATATTGAGTTCACCCACTTTTGCCCTCAGAAACAGCCTCAATTCATCAGGCATGGACTCTACAAGGTGTTCGATAGCGTTCCACATTGTTACTGGCCCATGTTGACGGCAATGCTTCTCACCGTTGTCACATTGGCTGGATGTCCTTTGGGTGGTGGACCATTCCTGATACACACATGAAACTGTTGAGCGGGAAAAACTCAGCAGCGTTGCAGTCCTTGACACACTCAAACCGGTGCGCTGACATCTACTACCATACCAATGGAGGCTCCTCAGAGGAGGAAGGAGGACCATCCTCCTCATTGAATTTCATAAAAATAGTGAAACATTAAAAAAGTTATCCTTTTTAGGGAGGGGTGGAGGTTCTTGGCTCTTGGCCCTCCCACCCCTATGGAGGGCAGCTCCCGCTCAGCCCAGTTCAAGCTCTCTCTCTGTCCTCGCACCCCAATGGTGGAACCAGCTTCCCCTTGAAGGTAGGACAGCAAGTCCTGCCCATCTTCCAAAAAAACATCTGAACACCTACCTCTTTCAAACAGTATCTTAAATAATCCTCGTCACCTTTAAATGTAAATACAAAACCTAGGGGGTTCGTGTGTTCTCACCCCCTTCCATAGACTTACACAGTAATTATAACAACTTCCGGTGGACGTCCTCTGACCGATCTGCGCTCTTGCAGCATGAACTGACATGTTGTCCACCCAATCAAAGGATCAGAGAATGAATCTAGAACTGAAAGCTTAARCTACAACTAGCTTATGAGGAGGAGGATTATTACATGTGGTGAGTAGTTGACTTCAAGACAGTTGAACAGTTTTGAACAAATKAATTTATTGAAAAATGAAGGAGAAGCAAGAGAGAGGGAGAGAGAGAGCTAGCTATATTTCTATATTTTTTCACTTAGCTAGCGAATGCAGCTAAATAGTTTAGCCTACTCAAACACCCGGCTCAAACGGAGGGATGCTATCTTACCTAGMTGGCTATGGCTATCTAACACTAGAACTCTTCCAAGTCAAGGTAAGCTTTTGGTTTYATGATTTTATTCCCACCGGGGCCCACCGGTATAACTGCTCAACTGCTTGCTAACTGTACTGCATGATTGTAGCGGGTTTACTAACGTGTCAATCCTAGTAGCTATGTTTACTTGACGTTAGCTAATATGGTGACAACGATGTAGGCTGTGTATAGTGGTTAGCGGTTATGATATGAAGGATTGGCTTGGAAAGTTTTTTTTTGCCTGGTCACAGACAGCTGATGTGTTGTACACTGAAGTCCCCAAGCGAAGGGAAAAGGTGAGAGGAGGAGAGCGTGTAGATGCGAGAAGGAATTATCYAATGATCAAAGGGATCATGCTGTTTGTATGTGGCTGCTAATAAAGGGAACGGACGATTCTKTTGAAAAACGTTTCTTAAGGAAGCAAACGGAACAAAACGGATAATCATACCTGAATTTGTCCAATAGAAACTCTCGTTTGCAACTGGTGTAATGATTACACCCTAGRTCAGCTAGGGTGTAAGKCGGTATGGATTGTGCAAGGCGGTATGGATTGTGTCAGTGTCTGTCACCTTGATTACTCAAATTTCCCTAGAGCTGTGCACCTACCTTTGTAAACTGTCATTCATAGGCTMGGTTGTAGCAACCTCATGATGGGTATAGGGAAGATTTGAGTATCATGTAGTAGCCTATCGATTTTACATTGAGCTGGGTGAATGGAATACGAATGAGAGTCATCCAATATACTGTAATAGAAAGAAGGCCATGCTCATAAAAATATATCATCCTCCCTCATCTTCARCGGCACCGACCGCCGCTGTACCATACCCCATTCAAAGGAACTGAAATATTTTGTCTTGCCCATTCACCCTCTAAATGGCGCACATAAACAATCAAGGCTTTCACCTGGATTCCTGGTCAGTTTATGTCATGGAAAGAGCAAATGTCCTTAATGTTTTGTACACTYAGTGTATATTAAAAGTATTAGTTCCTCACAGTAAGCTATTTGAAAAATCTTTCCAACAATCTCCCCCTCGATAATCACCAATCCTCAGTGTGAAAGAGCTATAGAAGTTATAGSCCTACTGCTGCGTTGGCCTGTAGGCTATGAGTTCCATGCACACATTTCTTGTATCATTGTAGATGGATCACAGTGTATGATCACGCGCCGCCTAGGAAGTCTTTATAAAATAATTGCCTCCACGTTTCCATGGTCGGATTTTGCCTTTAGGCTACTTTGTAGCAAGGTAAGATATGCCTCATAATATGAAATATAACATTCCAGTTTCAAACAATTAAGTATGCTTTCAAAATGCATACTGCCTCTAGCTCACATTGTAAAGTGGTGGGTGACGGGCTGATAGCCTGTTGCCTGCACTTGAATGGCGAATGAGAGGCGCGCTTTAATTACCAGTTGAGAAATAAAAATAGTAGCTCTCTTTGTCATGCACCAAAACGGTTTTTAACACACAATTGCATTTAGAATTGTTGCATAATGAATGGGCTGATAAAATAAGGTTTTACTCCATCAGCAACCAGCTGAGGAGCTGCAGGTGAAATCCAGCTTAAAATGTGCACATGTGATAGTTGTGTTAGATAAATAAGATACATGATGACCAACAAAAATACACACAGGCCAATTTAATTCCACAAAATTATGCAAATGAACCTGTAGACCCTATAAGCATGACGGTCAAATATATTTCCATCAATGAATAAAAAGCATTATTTTGCCATGTGATTTATTTTTCTTTCTCCCTGTCATTTTGGCTGGAAACAGTTTTATTTATCGGCTTTTAATTTTTTTTGGGGGGGGGAGGGTCAAAAGCCAGCAATTGCCGGCTAACGGAAACCCTGGTGTGTGTGGGTAACTTATCTTTCTCTGTGTGTCCCTGCAGCCAGTGCTTTGTCCACGGGCTCCCATAAAGATGACGACACGTCCTCGGTCACCAGCCTGAACTCGTCCGCCACGGGACGGCGCCTCAAAATCTACCGCACCTTCAGGGACGAAGACGGCAAGGAGTATGTTCGCTGTGAGACGGTCCGCAAACCCTCCGTCATAGACGCCTACACCAGGATCAGAACCACCAAGGATGATGAGTTCATGTGAGTCCGTCTGTGTGGTGTGTGTTTGTGTGCGCATGCGGTCTGTGTGTCTGTGCATGCGGTCTGTGTGTCTGCGTATGCGGTCTGTGTGTCTGTGCCAAGTATGTGTGTGTCCAACCTGTCACTAAGTCTCTGTCTGCCTGTCTCTGTCTGCCTCTACAGAAGAAAGTTTGCTGTGTTTGACGAGCAACACAGAGAGGAGATGAGGAAGGAGCGGAGGAGGATCCAGGAACAGCTGAGGAGGCTGAAGAGGAACCAGGAGAAGGACCGGTTCAAGGGCCCCCCGGAGAAGAAGGCCAAGAAGGTCAAGGAGARGCCAGACCTCAAGGTAAAAGTAAGCTTGCCAGCCCATAATGATTCAACTCCAAGACTATCCTCCCCTGCTTTTCCATAACCTACTGTCTGTTTTCCTGCTGACCTGCTCTGTTTTTAAAATAGGATCATTAAATTCAAGATAAACCTTCCTCACTGTTTTCATACTTTCCTTTAGTAGCAATATGTTATATTGCTTATAATAAACATGATAATGTAGTGTTTGCATGTGATGTGGCAGTTATTGTGCCATGTGATGCAGTGAGTTGCAGTTTCCATTCCTATATAGCGTAT
This sequence comes from Salvelinus sp. IW2-2015, assembly GCF_002910315.2. Lineage (NCBI taxonomy): Eukaryota > Metazoa > Chordata > Actinopteri > Salmoniformes > Salmonidae > Salvelinus > Salvelinus sp. IW2-2015. The sequence continues at coordinate 28,210,795 of NC_036863.1, read as the reverse complement.
TTGTCTGATTGTTAACTACATCTCTTTTTCTTCCTCCCCTGCCCTAGCTGAAGTGCGGAGCTTGCGGTGCCATCGGGCACATGCGAACCAACAAGTTCTGCCCGCTGTACTACCAGACCAACGCCCCGCCCTCCAACCCGGTTGCCATGACAGAGGAGCAGGAGGAGGAGCTGGAGAAGACTGTCATCGACAACGAGGAACTCATCAAGGTGGAGGGAACCAAGATCGTCCTCGGCAAGCAGCTTATCGAGAGGTACAGACACACACAGGCTAGACATTCAGGAGAAAAGGAAACTTAAACTTAAATATTTCCATGTTACTAGAGTGACCGAAGTCTTTTTTACTATATTTACTCTTTTACTGAGTCGGTAATGCCAGCTTCGAAGCACCAAAAGGTATTGCACAGCTAATTGAGCTTCTGTAGATCTGTCCATTATGCTCTGTACATCTGTCTAAATAACCACGTTTCCATCCAACCATTTCATGCGGATTAATTACCTGTCACATTAAAAAAGTCACAACCGGGCTGATGGAACATGAAATGCCGGTACAATTTTATAAATGCTGACAGACAATATGTTAGTTCAACATGGTGTGATCTTTTTGTGTCTATAAAATTAATTATACGAGAAATGGTGGCAGAAACGCCTTTATGCGCATGTATTTATTTATAACCATCATACCATCATGACTTGCCTAGTTAAATAAAGGTTCAATAAAATAAAAAATACAGAAGTTAACTTCGAGTCAGGCGGTGGATGATATGTTGTGTGGTCCTCCCACTACGACTCGGGAAAGCATGAGTTTATTAGGCTACAGATGAAATAAATGATGATGAAAGTGCACGGTGATGAGAGTGATGCTCCTTTCCAATGAGAGAGTCTTATTCTGGTGAGATGATGATCGATGCTTGGCTGCTGTTTGACAAATACAAATAATATCGCTCTTATCCATAATAATCTCATAATGTAGGTAGCCTACCCACACTGTATCTGTGAGCTGTTGGCTAGAGACCATGTGCCATGACCAAGGAGGCACATTTTCTATAGAACGCAACAGTTTTTGTGACAACCAGTAGAGTTGAAAATGCGATGGAAACCCATTTAACTTGTATTTTTCATTCAGTACATGGGAATTTAATGGCATTTAGTTGTATGTGCACTCAGAGCCGGTCCTGACCTCCCTGGGGCCCTAAGCAAAATGCTGCTAAGGGGCCCTCCTWCCTGACCTGTGAGCCATGTAAACCATTTACCACTGCCACACAGTCACACCTGACAAACCAGTGCTCCCACTACAATCCTCCCTCCTTTAAAACAGTTTGCTCCATCTGTCAGTCTAAGAATAAGTAGACCTATACAAACAATATTTATTGAATGGAGTATTTTCTATAGAATCTTAAGATAAGTGAATATTAACATTAACATAAATAAGAAATTGTAGAAAATATAACATTTGGAAAATAATAAAATATAACACTGAGCTTTRGCTCTGCTGCCTGGTAATTAGTCCAGTCCTCACAATATTMTACAATTAGCTTTGTATAGACAATGTAAACATAAGCCTATAGGCTATGGCTATAGCTATATGTCTCAAAATAGTACAATAAAACCTATACAGATGTGTGATTAACTTAGGTTCCCTCTACAGCCTGGGCATTTTCAGCATGGGCACCAGTCTATCTGGACTGTCTGGAAGAAATTGAGAAAGTATGTCACATAGTTAGTTAAGCAGTCATTTACACAAATGCACTTCTGCCATACAATCTTAAATGTTACTAAGTGTGTAACATTTGAATGTTTGAATTAAAATATTACCATCAAAATATTGTTCTTCTGCACTTTCTTGAGGAACAATCATCAATGATGTCATCATARGACATGTGTTTCCCCACGTCATGATTTATGCTCATGATGGCCAGACAACTCAAACGTTCCTGTGACATGGAAGACTTCAGGTAGCTTTTGATGAGCTTTCATTTKRAAARSYYCYYYYYKSCSRWKSYWMYKKTWMYKGKWRGGKKRMYKSMAWTYYTWRGGSYMWYCMAARGKTWRGRAWRRRKTYCYYCMRGKTKYTCWCASAGARARRRRARMRSMKCWMARRSRSWSWYMTYWTMTSWRRRSRSAKMWSRKSWAWWCTGAATGTCGTGTRCCAGATCCATTCCACTGAYGTCACAGTCATCTCTGAAGGTTAGAGTGTTTTCAACTTCCATGCAGTGAGCCTTTAAAGATTCACTGGACATCTGAGAGGCAGTGCTGAAGTTCAGCAGCACTCCATATTTGGTTTTCACCTGRTTGAGTGTTTCAAATCTCTCATCCATGGATGTCACARCAGAGTYGACCACAATGTTGAAGTAGTTGACTTCAAGGTTTTTCAGTGCGTCAGTCACTGGTTCATCAGATGCCTCTTGCTGTTTCTCAGTCTCTTCTCTTTCAGAACAGCCTCCACATGAATTTCTTCACAAATGCGTTTGGCTAGGCCTCAGAGAATCCAGTTTCCCGGTATGTAGTGAGGAGGGCCTTTGCATTGAGGAGGAGCATTATCTCACACCATACCAAGAAGCGGTAGGACCCAACTTCCTCTGCAAGTGCCTCCACTTTGGACACAGAATCGTTGATCATCTGTCTGGCTTACAGTAAAGCCTCCCGAACAGCAGAAGCCTGATACCTTTTAAAACATTTTTTTTWATTTATCCGTTATTTTACCAGGGAAGTTGACTGAGAACACGTTCTCATTTACAGCAACAACCTGGGGAATAGTTACAGGGGAGAGGGGGGATGAATGAGCCAATTGTAAACTGGGGATTATTAGGTGACSGTGATGGTTTGAGGGCCAGATTRGGAATTTAGCCAGGACACCGGGGTTAACACCCCTACTCTTACGATAAGTGCCATGGGATCTTTAATGACCTCAGAGAGTCAGGACACCCGTTTAACATCCCATCTGAAAGACAGCACCCTACACTGCCCTGGGGCGTTGGGATATTTTTTAGACTAGAGGAAAGAGTGCCTCCAACACCACTTCCAGCAGCATCTGRTCTCCCATCCAGGGRCTGACCAGGACCAACCCTGCTTAGCTTCAGAAGCAAGCCAGCAGTGGTATGCAGGGTGGTATGCTGCTACCTGAGTGCATGAACACTTTGGAGCCTACTCTCCCATCTTGTGTCACTCCATGACTTCACAGTTATGTTCACGTGTTCCTTCAAAACACTCCATCTTTGTGTGACAGCTGAAAAGAAGGTGAAGAGCTTTTGCACATGCCCCCCCCCCCAAAAAACGGCATCTTATAAAGATTTGGCAGCATCTGCAATGACAAGGTTTAGAGTATCTGCTCCACATGGGACGAACACCACTCTGAGATGTTTTATAGGCAGTCTGGCTTTACTCCTTGGTGCATGCCCTTCATGTTGGCTCCATTATCATAAGCTTGCCATCTGCAATCTTCAAATGGAATCTTCAGCTCATCTAAGATGACCGTGGACAGATTCAAGCCTGTTGTAACCTCAACATTCACAAAGCTGAGGAAGTGCTCCTTGATCTCTGGCTTTCCCTTTAAAGCCACGGTTCTCAGAATAATGGACATTTGCTCCTGGTGACTAATGTCAGGTGTACAGTCCAAGATAATGGAGAATTACTTTGAGTCTCTTACTTGAGTCASTATTGCTTCTAGAATCTTGTCACTCACAAACTGTATCAGCTCATTCTGTGTGCGCCTCCYAAGGTAATGAGCATGTGTCTCTCCATCTTTCATTTTGCTGACATGATTTTCCATAACGGGGTAAAATTTTGCCAGTAATTCAACCTCTTTTAGGAAGTTTCCATTATCGGGTTAGAAGAGTTTGTCTGATGCTAGGTTTCTTTCAGCCAGASACTGGGTGATACTAAACGTGTAAGGACATCCGCCATTTCTTTCTTTCAGCCTCCAAAATTGTATCTGGTCAAGAGTCTGTCCCCGACTTCTTGAACTGCGCTGTTGATTAAGGGCTTGTAAGTAAGCATTTCACGGCAAAGTCTACACTTGTTGTATTCGACGTATATGACAAATAAAGTTTGATTTGATCAAGTTCTTGCTTCTTAATCATATTGTTTGTGTGTTCAGGACTACYCTCATGGTGTTTCAGAATGGTGTTGATATTTGACCAGTCATTCACGCCTTCTTTTATTATTTTGTAGTCTTTTATAGAAAAGAGCTTACAGCAGAAACAATACACAGCGTTGTTTTTGATTGAGTATGAAAGCCAGCTCCTGGTAATCTTTTCCCCATTTGACAGCTGTCTCTGTAATAAGCCTGAAGGAAAACCTCTTCTAGACTTGTCTTTAGGGTAAGAAAAATCCAGTCCTGGTTTGAATGGACCTCTGTGCACTAACTCAGTCSTCATAAATTCTGTTAAGCCTGGGGGCCAATCTGCTGGGTCACTTGGTTCTATTAGGGTCTGAGCTGCTTGTATCTGATGCTGGCTGTACACCTCTGGTTGTGCTAGTACTGGCTGAGGCTGCCTGTACTTCACCTGGGTCTGTGTTAGTATTTGCTGAAGCCGGCTATACTGGGTCTGTGTTAGTACTTGCTGAAGCTGCCAGTACTAGGTCTGTGTTAGTATTTGCTGAGGCCAGCTGTACTGGGTCTGTGTTAGTACTGGCTGAGGCCTAGCTGTACTGGGTCTGTTTAGTACTTGCTGAAGCCGGCTGTACTGGGTCTGTGTTAGTACTGGCTGAGGCCAGCTGTACTGGGTCTGTGTTAGTACTGGCTGAAGCCAGCTGTACTGGGTCTGTGTTAGTACGGGCTGAAGCCGGCTGTACTGGGTCTGTGTTAGTACTGGCTGAAGCCGGCTGTACTGGGTCTGTGTTAGTATTGGCTGAAGCCGGCTGTACTGGGTCTGTGTTATACTGGTTGAAGCCGGCTGTACTGGGTCTGTGTTAGTACTGCTGAAGCCAGCTGTACTGGGTCTGTGTTAGTACTGGCTGAAGCCAGCTGTACTGGGTTCTGTGTTAGTACTGGCTGAGGCCAGCTGTACTGGGTCTGTGTTAGTACTGGCTGAAGCCAGCTGTACTGGGTCTGTGTTAGTACTGGCTGAGGCCAGCTGTACTGGTTCTGTGTTAGTACTGGCTGAAGCCAGCTGTACTGGTCTGTGTTAGTACTGGCTGAAGCCAGCTGTACTGGGTCTGTGTTAGTACTGGCTGAAGCCAGCTTGACTGGGTCTGTGTTAGTACTGGCTGAGGCCAGCTGTACTGGGTCTGTGTTAGTACTGCTGAAGGCCAGCTGTACTGGGTCTGTGTTAGTACTGGCTGAAGCCAGCTGTACTGGGTCTGTGTTAGTACTGGATGAGGCCAGCTGTACTGGGTCTGTGTTAGTATTGGCTGAGGCTGGATGTGGATCAACTGAGTCTGTGCTTGTACTGGCTGATGATCCAGCATCTCCTCTACTGACAAACTTAAGCATAGCACCTGTACATTATAGATAACAATACTATTATTAATTTATCAGCTGCATCGGGCCCATTTAAACTGGCTCCCCCAGATTTCCATTTATACATTTTCAAATATAAAATMATTTTTATACTCTGGCTTGGCTGAATACTTGATGGTTATTATTTACTGAGATCCATATTGCCCAGTATGCCTAGCTAATCACCATTTTAAATTCAATATATAAATCAATAGTCAAGGTCAATCCATTGCTTTTCTTCTTGCATTAGTCCAGAGTTGTAACTAAACCTTGACTGAGAGACTAGATAATCATTGTCTTGTTTTAAAATGATGTGTGCCTATGAGGAGTGCCATCACGCCCATATATTGTCTGGATGGGCCCCACAGAGGTTGCTGCTGGAAAGCGCGAGTTTCATTTCGTGCACACACATATTAACACGCGACGCGGTTATCTTTTCCGAGCTACAATTTATAAACACCATTGCCCGTTGGCATTTATCAAACGTAATAAATAGTTGTATTTCACTGTCACTTTTGTCAGGCACAAAGTCACAGAACACAGCCCTGGAAGTGGCTGGCAAGCAAGCAAGACACTGACAGACCAAGAGATGCACTGCCCAGCTAGGTTAGCAAGACAGACAGACGAGAGGGAGATACACTGCAAGCTAGCAGATCAACTTAACGTTACTGTTATTTGCTGACATCAAACTTGGAGAGGAGAGAACACATGTTTACCTGATCGCTGTTCCCGCAATTCACTCTCATTGTGTTTTGTTTCTCTCTCTTCATGACCAGAAGGATAGTTCTGCTTCATCCTCTCATCCAAGTTGTAAACATTGACACCCTCTTTGACACGAGGGGGAGGCGGGCCCTTGCGTAATTTGCGGGGCCCTACTCATTTACATTTACATTTAAGTCATTTAGCAGACGCTCTTATCCAGAGCGACTTACAAGTTGGTGCATTCACCTTATGATGTCCAGTGGAACAACTCAACTTGCGTAGTGAGCGTATAGGGCTGCCCGGCTCTTTGTGTACTACCTCATCACACACATCCTTTTATCCGCAAAAAGTCCGTTTGATGGAAACCCATCTCTGGTGGAAAAATGTGCATATTGTTTTATGAAGATTTTTGAATATTCACATGGAAATCTGTCGCAAATTGGATGGAAATCTAGCTAAAGTTTGTGATATATCATGCTGCTGTGTAAAGGACCATGTTGTCTCCTCTTCCAGTGCTGATGAGGTGCGCAGGAAGTCTCTGGTGCTGAAGTTCCCCAAACAGCATCTTCCCCCCAAGAAGAAGAGACGTGTGGGAACCACTGTACACTGTGACTACCTCAATGTGAGCCTAGTTGTCACTATATTGACTGTTGTTGTATATTCAGTTCAAGCATGGTCTAGAAATCTTTAACACTGTGATTGTTGTTTTGTTGTTACTTGTCGTCCACTCACAGAGGCCCCACAAATCCATCCACCGCCGACGCACTGACCCCATGGTCACTCTGTCCTCAGTCCTGGAGAGCGTCATCAACGACATGCGGGATCACCCTAATGTAAGATACACACACATTCACACAATTCACTGCTTACAGACAGACAGACAGATTGCCTATATTCCTCTGACCATTTTATAGTCTCTCTCACTCACTCACACACAATTGTGTTGTCTTTACCTCGTCACAGACATACCCCTTCCACACGCCGGTCAATGCCAAGGTGGTGAAGGACTACTATAAGGTCATCCCTCGTCCCATGGATCTGCAGACGCTACGGGAGAATGTGCGTAAGCGTGTGTACCCCTCCCGGGAGGAGTTCAGAGAGAACGTGGAGCTCATTATCAAGAACAGCGCCACATACAATGGTACAACTTTAAACCACTTGAAGCCTTAGAGAATGACTGTAATATTGGACTCTGTGYGACCGTTATGTAACTTACTGAGACGGTAATTGTTTTTGTGTATTCAGGTGCCAAACATCCAATAACCCAGGTGGCGCAGACAATGCTGGACCTTTGTGATGAGAAACTGAAAGAGGTACGTGTGAACGCTGATKAATTCCTGGATTGGTGCCATTTTGGACACCGCCCAAAGTCTGCTGCTCTGTTTGCAGAAGGAGGCAAATGTTCAGCAACTCTTGGAACACAATGGAAGTGGCCTTCATAATAGTACTTGTTTAATATTAAAGGGGGAAATTCCTTTGTCCTTTGCAGAAGGAAGACAGGCTGGTGAGACTGGAGAAAGCTATCAACCCCCTGCTGGACGATGACGACCAGGTAGCCTTCTCCTTCATCCTGGACAACATCGTCACTCAGAAGATGATGGCCGTGCCTGACGTGAGTGGAGCCACCCGTCATCAGGGTTTCTACTTTCTTTCGGAATATCTGCTATTAGTATTTTCTCTGTGTCTAAGTCATTTTACTGAGTAGTCTTTTCTTTGCCCTTAACAAATGCCTAGTGGTTAGAGCGTTGGGCCAGAAACCAAAAGGTCGCTGGTTCGAATACCCGAGCCAACAAGTTGACAAATATGTAGATGTGCCCTTGAGCAAGGCACTTAACGCTAATTTGCTTTAGGGGTGCCGTACTTCTATGGCTGACCCTGTAAAAACACATTTCACTGCACCTATCCAGTGTATGTGACAATAAAATATATATTTTTAATATATTAAAATATTGACAATTGTGGCAACTTCAATCAAGCACTCAGTTGGATGATGTTATAACTGTCCTTTCTCTGTCTCTATCCCCTTTTYAGTCTTGGCCGTTCCACCATCCAGTCAACAAGAAGTTTGTTCCAGATTACTACAAAGTGATAGTCCAACCCATGGACCTGGAGAATGTCCGCAAGGTGAGTTAGTTAGGGGAAGTGGACTTCAGTGTCASCTTTGAGGAAAACCACAACAAAGACACCTTTTGGATCCTTCCATGCCAAGATGGATCAAACCTATATGTCGTAGATGATTATACACTGAGTGTACAAAACATTAAGAACACCTGCTCTGTCCATGACAGACTCACCAGGTGAAAGCTATGATCCCTTAGTGATGTCACTTGTTAAATCCACTTCAATCAGTGTAGATGAAGGGGAGGAGACAGGTTATATAATTATTTTTAAGCCTTGAGACAATTGAGACAGGATTGTGTGTGTGTTCCATTCAGAGGGTGAATGGGCAAGACAAAAGATTGAAGTGCCTTTGAATGGGGTATGGTAGTAGGTGCCAGGTGCACTGGTTTGTGTCAAGAACTGCAACGYTGCTGGGTTTTTCACGCTCAACAGTTCCCTGTGTGTGTCAAGAATGGTCCACCACCCAAAGGACATCCAGCCAACTTGACAGAACTGTGGGAAGAATCAACATGGCCCAGCATCCCTGTTCTGAAGTTGTTCTGAGGTCAAAAGGGGGGTGCAAATCAATATTAGGAAGGTGTTCTTAATGTTTTGTACACTCAGTGTATATGTAATATACAGAATATATTACAGAATGTGGTAGATGGTAATATGTGTAATATAATMATTTATGTTATTTAAAAGTCTCTCTGTGTGCTGTGGTCCAACAGAACATATCCAAACACAAGTACCAGAACCGGGATGTGTTCCTGTTTGACGTCAGCCTGGTCCACACCAACAGTGTCAAGTACAACGGTCCAGACAGTCCTTACACCAAGACGGCCCTGGAGATAGTCAACGTGTGCAAGCAGACCCTGGCAGAGGTGTGTGTATGAAACAGCGAGAGAGGGACATAATGAAACTCTTTATACTTTGTCAAATGACGAATCATGTTTATGATCCTCCAATAAGGAAAATTTGATTGTTGCTTGATATCTCTCCAGTATGATGAGCACCTGACCCAGCTGGAGAAGGACATCTCCACAGCTAAAGAGGCAGCTCTGGATGCAGCAGACCTGGATAGCCTGGACCCCATGACTCCTGGAACCTACACATCACAGGTAGCAATGTTCCTGTCCCATAAGTATGGGCCAGAAACCAGCCAGATACAACCAATGGGCCCTTACATCCCTATCACCCCCAGTCACCAAATAATGTACCTCAACTCAACCCTCACATGCTCCAGAGTTGGGGAATGCAACTCCTCTCCAAGGACCTACTTTTTAACCTCTGTCTGCTGTAGTCTCTCTATTACATAGCCTCTTCACATTCTAGTCTTTCTCTGCCTCGTAGTTCCTCTTTAGCACTGCAATTTAGTAGCTGTTTCTATAGCCTCTGCATATCTTAAACTCTATGCTATCCTTCCTACCCTGTGGTTATCTTTTCTCCTCCCTCTTTCCTGTGTGTGTGTGTGTGTGTGTGTGGTGTGTGTGGTGGTGTGTGTGTGTGTGGTGTGTGTGTGGTGTGTGTGTGGTGTGTGGTGTGTGTGCACGTGTGCGTGTGTACAGCCTGCCGATGTGTTTGACAGCAGTGCCTCTGTGAGCCTGCACAGAGAGACCAGACTCTTCTCTGAGGTTAAGGCATCTCTTATGACTGTTCCAGAGAAGAGGGGGTTAGGGAAGGTACAGAGAGATCCCCCAGGAGTATAACGGCGTCTGTCTCATCCAGGGATGACCTCTCCTTTAACCACCCTCTCGCCTCCCATCCCTCCGTTCCTCCTTKCACATTCACCTGGTCGTCTCCTTCCAGTTCTTCCCTCTCCATTCCCACAGTGTGGATCCTGACTGGKGCATGCTCCTCCTAGCTAGGAGCCATTCCAAGATCCCTTTGTGCATTTTATTCCTAAGACAAAGATGGTTCCTCCCCATAACTCATTTGGTTCATGTGTCTGCCTGTTTTGCTTGTGTGTTACTTTTGCTCCTAATTGTGACTGCTTGTCATACTAGTGTTCTGTTTGCCCTGACAATTATCAATTTTCAGCCATCCTCTCTATTGCTTCACAAGTCATCACTCTGTCTTTCCCCAGAAATATCCCTCCTGTCTCTGTCAGTGTTGCTTAACTTCTCTGTGTGTCTCCAGGGTCGTCATAGAAGACTAGGAGAGGAGGAGTCGGACGTGGACATCGAGGGCTTCGAGGAGGAGGAGTATGAYTGCAAGCCCAAGACACCAGCTCCTGTAAGACTCTGATCATGGAGAAACAATATGGGGTTTAGAGTGGATGGATTTTGAAAGGGAGGGATTACGTATTTGGACACTGTTTGTAGATCAGTCTAACTAGTCCTTTTGATGATGATGACTGTTCCCCAGGCTGAGGATGGTGAGGGAGACCTGGAGGATGAGGATGATGAAGAGGAGATGCTGTTGCCGCCGCCCCGCAGACGACTGCAGGGCCACAATGATGATGATTTTGAAGAGGATGAAGGCACCAGTCGGCCAGCCCATGCCAGCGTGCTGTACCAGGACCTGCTCATGTCAGACGGAGAGGATGACGCCAGCGAAGAGGAGGGAGATAACCCGTTCTCCTGTGAGTCGCACTAGGGTGGAGAGGGTCATAGGATGGAGTGAGATTATAAATAGAGATTAAATTTACATTAAGAAGTTCATCAAGGTTAATTAAAACCTACATCCTATGATTTGAGGATATCTGTAGGACACTACAGACTGTATGTGAGATATGAGGTTCTAATGGTGTATCCGGCCCTGTCCCACTTTAGCGATCCACCTGTCAGAGAGTGGCAGTGACTCAGACAGAGAGGTGGAGGTGCGTCCCCCGCCCCCTCCCAGACCTCACCAAGAGACGGCCCGCATGGGCCTGGAGCAGGACGACAGCATGATGTCATACGGGGAAGATGTGCCGGATGAGACCCACCTGGAGGACAGTAATGTCAGGTACAACATGGAGCCGTCAACCACCATGGCCGACATTATGTACATGGTGGATTTGCATCGTTGTTTGGCTCTTGGGCCCTATTAACCCATACTTTATACCCATCCCTCTCTTTCTCTCCCCCTTCCCCATAGTTATGGGAGCTATGAGGAGCCGGAGGGTCAGACCCAGACCCAGACCTCCAGCATGGGCAATGGAGAGGGCTACGGCATGAGTGAGGAAGAGGAGGAAGATGAGGAGGCAGCTCGGAGGAGAGGTCCCAGTGTGCTTTCCCAGGTGCAGCTGAGTGAGGATGAGGAGGACAGCGAAGAGTTCAGGTCCATCGGGGGAGAAAGTGACTTGGACTCAGACAACTAGAGAAGTGTTCCACCACACACACACACACACACACACACACACACACACACACACACACACACACACACTTAAAGACGCAATTGTGCTCTACAATCATTATAACAGACAGATCCACATCCATACACGTGAGTTCAGGCTCACTAAATGAATACACCTTAAACTTGCAGGCTGAATTACATGCACGTACTGTCATCATAACTTTATCTCATGTCAGTCAATCCCCCAATGATAGTTAAGACTGTTTGCTGTCCAGTCATTACCACACCTATGAAGTCTCTATGATAAACTCCTGTGAGATCAATATTGTGGCAGGATTAAATTGGAGTTGATGCTTTAAATCAATGTTTTTTACTGGTTATGCTCTTTTCAGTGTACCGACACATGTATATATTTTTTTACAATTGAATAACATTTTATTTTATGGTTGTGCAGAACTTTGGCCAAAATGAAGATATTTCAATAGTCAGCTTTGACAATTGTTTGTTTTCAGTGCCAGGTCTCATCTCAACCTTTTGTCTTGAGACACTGGGTTGAGTGATGGAAAAATACTGTTATTCCCCATTAACTATTATGATTGCAGCCTGGATTGTCAGGCATTTGAGATGTTTCCAGCACTGTTACTAGGAAACTCAAACTTCCAAGGAGATCCTAAATAAAAACCAGAGATAAGACCATCATCTTTTCATTGTTTGTTTTTGGGGATAAATGTTAGCTGTCTCTGATGTAACCACGTTGAAGTTGTCCTTTCGTGTTATGCTGTGTTGCTTATCGAAAGTAAGAGGCACTGTTGAATACCAATCTGCACTAACGCATTAACAATAATATTAAATGTTATTACAGAAAGTCTGTTGTGTGTTATATGACCAAGGTGCTTCCTGTTTCACTGCTTTTCCCTATCCTGCCATACCTTACAGGCTTGCCCTCGTTCATATCTTAGAACAGTGGTCATACAAGCTGAACATGAACTCTGCTCCACCGTAAACTCATTATTATTGTAAGGAGTCACGTAGATAGTGTGTGTTGAGTATAAAATAGTACAGTACGTGTGTGAAGATGAAGGCCTATAGTTTGCTGTGTTTAATATTTCTACTCCCTGTCACAGTTATTGGACAAACGACACCAGATCGTGAGTAGCAATTWTTTTCTGTTGAAATCTGTAAAGAAAGCCTGTCTTTTAGTATGAGTAGGATATGTATTACTGTAGCATTGAATCAGATGACATCTCTAAAATGAACATGTAAATATACTGTAGGTTGTCCTGCTGCTTTTTGAGGTTTTGGGGGAGGAGTAGGTTAGGCCCTCTGTTTGAAGGTAGTGCTTTTTATCAAATTGTGTCTTCATTTTCTCATGATGTTGCTGGGCCAAATCACTATCACGTTTCAGTTACATCTTTTCTTTTTACATCCAGCAAGTTGTGTAACAGTAGATGACTTTGAAGTGTGCACAGGAACTGCATATACATGCAATGCTGAGAAAAGCAAATGCTACTGTAAGGACAAGAAACCTTTCTGTAGGTACGTTTCAGCGCTTCCCACACTTGGCTCTACAGCTTTATCCTCAATATTTGTTTATTTTTTGAATTCAGACATTTTAAATTGTTACATAAATATGTCAGTTACCTCTGTTATGCTGTTCTTTTCAGGTGTAACAACTACATAGACAAGTGGTACATAGGGGAGAAGTGTGACTTTGAGTGGACCATATTGAACTTTGCCCTGGTATCATCTCTACCAGGACTGGCCCTGGCTGTTATTGTTGGTGTGATGGTCCAGTGTGTTCATTACTTAAGGAAACCAGCAAAGAAACAAAAGGATCGGACAAYGAGGTGAGAGGGGGAGAGGGTTTGGACAAGATAGAATTCAGAGGCTCAATATTTCCATGTGTTTTGCACAGTGTATGGCACCTAGTATCAAGAAGTTGGCTTGTTAAAAAATAATAAGAAAAAGAAAATAAGATGTTGGGCATTAACTAAATAGATTCATATTTGTCCACAGTCTTGTTTCAGGTTTTAAATGACTACTCATGTCTTTATAATGTCATTTTCACTTGTTTCAGTTACACAAACTATGCAATGTCACCGACAACATATTATGAAAATAAYCAAGATGACATGTTCTCCAACACAGTGTTTGCCTCAGACATGCCGGTGAGTAGCTTGAGTTCCTTTACTCTCCAAGGTATTAGATCATTGGTATTTCCAATGGTGATGTCACATCCAGAGATCCTGCTAAGTTAGGGTTTCCTTATCTCCCAGTAGTGATACCGTTTGTGAATCATTCACCTCACCATCATTCACCCACCATCTTTTTTTTTGTCACACCGGATAGATGCATTGAAATGTTTTGTTTTCAAGCCTCTCAAAAATGTTTTCTTGCCTAGCATCATTATTTGGAAACGGTATATTGATKATATTTTTGTTCTATGGAGGGGTGATGCAAAACAGCTCCAGGCATTCCATGCTTTTCTTAACTCTTGTTCTGAGCATTTGAGATTTACTATGCAATCTGACACACGTCAAATCAGTTTCTTTSATCTTCTGATTTTGTGTAAAGATAATGTTCTATACACTGATCTTTACAGGAAACCTACTGGCCGTAACAGTTTGTTGAGGGCTGATAGTTGTCACCCGCTTACCTTGAAAAACAGTTTTCCCTACAGCCAATTCTGTCGAATCAAAAGAATTTGCTAAAAACAATCAGATTTCGACAGAAATATGGTTGAGACGCAAAGAAAATTAAAGGGGGGGGGGGTACAAAAATTGTCAAATTAATACTGCCATTGAGAAAATTCGAAACAAGACATTACCTTTTTTCAAGGACAGTCTCGCAAAAATAATCATTCTAACTACCCGCTATTCAAAATKCTCTGAACAAATTAAGGGAATTGTTCACAAACATTGGCACATTCTAAGATCCGATGATAGTATCGGTAATGTGTCTTCAGACCTTCCCTTGGTCGTATTCTCGCGGGGCAGAAATCTCAGMGATCAGTTGGTAAACTCTGATTTACCACCCCAAGATATCCCTGCACAACGTGTATTTGCGCCCCTATTGGATGGAAACTACAAATGTAATGGCTGTGCTCAATGCAATGGCACTTATAAATGTAGATCCTTCAAACACCCCCAAACAGGGAAACAGATCCCAATCAAAGGTGTTATAACGTGCTCCACTAAGGCAGTTATTTATCTTTTAACTTTTCCTTGTGGTAAAAATTATGTGGGTAAAACAAAACGAATTTCGGAGCGTCGTAGCACCATTAGGTGCAAAAACTCGTCTTATCCAGTTGCGGACCACTTTTTGGAAGCAAACCACTCGATTTMGTCTCTATGTTATATACATGTCATCCTCCCTAGGATAGGGGTGACCTCAATAACTTATTGTTAAAACGAGAGGCTGCCTGGATCTTTAATTTAAAGACCCTTGCTCCCTTCGGTCTCAACGTAGACTTTGATCTGAAGCCATTCTTGTGATTTTGCTGTTGTAAATGTTTRTAGGCTTATGTAGCCAAATTGTATCTATGATCGTAGCCTATCCATTTGTTTTTTTGTATGCTATTTTAATATATGAGAATTAACCAATGATATCAGGCCAATAACCGGCCATGATTACAGACACCTGTGTGTGTCTTTTGACACTATATAAACGAGTCACCCCACAATGTTTGTCATTATACCCTGATGAAGACAGCTTGTCTGGCGAAACGTTGGACATTATCATTTTTGCATCTGACTCCTAGGGTGTGCGGCTCTCCTTTATTTTTCAAGATGTCTTCCACACCATCTCTTTAAGAGCCATTTGAATCTACTGTCTCTCCTGGACGTGGTTTGTGTCGTCCAAGTAGTGTAGTGTAAAGATGCCATAAGTGCAGATGCAGAGCAGATACATTCAGTAATAGACATGGCTGTCAATGTTGCATAGTAAACATGGCCCTGAGCAACAGTCTCTATTTTTCTTATTTCYTCAGAATCGGCCAAAGCCCCCCAGTGTCCAGCCCACCCAGGAGAGGTTTCCCATATCCAACTTACCCAACCGCCCTTACAGGTTAGCTGTCTGAACACAATTCAACATGCCATTGGTTTTCACCTTCATTATAGGGGCCCTTTATTATAGTGTCTGCAATGTTATAATGTGCTTTCATTGAAATGTTGATCTCTCTACTCTCTTAGCCTTCAACCAAACGGCATGCGGCCCACTTTAGATAGATTGTCTTTGACCAACCCTACAAGCCAGCCATACAAGTAAGAACCTTGGTGTTGTTTGTTTTTGGTCTGATACTTTGTTCAATGGCAGTGATGTCATACCCATTCTGTGCGTATAACCATGTTCTGGGTGGTGGACTAAAAATGGAAACAAAATTAGAGACGACAACAGGACAACGCCCCCTCGACAGTGAATGAGTAGTCACCCAGTGATTTGAGCAGCATGAGTCATGATGACACGGACATTATCCTTATCAAATCTTATTAGTCACATGCGCCGAATACAACAGGTGTGACCTTAGTGAAATGCTTACTTACAAGCCCCTAACCAACAATGCAGTTAAAAAAAAGTATGAATAAGAATTGAAAGTAACAAGTAATTAAAGAGCAGCAGTAAAATAACAATAGCGAGACTATATACAGGGGGGTACCAGTACAGAGTCAATGGGCGGGGGCACCGGTTAGTTGAGGTAATATGTACATGTAGGTAGAGTTATTAACGTGACTATGCATAGATGATAACAACAGAGAGTAGGGGGGGGGGCAATGCAAATAGTCTGGGTGGCCATTTGATTAGATGTTCAGGATTCTTATGGCTTGGGGATAGAAGCTGTTTAGAAGCCTCTTGGACCTAGACTTGGCGCTCCGGTACCGCTTGCCGTGCGGTAGCAGAGAGAACAGTCTATGACTAGGGTGGCTGGAGTCTTTGACAATTTTTAGGGCCTTCCTCTGACACCGCCTGGTATAGAGGTCCTGGATGGCAGGAAGCTTGGTCCCAGTGATTTACTGGGCCGTTCACACTACCCTCTGTAGTGCCTTGCGGTCGGAGGCCGAGCAGTTGCCATACCAGGCAGTGATGTAACCAGTCAGGATGCTCTGGATGGTGCAGCTGTAGAACCTTTTGAGGATCTGAGGACCCATGCCAAATCTTTTCAGTCTCCTGAGGGGAATAGGTTTTGTCGTCCCCTCTTCACGACTGTCTTGGTGTGCTTGGACCATGTTAGTTTGTTGGTGATGTGGACACCAAAGAACTTGAAACTCTCAACCTGTTCCAGTATAGCCCCGTCGATGAGAATGGGGGCGTGCTCGGTCCTCTTTTTCCTGTAGTCCACAATCATCTCCTTTGTCTTGATCACGTTGAGGGAGAGGTTGTTGTCCTGTCACCACACGACCAGGTCTCTGACCTCCTCCCTATAGGCTGTCTTGTCGTTGTCGGTGATCAGGCCTACCACTGTTGTGTCATCGGCAAACTTAATGATGGTGTTGGAGTCGTGCCTGGCCGTGCAGTCATGAGTGAACAGGGAGTACAGGAGGGGACTGAGCACGCACCCCAGAGGGGCCCCCGTGTTGAGGATCAGCGTGGCGGATGTGTTGTTACCTACCCTTACCACCTGGGTTGGCCYGTCAGGAAGTCCAGGATCCTGTTGCATAGAGAGGTGTTTAGTCCCAGGGTCCTTAGCTTATTGATGGTGGAGCAGTAAGACGTGCTTGTTTTCATCCCATGTAAATCTTTTGTATACATTTCATTATCTTAATCTCTTTTTTCCTTTTTCGAATTAAATATACCTTCCTGCAACCCACCTCACCCAATGTGGTACGGATCTGCTATAAAAAAAAAAAATTTAAGACCTTATAACTGGAACCTCCATCAGCAGCTAGCCAGGTAATTAGCTACTAGCCTTTTAGTCATTGTTAGCCACTGCTAGTGGTCTTTACCTTTTACTCAGACTCCAGCCGCTTTAGCCCGGATAGCCCGGATAATACCTGCCGGGCTGCACAGCACGATATCAGCCCTGAGCATATCGGACTGATTCCCCCCCCCCCCMCTACATCACCAGGTTCCTGCCGCAAGCTCTGGACGATCACACTGGATCTTCGCTGCTAGCTAGTTACTACCGAGTGGCTGACGCCCTTGTCCAGAAGCATGCACCAGCTAGCCTCGAGCTAGGACCATTTCCCGGCTAGCAAACGAAGTACACCAACTACAATACCTCTCTTGCCAATTGGCCTGGAACCTTTGTCGTCACGGAGCCCCGCCGATCCATCACGACTGGTCTGCTGACGTAATTCGGCCGATGTGCGCTCAACCGGCCTCCGCGTCGTGGATGTTGGTGTTGATCCATCTGCTAGCCCMGGCCTGCTAGCTTCCTGAACGCTGTGTCTCCCGCTCGCCTTACGTAGTAATCGACTACCTGAACTGCTCCCTGTTTCATCTTTGCTGCTCATTGGACCCTATGATCACTCAGCTACACAGCTGATGCCTGCTGGACTGTTCATTAACACGGTACTTCATTTTGTTTATCTGGTATTTGTTTACCAGCCTTGAACTCAGGGCCTGTGTGTAGCTAACTGACCCTCTCTGCCCGTTCATCGCCATTTACCCATTGTTGTTGTCCTAGCTGTTTACCCGTTGTTGTCTTAGCTCTCCCAATCAACACCTGCCTTTCTCTAATGTCAATATGCCTTGTATACTGTTGTTTAGGGCAGCTCTTATTGTTTTATTTTACTGCGGAGCCCCTAGTCCTGCTCAACATGCCTCAGATAGCCCCCTTGTCCGAACCCCCACACATGCAGAGACCGCACCTAGCTTAACTGSCGCCTCCAGAGATGAAACCTCTCTCATCGTCACTCAATGCCTAGGTTTACCCCCACTGTACTCGCACCCTACCACACCCTTGTCTGTGCACTATGCCCTGAATCTATTCTACCACGCCCTGAAATCTGCTCCTTTTATTCTCTGTTCCCAAAGCACTAGACGGCCAGTACTTATAGCCTTTAGCCGTACCCTCATCCTACTCCTTCTCTGTTCCTCTGGTAATGTAGAGGTTAACCCAGGCGCTCTCATTTGTTGACTTCTGCAACCGTAAAAGCCTTGGGTTCATGCATGTTTACATCAGAAGCCTCCTCCCTAAGTTTGCTTTATTCACTGCTTTAGCACACTTTAGCCAACCCTGATGTCCTAGCCGAGTCTGAATCTTGGCTTAGGAAGGCCACCAAACATTCTGACATTTCCATCCCCAATTACAACAATTTCCGTCAAGACAGAACTGCTAAATGGGGCGAAATTGCAATCTACTGTAGAGGTAGCCTGTAGGGTTCTGTCATACTATCCAGGTCTATGCCCAAACAGTTCGAGCTTCTACTTTTAAAGATCCATCTCTCCAGAAATAAGTCCCTCACTGTTGCCGCTTGTTATAGACCCCCCTCAGCTCCCAGCTGTGCCCTGGACACCATATGCAAATTGATTGCCCCCCATCTATTGTCAGAGTTCGTACTGTGTCGTGGCAATTTCCTGTATTACCAAATGAGGAGAGTTACATACCACACACCAGTCAGAGTTATACTTAAACTTCATCTTTAATAATATGAGTTTTACCATAGCCCTGTGACTTTCAACAATTCACTATCTATAATGAATTGTTGAGAGTCCCAACATAATGGCAACTGAGATCTTTTATAGCAAAGATACACCCCTCTCAACTTACATGMCGAACCACAGATCTTAGGAACTCTTCACAAAGGGCCTTTTACTTGAGAAAGGAGTATCCCTTAGCCAGATTGCATTCGCTATAAATTATCGCTCAGTTTGGTCTCTAAAACGAGGTTCTAATCTCGTTCCTGGTACTTCATAGTACCAAAACATTACCTCATCCAAGGCATAACTCAATTGTCAACTCTATATACTCCCATCTCAAGTAAACCCCCTCTTCTCCCCACTCCTGGACAAGCTCACTGAGGGGAGTGACTTGCGCACAGACATTGTGGAGCCAAGAGATAATTGGTTCCCCCTTAATCACGCCATCCCTTCACATGGTTTAACAGATACATTCACATATGAAGACAATGTTCCATTCTGTACTCCTCCCTTTCTGATATTCTGCATATTACCAGAGACATGTAAAAGACAAGCCTGACCTCTCCCCTCTCTGGGCCCCAAGTGACTGAGCACTAGCTGAGAAGGGTAAAGTGCAACTGCCAATAGTATAGTCCAATGGGATACATTCCAATGACAAGTATCTCACATAAGCATATTATGTAAATAAAACATCTTATTTATCTATGTTACCCAACTAATTCTGATTAATCCGCCACACTGCTAGGTGACCTAAATTGGGATATGCTTAACACCCCRGCCGTCCTACAATCTAAGCTAGATGCCCTCAATCTCCCACAAATTATCAAGGAACCTACCAGGTACAACCCCAAATCCGTAAACATGGGCACCCTCATAGATATCATCCTGACCAACCTGCCCTCTAAATACACCTCTGCTGTTTTCAACCAGGATCTCAGCGATCACTGCCTCATTGCCTGCGTCTGTTATGGGTTCGCGGTCAAACGACCAGCCCTCATCACTGTCAAGCGCTCCCTAAAACACTTCTGCGAGCAGCACTTTCTAATCGACCTGGCCCRGGTATCCTGGAAGGATATTGACCTCATCCCGTCCGTAGAGGATGCCTGGTTGTACTTTAAAAGTGCTTTCCTCACCATCTTAAATAAGAATGCCCCTTTCAAAAAATGTAGAACTRAGAACAGATATAGCCCTTGGTTCACTCCAGACTTGACTGCMCTTGACCAGCACAAAAACACCTTGTGGCGTACCGCAGTAGCTTCGAATAGTCCCTGCGATATGCAACTTTTCAGGGAAGTCAGGAATCAATACATACAGTCAGTTAGGAAAGCAAAGGCTAGCATTTTCAAACAGATATTTGCATCCTGCAGCACTAATTTCAAAAAGTTTTGGAATACTGTAAAGTCCATGGAGAACAAGAGCACCTCCTCCCAGCTGCCCACTGCATTGAGACTAGGAAACACTGTCACTACTGATTAATCCATGATAATCGAGAATTTCAATAAGTTGGCCATGCTTTCCACCTGGCTACCCCAACCCTCGGCCAACAGCTCTGCACCCCCCGCAGCAACTGGCCCAAGGCCCCCGCCCCGCTTCTCCTTCACCCAAATCCAGACAGCTGATGTTCTGAAATAGCTGCAAAATCTGGATCCCTACAAATCAGCTGGGCTAGACAATCTGGACCCTCTCTTTCCCTAAAATTATCCGCCACCATTGTTGCAACCCCTATTACTAGTCTGTTCAACCTCTCTTTCGTATCGTCTGAGATTTCCTAAAGATTGGAAAGCGGCGCCGCGGTCATCCCCCTCTTCAAAGGGGGAGACACTCTTGACCCAAACTGTTACAGACCTATATCCATCCTGCCCTGCCTTTCTAAAGCCTTCGAAAGCCAAGTGAACAAACAGATCACCGACCATTTCGAATCCACCGTACCTTCTCTGCTATGCAATCTGGTTTTCGAGCTGGTCACGGGTGCACCTCAGCCACGCTCAAAGTCCTAAACGATTCATAACGCCATCAATAAAAAACAGTATGTGCAGCCGTCTTCATCGACCTGGCCAAGGCTTTCGACTCTGTCAATCATCGTATTCTTATCGGCAGACTCAGGAGCCTTGGTTTCTCTAATGACTGCCCGCCTGGTTCACTAACTACTTCTCAGATAGAGTTCAGTGTGTCAAATCGGAGGGCCTGTTGTCCGGACCTCTGCCAGTCTCTATGGGGGTGCCACAGGGTTCAATTCTCGGGCCGACCTCTTTTATCTATTTATATCAATGATGTCGCTCTT
The DNA here is from genome assembly GCF_002910315.2 of Salvelinus sp. IW2-2015. Classification (NCBI taxonomy): domain Eukaryota; kingdom Metazoa; phylum Chordata; class Actinopteri; order Salmoniformes; family Salmonidae; genus Salvelinus; species Salvelinus sp. IW2-2015. The sequence goes on along the minus strand of NC_036863.1, from coordinate 28,189,413 downwards.
GCTGCGGGTGATTCTTTGATCCGATTAGCATCACTACTCTGGACGGTTCTGACTTAGAATAACTATAAATACCTAGGTGTCTGGCTAGACTGTAAACTCTCCTTCCAGACTCACATTAATAAGCATCAATCCAAAGTTAAATCTAGAATTGGCTTCCTATTTCGCAACAAAGCCTCCTTCACTCATGCTGCCAAACATTCCCTCGTAAAACTGACTATCCTACCGATCCTTGACTTCGGCGATGTCATTTACAAAATAGCCTCCAACACTCTATTCAGCAAATTGGATCCAGTCTATCACGGTGCCATCTGTTTTGTCACCAAAGCCCCATATACTACCCACCACTGCGACCTGTATGCTCTCATTGGCTGGTTCTCACTGCGTATTCGTCGCCAATCCCTCTGGCTCCAGGTCATCTATAAGTCTTTGCTAGGTAAAGCTCCGCCTTATCTCAGCTCACTGGTCACCATAGCAACTCCCACCCGTAGCACTAGCTCCAGCAGGTATATTTCACTGGTCATCCCCAAAGACCAAAGGAGGTCTTTGGCCGCCTTTCCTTCCAGTTCTCTGCTGCCAATGACTGGAACGAATTGCAAAAATCACTGAAGTTGAAGACTTATATCTCCCTCACTAACTTTAAGCGTCAGCTGTCAGAGCAGCTTACCGATTGCTGCAGCTGTACACAGCCCATCTGTAAATAGCCCATCCAACAATCTACCTACCTCATCCCCATATTTGTTTTAGTTTTTCTGCTCTTTTGCACACCAGTATTTCTACTTGCACATCTGCACATATATCACTGCAGTGTAAATTGCTAAATTGTAATTACTTCGCCTCTGTTGGCCTAATTATTGCCTTACCTCCTTACTTMATTTGCACACACTGTATACAGATTTTTCTATTGTGTTATTGACTGTACGTTTGTTTTTCCCATGTGTAACTCTGTGTTGTTTTTGTCGCACTGCTTTGCTTTATTTTGACCAGGTCGCAGTTGTAAATGAGAACTTGTTCTCAACTGGCCTACCTGGTTAAATAAAGGTGAAATTAAAAAATTAAAAAATGTATGCGCTTTTGAGGCCACTATGGTGTTGAACGCTGAGCTATAGTCCATGAATAGCATTCTCACATAGGTGTTCCTTTTGTCCAGGTGGGAAAGGGCAGTGTGGAGTGCAATAGAGATTGCGTAATCTGTGGATCTGTTATGGCGGTATGCAAATTGGAGTGGGTCTAGAGTTTCTGAGATAATGGTGTTGTGAGCCATGATCAGCCTTTCAAAGCACCTCATGGCTACAGATGTGAGTGCTACGGGTCGGTAGTCGTTTAGGCAGGTTACCTTAGTGTTCCTGGGCACAGGGACTATGGTGGTCTGCTTAAGACATGTTGGTATTACAGACTCAGACAGGGAGAGGTTGAAAATGTCGGTGAAGACACTTGCCAGTTGGTCAGCGCATGCTCGCAGTACACGTCCTAGTAATACGTCTGGCCCTGCGGCSTTGTGAATGTTGMCCTGTTGAAAGGTCTTACATCGGCTGCGGAGAGCGTGATCACAGTCTTCYGGAACAGCTGGTGCTCTCATGCATCCCCACAGTGTTATTAGCCTCGAAGYGAGCATAGAAGTAGTTTAGCTCGTCTGGTAGGCTCGTGTCACTGGACAGCTCTCGGCTGTGCTTCCCTTTGTAGTCTGTAATGGTTTGCAAGCCTTGCCACATCCGACAAGCATCACAGCCGGTGTAGTAGGATTCGATCTTAGTCTTGTATTGACGCTTTGCCTGTTTGATGGTTCATCGGAGGGCATAGCAGGATTTCTTAGAAGCTTCTGGGTTAGAGTCCCGCTCCTTGAAAGGGGCAGCTCTAGCCTTTAGTGCAGTGTGGATGTTGCCTGTAATCCATGGCTTCTGGTTGGGGTATGTACTTACGGTCACTGTGGGGATGAYGTCATCGATGCACTTATTGATGAAGCCAGTGACTGATGTGGTGTACTCYTCARTGCCATCGGAGGAATTCCGGAACATATTCCAGTCTGTGCTAGCAAAACAGGCATGTAGYTTAGCATCTSCTTCATCTGACCATTTTTTAAATTTATCGAGTCACTGGTGCTTCCTGCTTTAATTTTTGCTTGTAAGCAGAAATCAGGAGGATAGAATTATGGTCAGATTTGCCAAATGGAGGGCGAGGGAGAGCTTTGTATGCATCTATGTGTGTGGAGTAATGGTGCTCCAGAGTTTTTTTCCCTCTGGTTGCAGATTTAACATGCTGATAGAAATTTGGTAAAGACTGATTTGAGGTTCCYTGCATTAAAGTCCCCTGCTACTAGGAGTGCCGCCTCTGGGTGAACGTTTTCCTGTTTGCTTATGGCGGAATACAGCTCATTCCAGTGCGGTCTTAGTGCCAGCATCAGTCTGTGGTGGTATGTAGACAGCTACAAAAAATACAGATGWAAACTCTCTAGGTAGATAGTGTGGTCTACAGCTTATCATGAGATACTCTACYWCAGGCGAGCAAAACCTCGAGACTTCCTTAGATATCGTGCACCAGCTGTTATTTACAAAAATACATAGTCCGCCGCCCCTTGTCTTACCTGATGCCGCTGTTCTATCCTGCCGATACAGCGTATATCCATATCCATCATGGTCATTTCTCTTTCGTCATTGAAGAAAGGGAAAAGTCCACGAGTATGCGACCCAATTTAGATAGATCATCTTTATCCAACCCTGAAAGCCAGCCATACAAGGAAGCCTCTCTCTGTCCTTTGATTTGTGTGTTTTCAATCTGATATAGTTCTTTGTTCCATGACAAGTTACGATTGGGTGCCCTTTGAACTACATTATTATGATTGTTTTTATATGGTTTGTCTGCTTCGGAAARTTGACTAGTTTTCTGGATTCAGCTATGCTACAGGTATGACGCAGCCCCTGGGTAACCCCTATCCCAAGTCTCCATCGCCAAGGAACCCGTATGAAGACAGAGCGCCACCTCCAGACTGTTATGACGACCAGCACATGAGACCAACACAGCCCCCACCAGGACACAACGGCATGATGGTGAGTCATTGATTCCCCCTACTGAACAGTAGGATGAATTCAACTGATCAACTGGACAAGTAAACTGCAGGGTGAAACTGTGGCTAAAACATTTGGTTTTGATCTTAGCCTAAAGGTCAAATATTAGTTAGACCCTAGGTGACCAGGCTGAAATAGAAAAGCAGAATTTTGCACTGTGTTTTGACATGAGATCTGTTTCTATCTTCCAGAGAGAAGGCATGTCTGGGTATCCTGCGCCCAGTTCACCTGCTCCCCTCTATTCAGCACCAGAGTACAACCTCAGTTCCCAGTTTCCCAGAGCCCAGATAGGGAGACACTACTGAGGACAAACAGGAGTGACCATGGCCTGAATTAGAACGCCACCAATTTCACTATCACAATTCAAAAAAGTTCAACTCGTATATAATTTAAAGTGAGTGGAAAATGTAAACATTCAAGGACTTTGTAAACTTTAATTTAACGTACTAAAAAATGTATTGTGGCTGGCTGCTAAGTTTTATGAGTAATCCCCATTGACTGATTWTGAAATTTGCTCATATTTTTGCAGTTTTAAGATTTATTGTTTGACAATTTTGTAACTAATAAAGGCTATTATTCCTAGATTCAATCCGTAGCGTGGATCAACACTAAAGCGCGATTGAAATGTAAAGGCAATGTTCCGATGTTTCAATTTCCGATCGCTTTAACTCGGATCTCCACACTACAGATTGAGTAGTCAATTCCAATTTCATTTGAAATTCAAATTCAATTCTTGAATTCACTCATGAAGTGGAGAATTTAAGTTAAATTCAATTCAAATTTCAACAATCTTCAWGTTTTGGAATTGGAATTAGACTGTGTTGAATTGTTAAAAAAAAAAAAAAATTAAATGTAGTCTTTGGAATTTCATTTAATTGGAATTCAATATTGTACATTTCCGAGTTAGTATCAAAATTGGACTGCAGGATTTGTTTTAAATCATTTCAACTTATATTTYTATATTTACAGTATAGCTACACTGTATGAATAGTGACATAATCAGCCTGAAGGAATTAAATTTGAATTGGAATATACAGTATCGAACATTGGAATTTAATTATCTCTAAATTCAAAGACTGACCGGGAATTTGAATTGAATTAAATGGAATTTACAGGGAGAGGGAATKTTATTAGAATTTAATTTGTTGAATTGACCCCAACCCTGCTATGTAATAGGCTAGTCTGATTTGTTAMAATTTTTTGGTCATGAGGGTTATCTGCCAGTGGTTCCCAAACCGTGGGTCAGTACTAGGGGAGAACGACTGCCCCCTCTCATTGAAGCCACGGTAGTTCAAGGCTAACCGCAGTACTGCAGGCATTGTTAGCAGAAAACATGATCCCCCCATTATAGTGAATTATAACAGATTGTTTTTAAATCGCACACAGAAGTTATAAGGATAATTTAGTTGCTAATGGCAGCCTGCTGTACCCCGGTCGGCCTTCAACTTGAGTTACTCAATGAGAGCGTGCAGCACTGAGCTCGCATGCAACGTCACTTCCTGGAGTAGCTCACACTGCGCATGATAGGTCTCCATGAGGCACCTAAAACCTGTAAATGAATTACCTCTGGTTCGTTCCTATGTGGAAAATTAATGGGGAAATAATAGGATTTTGTTATAAACGCAGAAAATAAGGTCTGAGGTTTACACAGATCTTATACGTTTTGTTTATCCAAAAACACAATTTCCACATAGGCTTTGTCCAACGAACCATGGTGGAGTTGGTGCCTACAAGAAAACAACATTACTATTTGTCTTACAAAGGAATGAATGGTGTCACGTGATCTAGGACTTTGACGGTCGCAGGGGTCCAGGTGTGACGTTTTTTGTGCATTGCAAAAATATATATATGGAAAAACACTTTGTGTAAACTTAAAYGACTAAAACCAAATCGAAAGTATGTAGAAAAGATAATGGACATATAATACCCTATAATCTGAGAATTTACAATCAGCAAAATAAACGCTAGATAATCAGGCACCCATTGATTTTATATTTGAGGATAAGAACACGTCAAAATGTGTAGAATTGACGGAAATTAGCTTAAGTGAAAATTCTCAGCTCCTTGGAAAAATGTATAGAATTGCAACCTATTATTTCAGCGCCATGGCAAAATGTGTAGAATTGCTGGAAATTAGCTTCAAAACTGCACAATCTTCTCTGCTGCCAAGATGATGTTCTATGTATGTTTTTTTCACCGCTCAACCCTTATGGTGGGTCGCGACTCAAGACACCTCAATTGGTCGGTCACAAAGCAAAAAAGTTGTATACAATGGTAAGTCAAGCAACATCAATTAAAGATACTTTCAAAAAGAACATTTATTTTCTACAAATCAGATGTTAATAATTTTAAATCAATAAACAAAATACAATCTTAATTTCACCTCTAGGTCAATCATGGGATAACTTGGTGTCAGCAGTCGCCCTTATTGTAAGATGCAAAACACTGTCATCTTAACACAAATCCACTTGTTGGTACATTCTCTGTTACTGAAGGATGGCAAAAAGAGTGAATGAAAGTAATAGGTTGAGGTGAACAATTCATCAGGAGATGTCTTTATTTACTAAAGAAGCTCCTAATATTTCAGTTGACAGACAGAGAATAGATAACACTGATTTGGATCTGATACATGAGACATTCCTGATAGTAAACATTTTATTGGCTTTGAGCAACATGATTTTACCAGATGGGAAAAATTAAAACCCCTGATTGTTTGACAAGCGATTATTTCAAAGCATAAAGGACAAATACAAGTAAAAAGCTGGGTTGTCCACATCCCCTTTTCATGCTTTTGAATACAGAGAAAACTGATACAGATGACTGTTTATGTTTGAAATTAGAACTGGGTCTTTAAATGCATGTTTTTCACAATTTGCTAGCAGTAGCATTACTAAAAATCATACAATGACTTGTCAGATAATGGTTACCCCAAGTTCAACAGTGAGAATACAGTCAACAGATAAACACGCCATTAGTTAAAATCAAATTACAGCATTATCTTACCACTGATACTGCATATGACAAGTGGTGTGCTATTCAAACAACCYAGACAAGCATACTACGGTACTGAGAAAATGTGTGCTTTCAAGCAGTGTTCTGATTCAGGATTTACCTGACTTGAGGTTTGTTTGAATAGCACCCCAGGTTTGAGTACTAATGGTGATGTGAGGACAAGTTAATAAATTACTAATGCAGTTCGAAGAAAATGTGACAATTGTCATCCTTTATTTATCACATTGAAATAATTGTATTTCCCTGCTCTATAGTGAGTGAGAATCAGATTGTTCTGAATATGGGAAAGGGTGTGTGAAGAAGCACTTTACATTAAAACATCCTTGTGATGCCGTGCAATGTGCTGGCTCTTTTCAGAGGGCCTACGGAAGCCTTTAGTGCAGTAGTCACAGCGGTGGGGATAGTCCTTGGTGTGGATGGATATGACGTGCCGTTTGAAACCTGAAGCGTCCGAGGAGCTGTACTCACAGTACTGGCACTGGTACACTTTCCGCCCACTGTGGGTCTTCATGTGCTTCTTCAGTTCCAGCTGATGCCTGAAGCCCCGTCGGCAGCGCTTGCACTTGAAGGGTAAGTCTTTGGTGTGGACGGACAGGATGTGGCGACTGAGTATGAAGGGGTCTGGGGTCTTAAAGTCACAGTGGCGGCATTGGTGCAGCCTGGCACCTTTGTGAGTCTCTGTGTGTTTTTTCAGCTCCGAGGGCCGGTGGAAGCCCTTTTCACACACGTCACACTTGTGAGGGAAGTCCTTGGTGTGCACGGAGATGATGTGGCGCTTCAGGTCGCTGGAGTTGGTGCTCTTGTGCTCGCAGTGCGGACACTGGTGCGTCTTGTGGCCCTGGAATATCTCCATGTGCTTCTGCAGCTCCCGCTCGTCAGAGAAGGCCTGGGGACAGTGGCCACACTTGAACGGCAGCTCCGCTCCATGCTTGCTCTTTATGTGGGTCTTCAGGTTAGACTGGTCGGCACAGCAGAACTCACAGTGCTGGCAGTGGTAGGGCTTCTCACCCGTGTGGGTCCTCATGTGCTTTTTGAGCTCAGAGGGGTGGCGGAAACCTTTAGCACACTCCACACACACATGGGCAAAGCTCTTGCTGTGGACAGCCAGCAAGTGGCGGTTGAGAAGGCCCTGCTCGGCTGTCTCATAGTCACAGTACTTACAGTGGTGCAGCTTGGGCTCCTGGTCACGTAGGATGAGCTTATTGGAGCTGAGTGGGCTCTCCACACAGTAACGCCTTGTGACCTCAGTGAATTCTGAGACCCGGTCACTCTTCACTATGAGCTTGTGGCCCTCCAGGTGGTTGTGGAAGTTTACCTTCTTGTTGGTGGTGAAATCGCAGTCTGTGCACTGGTACTTCTTCTTGAAGATGTGGTCGGGGTGGTTCTTCATGTGGATCTTCAGGAAGCCTCGCGATCTGAACTTCTTCCCGCAGATGTTGCAGGGGTACACAGTCAGAGGCTGGCCATCTGGACCAATGATCACAGCTGAGGAAAAGTGTGGAGGCAAAAAAGAACAGGAATTGTTAGGCCTACATCTAAAAAAGAAAAGTATAATCTTACAAAATGATGCAAGCTTTTTGAAAATGTTTTAATGAACATAGAACCCCATACCTGTCTGACACTGACGTGTCTCTCCCTTTTTCTTTTTCTTGATCTTCTGTTTGAGAGCTCTAYTTGTACTCAGGCTGTCRCTGATCTTCAGGTAATGTGTCCCTGTGTTGTTCTTGTTCTCCAGCCTGGAGTCCAGACTGTTACCTAAGGAAAATTATACACCAATTCAACACACCTAAAAATGAACAATGAACAAATCTAAATGTTAGGCTAAATGTAGAATTATCTTACGCCATACTGAATGTATGTCTCTGAGGAACTTGTGTCTATGGAGAAAAGGAGTAGGCTTTACCATAAGCTGCAGCCCAGGCAACAGTGCCGAAGTTCTTATTGTGGCTGGAGTCATCCAGTGAGTCCTGGATGGCAGGGGCATCCTCCTCTCCCACTATCACCTCCATGTACACCTCATCCGCCATCTCAGTGCAGTCTGCTCACAGAAAAGGAGGAAGGAAAACTCAGTCACTTAATTTAACACTGCAACCATCTATTGGGACAAAAATAATAAGGCAGCCATATTGTTTAATATGTTGTGCTGTGTAAGGGATTGGAGGAAAGGCTGCTAATTCAGGGGACTCACTGATCTCTGAATCCTCCTGGGACGGGTCTTTCACTGCCATGTAGACCATCTTCTCTCGAGACAGCTTGCCAATGCCCCCAGTCTCCAGCACTGCGTGACCGTTGTGGAAGTCGCTCTCAGCTACAATCTCTGTGCCACCTGCACTCACAGTAAATGTCTGAATTCAGGGAAACTGAACAGAGGTGTATCTTTCAAATTGATCGGAACTTGTAAGAGTCCTTACCTATGTCAACATCATCATCAGCCTCTGCCTTGAAGATGTAGACTTTGATGCACTCAGAGTCGTAGTCACCCTCTTTGGAGCCATCCTCCATCACCTCAGAACCCATCTTCAGGGGTGTGTCCTCCATGTCCAACTTCTCCCCAACATCGTCCACTGCACAAACAATAGCACACTCATCATTATACACTATCAGATTCATCCTATTATTAGAGTCAAAATTTGTGTTGGAGCAGTCTAGTAGTACCAAGAAAATAAGACGTGTCTTACAGGAGATCATCAGGTAGTCCTCGGAGACGCTCTCTCCAGCCTCATTGTCCGGCTCCTGGATGGTGACTGCAGAGTCTTCAATCTCCTCCTGCTCCTCCACATACGTCTCYGAGTTGCAGTTGGAGACCATGACCTCCTCAGTGACAATTTCAAACACCTGGTCAGGAACCCTATCAGATTCCTCTATGAGATCTGTTGTCAGCACATGGTGATGGTGGTCAGAATCCAGCACGTCCTCAATGGCCACCTCGGCCCCCAGGACCGACTCAGTCATGATTATGCCGTCAGGCTCGTCGCTGCAGCAGATGTCTGGCCCCTCTACAACCTCTGACCCCAGGTCATGCTCAAACATGATTCCCTCCTCGTCAGTCACCACGTCTGACACCAGCACCGCCTCTGGCACAGAAACCACAATGTGATCATCGTCAATGTGGGCCATTCCTGCCACTGGGGAAGTCAGGAGGAACTGTTACTCTTATCAGTTCGAGCACACACAGATACAATCAAATAAACTAAAGGCCATGTACTATTAGTTCTCTGCATTGATGGAGTGGACTTACCAAAATCCTGCATTATCATTGTGTGTGGCATCTTTGAGTCTTGCATCTGAAAGTTCAAGACCCCTCCACCGTGGTCCATTCTCTTTTTATCCTGTCTGCTACAAACACAAATGAGGAGGATTCTTTTATTTTTCTTACTAGCTCTGACTTTGCTGGTTGCTACTTTATTGAGGAAAAATGTACTTACTATGACTGTGATATGTGATTGTCCAACCTAGCTATGAATGCACTAACTGTAAGTCGCTCTGGATAACAGCGTCTGCTAAATGACGTAAATGTAATGTAAATGATTAAGTTGATCTAATTTTATCAGATCAATTAGGACCTCTGTCAATACATAACTCATTACAAATGTATCAACATACTGATTCAATGCTGAATAAACATTAACATTGAATAATGCATTGTTGGGTTTGGAGCTTGCAAGAAAGACATTTCACTGTACTCGTTCATGTGACATTAAAACTTTAACAAAATGTTAACACTGAAAGATTAAAAACAAATTGCTAATGACAGTATTTCACCACTCACATTTGATTCTGAGCTCTCAAACCATCAGGGAAGTGTTATGGTTTTTTAAAAATCAGCTAGGGAGGAGAAACACCTGAAATAGAGAAAAGAAAAACACATAAAATCATTGAAGCTGATATCTGTTATCTATCCTGAAATATAATTGTGGTAATGGAAATAAAGAAGACTGCTATAATCCTTTATTACTTATAAGAATGTGCCTTTATAATGTCTTAGTATCAGGAGACATTATGGTTTGGGGGCGGAAGGTAACCTAGAGTTTAGGCCAGTAACCGAAAGGTCGCTGGTTAGAATCCCCGAACCAACTAGGAGAAAAAWCGGTCAATATGCCCTTGAGCATGGCACCTTAGCCTAATTGCTTCTGTAAGTCACTCTGGATAAGAGTGTCTGCTAAATTACWAAAATKTAAAAATTAGAGAGGGTAAACTATTGGATAAATGCAGAAGTATATTATGTTATTACGTTGTTGTTTTAGGTCTCTCTTTATGTAGTGTTCTCTCTCTTGTCATGATGTGTGTTTTGTCATTTTTTATTTTTTTATCCCAGCCCGTCCCCGCAGGAGGCCTTTTGCCTTTTGGTAGGCCATCATTGTAAATAAGAATTTGTTCTTAACTGACTTGCCTAGTTAAATAAAGGTTAAATAAAAAAACAAGTAACGTGGTTGATGATGCAATGATAAATCTAATGGGAAGCAAAAAGCTACAATGTGTTTATATTCACACACTCACAGGTGATACTCCTTGGTTTGGATACATTGAGTAGACTGGTGTTACAAGTAATGGGACACTTCTGGCACCAACAAATACATGCCTCCAGGACTAATTTATCAATGAAACATAATTTGCACTGTGGGTGACAGTAATGGGGCGGCAGGTTGCCTAGTGGTTGGGGCGTTGGGCCAGTAACCGAAAGGTTGCTAGATCGAATCCCCGAGCTGACCAGGTAAAAATCTGTCGTTCTACCCCTGAGTTCCCCGGGCGTCGAAGACCTGGATGTCGATTAAGGCAGCACTCTGATTCAGATTCCCTACTGAATCAATACCACTTTATTACTTATAAGAATGTGCCTTTATAATGTCCTAGTATCAGGAGACATTATGGTTTGGGGGCGGAAGGTAACCTAACGTTTAGGCCAGTAACCGAAAGGTCGCTGGTTAGAATCCCCGAACCACGCTAGCATAGATATTGCTCCTTGTTCTATCTGTGTCTGTGGTTACAGTGACAGATACGGGAAAGTAGCTGGCAAGTGATTCACACGCACTGTTTTCGCCCAATGCAGTAGTTGACTGACCGTAGAGAGCGCGCGCAGACGCATTAAATATGGCGGCTTCTGTTTACATTGTGGACACAGAACCCCGACAACAAAGGCGCTTGAGTGCGCACGGCGAATTTAGCAAAATTAATGGCTATGAATGAATGATAAGCATAAATCGAATCTATGCTAAATATTTAATGAAATCCAAGCTATGCGCTTGTTTCAAGACTCCAACAACAAGCGTGCAAGACTGACGCTCTGCGAAATCCTGACCGCAATGCATATTTTCTGCCCAGTCTGGGCCATTGTTGGGCTAAATTAGCGAGCTAACTAGCTAGCAATAGCATTCCCAGCAATTGCAATCGATATCATTAGTAAAATAAACGCAGTAAACCTACCATACTTTCGAACGTGTGCACTGGAAGATGGCACAAATGACTATCGTCTTACAAAAGTCACAATATATTTCCGAGCGAGCTAGCTATGTCGTTAGTTAGCATAGCTATCGACRGCTAGCTAGCAGTCATTGTTGTTGTTTTTTCGGCTTGGGTGGAGGCCCATAGGCCTTCGTGACAAGGCCCCATCGTCATATCGCATTAAATGTAATATATACTTACCAAATCAAGTCACTACTGTCTTGTTTTAATTCCACTTTTCCGGTTTGAACAGTATTTCCGCAGTCGTATTATTAAATTTGGTTATATTTCTCATGGTGCGAATGCAAGGCCTGTACAACATTCTAGATCCTGAAGGCTGTTTTTCAGGCCTGGACCAATCACGTAGCTCGCTGTTAGCTCGGAAGGGTGGGGGCGGTGGGGAAGTAGGTGACAAACTGCACTCGGTCTTCAACAGTTGATTCTAAAACTGCTGGCCCGTTTCTTACAACTTCACATACGTAATAATATAATTGTAAGGAATAGAAACATTGAATGAATGTGTCTGKATGCACCAACTGAAAGGTGGCGCAGTAGTGTATACCACAACTGATCAATATGCAACAAAAACTAAATAGGGCTCAATACTGTAACTGTCCTCAAAGTGTTAAATTATGATAGTTTCAACTGAAACATGTTGTGGTATAACTTTTAGTATGCAGAATTAGATGGTGTTTACAACCAAGCCCTGTGAGATAATCTACAGTGACAATTAATGTAATAATGATATACTGTATCAGTTCTAAGTATGTGAATTTGTGTGTCAATTCCCAAATTTGAATCAAATTAAGATTAATTTCATTGGCGATCATTTGGATTTTAGCATTGAGCAGCACCTTGCATTTAAGATGAGAAAGGATGGATAAGGTGTCCAATTCCAGTGGAAGGGATTGTGAAGCCACACAAAATAAACCAGCACTGCATGATTGGCAGAAGAAAACGATAACTAAATTCAAATTCACAGAAACCAAACCTACTGTTTAATGTGCTTTAATACATTAAGTGGAGTTATTTTGAGTGAGAGTATGTTACAGATTACTGAGGAATTACTGAGAAACATTGAGTATACMTTTTTACCTATGGGTATTGGCAGGCTGCCCCAGTCTGCCCCAAGCCAGGGTAGTGGACCTCTCAGGGGAGGCATAGACACGACCATGAGTTGATAGGTACCCTCCAACTGAAAAGTCCTTACTGGGACAGGGGATCCTCAAACCAGAGGGGCTGAGGGACTGGGCTCTCGGCAGCCCTCTAATAGACAAGGCYTGAAATGATTCTCTCAGGGACTGCCGTGCTGCTCCAGTTGCAGGGGGGTCACTGGAGTTCAAGGTTTTGGCAGAAACAGATGAAGATCGGCCACCACTCCTAAGCCTGACTGAAGACTCACCTAGGAGGCAATCACAAGTTTGGAAATGTTATGGACTAAACATGTCTGTCTGAAATAAAGACAAGTTRAAAAAWATATATTTAAAAAAAGGCAGCTCCAGAATCTTCTATAAGTGTTCAATTGGGTTGAGATCTGAACCAGTATTCACAAAGCATCGCAGAAGAGTTCCTAGGAATCCTGTTAAAACCTGTTTTAGGACAAAAAAACTCCAAGGTCAGTTAGTTTTAGGATGATGGTAGCCCTATCCTGCAGTCAATGACCAAAAGTGCCTTGTCTGGCCTCATGGGTGGAATTTTCATAATTTCATCGTTAAAAGTTTATTTTTTTAACCGACGAAAATCGGGTGTTTCTATGTCAAACAGTTTTGTTATATTTCAGTCTTCTGTGATGTATATAAAGTGCAATATTGGGATGCAAACTCCACATTGAATACACAAGCATTTCGCTACACCCACAATAACATCTGCACGTGTATGTCACCAAAACATTTTTTATTTGWATTACACTCTATAAATGACATGGTACAGGTGTCTTCTTTTTTTAAGACCGTAACCATGTGTGTGAGTTGTATACTTTTGTTTCAAAATAGATCTGTTTAAGACTACCAAGAATCACTCTGTGTGACCCCGATTAAGCCCACTGCAGTAAAAGGCTAGACACTGCTCAGACAAACTCTGAGCCAGGAGTAAAACCAATTCCTCTGTGGAGATGGGAGAACCTTCCAGAAGGTCATCTCCACCCCTCAACCAGTATTCTACAAGAGCACAGACAYAAGGGACTACAGACACACCGGTCTCTACATTGCAGATGAGCTGAAGGCAGTCATCAATGACCTTGGACCACAGAAGGTATTTGCACTGGTGACAGACAATGCTGTGAACATGAAGGCTGCTTGGTCTAAAGTGGAGGAGTCCTACCCTCACATCACACCCATTGGCTGTGCTGCTCATGCATTGAATCTGTTCCTCAAGGACATCATGGCACTGAAAACAATGGATACACTCTACAAGAGAGTATCCAAAATATGTTAATCTCTAGGAGACAGAAAGCGTCTCCTTCCTGAGTGGTATGGCGGCTACGTGGTCCCATAGTGTTTATACTTGCGTACTATTGTTTATACAGATGAACGTGGTACCTTCAGGTGTTTGGAAATTGCTCCCAAGGATGAACCAGACTTGTGGAGGTCTACAAAAAAAATTCTGAGGTCTTGGCTGATTTATTTTGATTTTCCCATGATGTCAAGCAAAGAGGCAATGAGTTTGAAGGTAGGCCTTGAAATACATCCACAGGTANTCACATCACACCCATTGGCTGTGCTGCTCATGCATTGAATCTGTTCCTCAAGGACATCATGGCACTGAAAACAATGGATACACTCTACAAGAGAGCCAAGGAAATGGTTAGGTATTATCAGCAATCTAGTTATATCAGCAATCTATCTCACCAAGCAAAGTGAGAAGAATAAGAGCACCACATTGAAGCTGCCCTGCAACACCCGTTGGGGTGGTGTTGTCATCATGTTTGACAGTCTCCTGGAGGGAAAGGAGTCTCTCCAAGAAATGGCCATATCACAGTCTACTGATATGGACAGCCCCATCAAGAGGATCCTCCTGGATGATGTATTTTGGGAGAGAGTGGTAAGCAGCCTGAAACTCCTGGAACCTATAGCAGTAGCAATTGCACGGATTGAGGGAGACAATGCCATCCTGTCTGATGTTCAGACTCTGCTTGCAGATGTAAGAGAAGACATCTGTACAGCCCTGCCCACTTCAATGGTGCTCCAAGCAGAGGAAACTGCAATTCTGAAATACATCAAAAAGCTTAAAGACTTCTGCCCGAAGCCCATACATGATGCAGCGTACATGTTACATCTCATCAGCCACCTGGTGGAAGGGACTTTGTGGATCTGAAGCTCTTTCCCCTGTTGCCTCTATCATCCTCCAAATCCCACCAACACCAGCCGCCTCAGAACACAACTTGTCCTTGTTAAGGAACACACACACCAAAGCACGCAACAGGCTGACCAATACAATGGTTGAAAAATTGGTGGTCATCTGGGCAAATTTGAGGCATTTTGAGCCTGACAACGAGCCATCCTCAACAAGGTTGGAAAGTGACAGTGAAGATGAGGCCTCAGAGTCTGATGTTCAAGAGGTGGACATTGAGGAGGTCCAGGGAGAAGACATGAGAGGAAGACAACAAAAGCTTTAGTTTCTAGACTATCATTTTACAGATGTGTGTTGAAAACGTTTTTGGGAGATGCGATGGATCATTGAGGATCATTCAATATTCCCTTTCTTTTGTTGTTCAGTGAAATCATCCCATGTGAAGAGTCAACTAATTTAATAAAAGTAAAATTTGTAACTAAATTGTTTTTCTAAATGTATATTGGAAGGATTTAATAATTAAGGTAAAATGTTTATGTTTCCGTCTCCATATAGTAAATACAGTTGAAGTCGGAAGTTAACATACACTTAGGTTGGAGTCATTAAAACCGTTTTTTCAACCACTCCACAAATTTCATGTTAACAAACTATAGTTTTGGGAAGTCGGTTAGGACATCTACTTTGTGCATGACACAAGTCATTTTTCCAACAATTGTCTACAGACAGATTATTTCACTTATAATTCACTGTATCACAATTTCAGTGGGTCAGAAGTTTCCATACACTAAGTTGACTGTGCCTTTAAACAGCTTGGAAAATTCCAGAAAATGATGGCATGGCTTTAGAAGCTTCTGATAGGCAAATTGACATCATTTGAGTCAATTGGAGGTGTACCTGTGGATGTATTTCAAGGCCTACCTTCAAAATCAATGTCTCTTTGCTTGACATCATGGGAAAATCAAAATAAATCAGCCAAGACCTCAGAAAAAAATTTGTAGACCTCCACAAGTCTGGTTCATCCTTGGGAGCAATTTCCAAACGCCTGAAGGTACCACGTTCATCTGTACAAACAATAGTACACAAGTATAAACACCAGGGGACCATGCAGCCGTCATACCACTCAGGAAGGAGGCGCGTTCTGTCTCCTAGAGATGAACGTACTTTGGTGCGAAAAGTGCAAATCAATCACAGAACAACAGCAAAGGACCTTGTGAAGATGCTGGAAGAAACAGGTACAAAAGTATCTATATCCACAGTAAAACGAGTCCTATATCAACACAACCTGAAAGGCCGCTCAGCAAGGAATAAGCCACTGCTCCAAAACCGCCATTAAAAAGCCAGACTACGGTATGCAACTGCACATGGGGACAAAGATCGTACTTTTTAAAGAAATGTCCTCTGGTCTGATAAAACAAAAATAGAATTGTTTGGCCATAATGACCATTGTTATGTTTGGAGGAAAAAGGGGAGGCTTGCAAGCCGAAGAACACCATCCATAACGTGAAGCACGGGTGTAGCAGCATCATGTTGTGGGGGTGCTTTGCTGCAGGAGGGATTGGTGCACTTCACAAAATAGATGGCATCATGAGGTAGGAAAATTATGTGGATATATCGAAGCAACATCTCAAGACATCAGTCAGGAAGTTAAAGCTTGGTCGCAAATGGGTCTTCCAAATGGACAATGACCCCAAGCATACTTCCAAATTTGTGGCAAAATGGCTTAAAGACAACAAAGTCAAGGTATTGGAGGGGCACTCACAAAGCCCTGACCTAAATCCCATAGAAAATGTGTGGGCAGAACTGAAAAGGTGTGTGCAAGCAAGGAGGCCTACA
>NC_036863.1:28161536-28170981 GCF_002910315.2 Salvelinus sp. IW2-2015 | reverse complement strand
ACGTATTTTCCAGTCCGAGCAATTTTTTTCAGTTGTCTTGAACTCACTAAAGTCTGAGATTTCCAGTTCCGAGTTTCCAGTTGTTTTAGAACGTGGCAGAAGTCATGCTGGATTGACAGCATGACCAATGTATTCAACTTTTTCTGGCCCATAGTGTTGAAGGTTTATCCTTTTAAGCTTGGAAAAGATACCCTTAACTGCAGACTTGAACCACACACCACCTCCACTGAATAGCAGGCTAGTGATTGCTTTGCAACGCTTGCAGAAAGCCTCTGATTCCTTCCAAACCACGCATTGTTGAATTGCGATTTCCAACTTGTTGTGTAATGTTTATGTCCAATGGCGATGAGCATCGATAAGTTTTATCTGTAATTTCTCTTCATATGACAAGGATTGAAAAGGTTTTGCCAGTAGATTGTCGACTTGATTCATGATGATGACTGCTTGTCTAGCTTGCTAGCTAAGATTGTGAAAGTTTGATGTTAACATGATCAGTCAAATCAAAGCTATGGTAGATATAACGTGATTTGACGTAATTTTATCTGTGGCCAATGACCTTGAGATTTCTTGGATGGGCACTTCTAATGTAACTCTATGGCAGCACCCAAGAGGCTTGCATTTTCAAGCTCTCCCATCGATTTTATAGTGACGTACTGTCCCACGAGTGAAAGAGACTAAGCCAATCACCGCGCAACTAAAGAACATTACCACCCCTACGCTCTGTATTTTCCGCTGGCTGCCCACCACCACAGAAAGCACTGAGCTAGGCTGAAACACCTGCATTTTGGAGCTGCCTTACTCAAGCAAGCCAAAAAAAGACCATGTTTGTATGTAGACCCTTTACTAAGTACTTTGTTGAAGCACCTTTGGCAGCGATTACAGCTTTGAGTCTTCTTGGGTATGACTCTACAAGCTTGGCACACCTGTATTTGGGGAGTTTCTCCCATTCTTCTCTGCAGATCCTCTCAAGCTGTGTCAGGTTGGATGGGTAGCATCGCTGCACAGGTATTTTCAGGTATCTCCAGAGATGTTCGATCGGGTTCAAGTCCTGGCACTGGCTGGGCACTCAAGACATTCAGAGACTTGTCCCGAAACCACTCTTGTGTTGTCTTGGCTGTGTGCTAAGGGTCGTTGTCCTGTTGGAAGGTGAACCTTCACCCCAGTCTGAGGTCCTGAGCGCTCTGGAGCAGGATTTCATCAAGGATCTCTCTCTGTACTTTGCTCCGTTCATCTTTCCTCGATCCTGACTAGGGTTGCACATTTTGGGGAATATTCTGAAACTTTCCATGGGAATTAACAGGAATATATGGGAATTAATAGAAATATAGGCAAATGAATGTTTTTTGCATTGGATATACAGTTGAAGTCGGAAGTTTACATACACCTTAGCCAAATACATTTAAACTCAGTTTTTCACAATTCCTGACATTTAATCCTAGTAAAAATTCCCTGTATTAGAGGTCAGTTAGGATCACCACTTTATTTTAAGAATGTGAAATGTCAGAATAATCGTAGAGAGAATGATTTATTTCAGCTTTTATTTCTTTAATCACATTCACAATGGGTCAGAAGTTTACATACACTCAATTAGTATTTGGTAGCATTGCCTTTAAATTGTTTAACTTGGGTCAAATGTTTCGGGTAGCCTTCCACAAGTTCCCACAATAAGTTGGGTGAATTTGGCCCATTCCTCCTGACAAAGCTGGTGTAACTGAGTCAGGTTTTTTTTGTTTCATCAGACCAGAGGACATATCTCCAAAAAGTGCGATCTTTGCCCCCATGTGCAGTTGCAAACCGTAGTCTGGCTTTTTATGGCGGTTTTGGAGCAGTGGCTTCTTCCTTGCTGAGCGGCCTTTCAGGTTGTGTTGATATCGGACTCGTTTTACTGTGGATATAGATACTTTTGTACATGTTTCCTCCAGCATCTTCACAGGGTCCTTTGCTGTTGTTCTGGGATTGATTCGCACTTTTCACACCAAAATATGTTAATCTCTAGGAGACAGAAAGCGTCTCCTTCCTGAGTGGTATGGCGGCTACGTGGTCCCATAGTGTTTACGTACTATTGTTTGTACAGATGAATGTGGTACCTTCAGGTGTTTGGAAATTGCTCCCAAGGATGAACCAGACTTGTGGAGGTCTACAAATTTTTTTCTGAGGTCTTGGCTGATTTATTTTGATTTTCCCATGATGTCAAGCAAAGAGGCAATGAGTTTGAAGGTAGGCCTTGAAATACATCCACAGGTACACCTCCAATTGACTCAAATGATGTCAATTTTCCTATCAAAAGCTTCTAAAGCCATGACACCATTTTCTGGAATTTTCCAAGCTGTTTAAAGGCACAGTCAACTTAGTGTATGTAAACTTCTGACCCACTGCAATTGTGATACAGTGAATTATAAGTGAAATAATCTGTCTGTAAACAATTGTTGGAAAAATGACTTGTGTCATGCACAAAGTAGATGTCCTTACCGACTTGCCAAAACTATAGTTTGTTAACAAGAAATTTGTGGTTGAGTGGTTGAAAAACACGTTTTAATGACTCCAACCTAAGTGTTTGTAAACTTCCGACTTCAACTGTACATGGTGGCGGGCAAGGTTTAGTCACATCTTATCCCTACTAAAATGCCAACCCACCTGATGGAGACCTGGTTGAACCTGCTACAGGGTAGGTGAGCCGGGAGGTGGGGTGGTCTGTGAGGAGCTGGCCGTTGGCCTCCAGGTTGCGGCTGTTCCTGACTGCCTGGAGGGAGCGGAGGCTGGTGCGAGGAGGTGGATCCTGGTTGGACATGCTGCTTCTCAGACCCTCTACCACAACATTCTGGGTTAACTTCATTTCACATACAATCGTGTGAAACACACAGAGCAGATCATGATAAACTGATAGGAGTAAAGAATGTTCTATGTGACATCACACCACTTTAAAGAGTGCTGTCGATATGTAAAAAAAAATGTCAAAGTCAATGTGTATATTTGTGTGTCAAAAGGGATTTTCCATGTTGCCTGTTATAGGTGCTCTTTTTACCTCTGCTCTTTGCAATCTTAAACAGCTTAGATTGAGTGGTCGCTTGACTGGGWGGCCTTGGCAGCTGGCTGCTGTAACCAGGCTGGGCTATGGCTCTGGGTGACTGGCCCAATGGGGAACGGCGGTAGTGGGGCAGCTGGCTGGGAGGCGGTGTGTATGCGACTGTGTCCTCCAGGCTATACTTGTCGAACTCCAGATCATTGTAGCTGTAGTTAGAAGGTGACAGCATGGATGCACCGGGACCCCTGAACGGTGTGGCGGCAGCAGGGATGGAGGCATAGTCCTGTCGTAAACCTTGGGACAAGCAAAACACTGTCAAACACCCTGTCCACTAGTAAAGTAAATATGCATAGTATTTACACTGAACAAAAATATAAACGCAACATGTAAAGTGAGCTGAAATAAAATTTCACAGAAATGTTCCRYAAGCACAAAAATATTATTTCTCTMAAATGTTATGCATAAATGTGTTTTCTCCTTTGCCAAGATAATCCACCCACCTGAAAGGTGTGGCATATCAAGAAGCTGATTAAACAGCATGATCACTACACAGGTGCACCTTGTGCTGGGGACMGAAGGCCACTCTAAAATGTGCAGTTTTGTCACTCAACACAATGCCACAGATGCCTCARGTTGAGGGAGCGTGCAATTGGCATGCTGACTGCAAAAATGTCCACCAGAGCTGTTGCCAGATAATTTAGTGTTCATTTCTTTACCATAAACCGCCTCCAACATTGTTTTAGARAATTTGGCAGTACTTCCAACCAGCCTCACAACAGCAGACCATGTGTATGGCGTCGTGTGGGCGAGCAGTTTACTGATGTCATTGTTGTGAACAGAGTGACCCATGGTGGCGGTGGGGTTATGGTACGGGCAGGCATAAGCWACAGACAACGAACAAAATTGCATTTTATCGATGCAAATTTGAATGCACAGAGATACTGTGGCGAGATCCTGAGGCCCATTGTTGTGCCATTCATCCACCGCCATCACCTCATGTTTCAGCATGATAATGCACAGCCCCATGTCGCAAGAATCTGTACACAATTCCCGGAAGCTGACAATGTCCCAGTTCTTCCATGGCCTGCATACTCACCAGACATGTCACTCATTGAGCATGTTTGGGATGCTCTGGATCAACGTGTACGACAGCATGTTCCAGTTCCTGCCAATCTCCAGCAACTTTGCACAGCAATTGAAGAGGAGTGGGACAACATTCCACAGGCCACAATCAACAGCCTGATCAACTCTATGCGAAGGAGATGTGTTGCGCTGCATGAAGAAAATGGTGGTCACACCAGATACGGACTGGTTTTCTGATCCACGCCCCTACCTTTTTTTGTTAAGGTATCTGTGACCAACAGATGCATATCTCTATTTCCAGTCATGTGAAATCCATATATTAGGGCCTAATGAATTTATTTCAATTGACTGATTTCCTCATATGAACTGTAACTCAGTAAAATCGTTTACATTTTTGCATGTTGCGGTTATATTTTTGTTCAGTATATGAATCAAAACTTTCCAYACTCTCTTCCTGCATGCGAGCCATGATCTGGACATCAGTGAGGTCCTGCAGCCTGTAGCCCATGGTGATGGAGTCATCTGAGAAACTCGGCTCATTCTTGTCCATTGATGGTGGTAAAATAGCATCATTGCCATCTGAAATACCAAGGCAATAGAGACACTGAGTAAATACAACCAGGACAATCTGGAACTTTAGTTGGTTGGAGTTACAGAGCATTTTGAAAGATTGATTTTCCTCATCAATCTACACACAATACCCTATAATATCAAAGCGAAAACAGGTTTTTAGACATTTTAGCAAAGTTATGAAAAATTTAAATAACTTACTTACATAAGTATTCAGACACTTTGCTAAGAGACTCAAAACTGAGCTCAGGTGCATCCTGTTTCCATTGATCATCCTTGAGATGTTTATACAACTTGATTGGAGTCCACCTGTGGTAAATTCAATTGATTGGACATGATTTGGAAAGCCACACACCTGTCTATATAAGGTCCCACAGTGGACAGTTCACGCCAGAGCAAAAACCAAGCCATGAGGTCAAAGGAATTGTCCNATTAAATGTCAGGAATTGTGAAAAACTGAGTTTAAATGTATTTGGCTAAGGTGTATGTAAACTTCCGACTTCAACTGTATATCCAATGCAAAAAACATTCATTTGCCTATATTTCTATTAATTCCCATATATTCCTGTTAATTCCCATGGAAAGTTTCAGAATATTCCCCAAAATGTGCAACCCTAGTCAGGATCGAGGGAAAGATGAACGGAGCAAAGTACAGAGAGAGATCCTTGATGAAATCCTGCTCCAGAGCGCTCAGGACCTCAGACTGGGGTGAAGGTTCACCTTCCAACAGGACAACGACCCTTAGCACACAGCCAAGACAACACAAGAGTGGTTTCGGGACAAGTCTCTGAATGTCCTTGAGTGGCCCAGCCAGTGCCAGGACTTGAACCCGATCGAACATCTCTGGAGATACCTGAAAATACCTGTGCAGCGATGCTACCCATCCAACCTGACACAGCTTGAGAGGATCTGCAGAGAAGAATGGGAGAAACTCCCCAAATACAGGTGTGCCAAGCTTGTAGAGTCATACCCAAGAAGACTCAAAGCTGTAATCGCTGCCAAAGGTGCTTCAACAAAGTACTTAGTAAAGGGTCTACATACAAACATGGTCTTTTTTTGGCTTGCTTGAGTAAGGCAGCTCCAAAATGCAGGTGTTTCAGCCTAGCTCAGTGCTTTCTGTGGTGGTGGGGCAGCCAGCGGAAAATACAGAGCGTAGGGGTTGGTAATGTTCTTTAGTTGCGCGGTGATTGGCTTAGTCTTCTTTCACTCGTGGGGACAGTACGTCACTATAAAATCGATGGGGAGAGCTTGAAAATGCAAGCCTCTTGGGTGCTGCCATAGAGTTACATTAGAAGTGCCCATCCAAGAAATCTCAAGGTCATTGGCCACAGATAAAATTACGTCAAATCACGTTATATCTACCATAGCTTTGATTTGACTGATCATGTTAACATCATACTTTCACAATCTTAGCTAGCAAGCTAGACAAGCAGTCATCATCATGAATCAAGTCGACAATCTACTGGCAAAACCTTTTCAATCCTTGTCATATGAAGAGAAATTACAGATAAAACTTATCGATGCTCATCGGCCATTGGACATAAACATTACACAACAAGTTGGAAATCGCAAATTCAACAATGCGTGGTTTGGAAGGAATCAGAGGCTTTCTGCAAGCGTTGCAAAGCAATCACTAGCCTGCTATTCAGTGGAGTGGGTGTGTGGTTCAAGTCTGCAGTTTAAGGGTATCTTTTCCAAGCTTAAAAGGATAAACCTTCAACACTATGGGCCAGAAAAAGTTGAATACATTGGTCATGCTGTCAATCCAGCATGACTTCTGCCACGTTCTAAACAACTGGAAACTCGGAACTGGGAAATCTCAGACTTTAGTGAGTTCAAGACAACTGAAAAAAAATTGCTCGGACTGGGAAAATACGTTTTTAACGGTCATTCGGGCCTCTTTCTAGAACTCCAACCTGAAGATCACTGACGTCATGATTCAACCTTGTTTTTTTTCAGAGTTCCCAGTTGTTTTGAAAGTATCATAAAGCCAGAGAATGCCAGACTTCGATGACAAAGTTTGATGACAAAATTTGCTCACAAGGACCACCGCGCCAACTTACTGTTCAAGTGAGAACAGCACAACATGAGTCCAAAAATGTATTGTATGCTGCTGCATAAATTATGTAATATGCCAGGGCGATATGTATACTGTAGCTAAGAAAGTAATACTAAGTGTATGTTGTGTAGTAAGCTGTTAGTAGCCCATGTACCTCATCCTAGTAATTTGGTCTCTTTCCCCCTCATAACTTAGCCTACTGTTTTGATTTGGCGGTGAACATGTAGCCACTAGCCTGTTTTAGAGAAATGCAATCATTGAATATTGTAAGAGCTTTCATTTTCTGCCCCCTTTATTTATCCTACGACTTAGTGTACAGGGAGAATACTGTAAGAATGGCCCATGTTCTGAATTCTGTCGTACATTTCAAAAGTGCTGAAAAAATAGTGATATTGACTACGCCCGTCCTAGCTCACTCATTAATGTCTTAATCGAAATTATGGATTGCCTCTTATTAGCTCGTCGTCACCTTATGCCATAGTTTGTACATCTCAATTGTCAGTAGAAACCACATTTATTTAAGCAAGTCAGCCATATCAGCAGTTTAAAGGCAGTAAATGAGGCTGAATGAACTGTTTCGATAGCCAGGTGTAGCAGTGGTAAGGATTCACTCCATGGTGTTGAAAAGAAAGCTCTGCTGTTGGTACAGCTTTATGTAGGCCCTAACAGTTTGTGGGCGCCGTTTGTCACTGTTATAGTGCAATTCATGTACTGTTTAGTGTTGTGTAGTGGCTTTGCTGGCATGCATCAAAAACACTTGTTATTTTTTGCCTCACCAAGATTGAAATGCTAAAGTCGCCACTGCATGTAGGTCTAGAGTATTTATGCAGGGCTCTACGTTGACCTTTTTTACAAGGAACACGTGTGCACCTAAGTTGAACAATGTAGGCGCACACAAAGACATTTAGGAGCACAATGAAAAATATTTGAGGTATTAAAACAAGAATCCTTAATTTTTCTAGGCGCACTGGTACTCCTAAATAAAATGTCAAGTCGCACAGCAAAATATTTAGCCTCATATGCGAGCAAAATGGTTGCACTGTAGAACCCTGATTTATTGGTTGATCATATAGAAATATCAAAACATTCTTTCAACAACTCCAAAGCAATTGGTTGTCTATGGCACAGGAACCACTGACTCGCTGCCCTTTTCTATTTTCAAGACACCTGTTGGTAACTCTTAACGGGTTAAGACAGCTCATGAGGTATCCTAAATATAAAGTAAATGTATCTATTCTCAGAACTTAAGACCAATTGTGTACTCCGAGACGCTTTGTGGATACGGGCACTGGTGAATGAGTGAGTGAGTGAGTGAGAGAGACACGCACACTTTAAACCCCCTGTGCTCCTTTAAACCCCTTTCAAAGTCACTAAGATCTCTTCTTCTAGCCAAAATAATGTGCAACATGACCCTAAACATGATGTGTTTAATTGCTTAATTAACTCAGGAATCACACCTGTGCTTTGTATCGCTCATTTAATCAAGTGTTTCCTTTTATTTTGGCAGTTACCTGTATATGTTTTCTGAGATGTATCCTAAGATACAGATGAAGTCGGAAGTTTACATACACCTTAGCCAAATACATTTAACCTCAGTTTTTCACAATTCCTGACATTTAATCCTAGTAAAGATTTCCTGTCTTAGGTCAGTTAGGATCACCAGTTTATTTTAAGAATGTGAAATGTCAGAATAATCGTAGAGAGAATGATTTATTTCAGCTTTTATTTCTTTCATCACATTCCCAGTGGGTCAGAAGTTTACATACACTCAATTAGCGTTTGGTAGCATTGCCTTTAAATTGTTAACTTGGGTCAAACGTTTCGGGTAGCCTTCCACAAGCTTCCCACAATAAGTTGGGTGAATTTTGGCCCATTCCTCCTGACAGAGCTGGTGTAACTGAGTCAGGTTTGTAGGCCTCCTTGCTCCCACCAATTTTCTATGGATTGAGGTCAGGGCTTTGTGATGGCCACTCAATACCTTGACTTTGTTGCCCTTAAGCCATTTTGACACGACTTTGGAAGTATGCTTGGGGTCATTGTCCATTTGGAAAATCCATTTTGCGAACAGGCTTTAACTTCCTGACTGATGTCTTGAGATGTTGCTTTAATATATCCACATAATTTTTCCTTCCTCGTATGCCCTCATTTTGTGAAGTGCATCAGTCCCCTTTTGCAGCAAAGCACCCCCACAACATGATGCTGCCACTCCCATGCTTCACGGTTGGGATGGTGTTCTTTGGCCTTGCAAGCCTCCCCTTTATTCTCAAACATAACGATGGTCATTATGGCCAAACAGTTCTATTTTTGTTTCATCAGACCAGAGGACATATCTCCAAAAAAGTGCGATCTTTGCCCCCATGTGCAGTTGCAAACCGTAGTCTGGCTTTTTTTGGCGGTTTTGGAGCAGTGGCTTCTTCCTTGCTGAGCGCCTTTCAGGTGTGTGTTGATATCGGACTCGTTTTACTGTGGATATAGATACTTTTGTACATGTTTCCTCCAGCATCTTTCACAGGGTCCTTTGCTGTTGTTCTGGGATTGATTCGCAACTTTTCACACCAAAATATGTTAATCTCTAGGAGACAGAAAGCGTCTCCTTCCTGAGTGGTATGGCGGCTACGTGGTCCCATAGTGTTTACGTACTATTGTTTGTACAGATGATGTGGTACTTCAGGTGTTTGGAAATTTGCTCCCAAGGATGACCAGACTTGTGG
>NC_036863.1:28059757-28158640 GCF_002910315.2 Salvelinus sp. IW2-2015 | reverse complement strand
TACAACTTGATTGGAGTCCACCTGTGGTAAATTCAATTGATTGGACATGATTTGGAAAGCCACACACCTGTCTATATAAGGTCCCACAGTGGACAGTTCACGCCAGAGCAAAAACCAAGCCATGAGGTCAAAGGAATTGTCCRTAGAGCTCKGAGACAGGATTATGTCGAGGCACAGATCTAGGGAAGGGTACCAAAACATTTCTRAAACATTGAAGGTCCCCAAGAACACAGTGGCCTCCATCATTCTTAAATGGAAGAAGTTTGGAACCACCAAGACTCTTCCTAGAGCTGGCCGCCCAGCCAAACTGAGCGATCAGTGGAGAAGGGCCTTGGTCACTCTGACAGAGCTCCAGAGTTCCTCTGTGGAGATAGGAGAACCTTCCAGAAGGACAATCATCTCTGCAGCACTCTACCAATCAGGCCTTTATGGTAGTGGCCAGACAGAATCCACTCCTCAGTAAAAAGCACATGACAGCCCGCTTGGAGTTTGCCAAAAGGCACCTAAAGGACTCTCAGACCATGAGAAACAAGATTCTCTGGTCTGATGAAACCAAGATTGAACTATTTGGCCTGAATGCCAAGCGTCACGTCTGTAGGAAACCTGGCACCATCCCTACGGTGAAGCATGGTGGTGGCAGCATCATGCTGTGGGGACGTTTTTCAGCAGCAGCGACTAGAAGAAGTCAGGATCGAGGGAAAGATGAACGGAGCAAAGTACAGAGATATCCTTGATGAAAACTTGCCACAGAGCGCTCAGGACCTCAGACTGGGGTGAAGGTTCACCTTCCAACAGGACAATGACCCTAAGCACACAGCCAAGACACCGCAGGAGTGGCTTCGGGACAAGTCTCTGAATGTCCTTGAGTGGCCCAGCCAGAGCCCGGACTTGAACCCGATCGAACATCTCTGGAGAGACCTGAAAATAGCTATGYAGCGATGCTCCCCATCMAACCTGACTGAGCTTGAGAGGATCTGCAGAGAAGAATGGGAGAAACTCCCCAAATACAGGTGTGCCAAGCTTGTAGCATCATTCCCAAGTAAAGGGTCTGAATACTTATGTAAATATTGCAAAAAAWWYTAAAAASCTGTTTTTGCTTTGTCATTGTGGAGTATTGTGCGTAGATTGATGAGGGGGAAAAAACTATTGAATCTATTTTAGAATAAGGCTGTAACGTACATTTTTGGTGGAWAAAGTCAAGGGGTCTGAATACTTTCCGAATGCATGTACAGGCACCCATGGGAGAGAACAGTTTTACGAATTGGGAATTGTTTTCTCCAGATTGCACCCTACCTGAGCTGTTAGGTTTGTTGCTTTGTTGACTTCTGTCAGTTGATCTGTGGTACCGAGGGGAAGGTGAGCCCATGCAGAGATGGCCAGTGTCAGGGAAGGCTACAGGACGTCTGTGGGAGCGACTGCTAAAGATACTCCTCCATCTCGTCTCTAAAGGAAAGAATAAGGAAATTAAATGAATAGGAGTTACCTGTTCAAGATGATAAAGCATTATGGCCACTTTTAGTCTGTGTCCATTTGTGTGAGAGAGATTGTAATATACTGTGCAGTACTTACTTTGGTCCAGGATATTAATTAGTGTGTGACATGCCACCTCTGTTTCAGGGCTGGGGTTGTCCAGGACCTGTCTGCACCACTTTATAGGGGACTCATCACTTCTCTCAGCAGATGCCCCTTTCTTGGGTGACTCATATAACCTAATAATGAATGAGAGATTCTGCTTAAATACTCTCAATTATAATTAAGCAACTGAGGTATTAAAAAAGGTGGTTTGCAAAGGCATGGACAAAAATGTTGCCTAAAATAGTGAAGTTGCAAATTCTTGACACTATACAGTTTAGAGTTTTATCAACAAATTGTGCGGGTACCTACCAGCTCACTTCATTCTCCACCTCACAACACTCCTCTAGGTCCAGGAGGTCCACTAGCTCCAGAGAAGACTGCTCTGCTCTCTTCTCTGTGTCCCTGACCACCAGCTCCTCTGACCCCATGCATCCTTGCCTGTGTGTCTCCTCCAACATGTCACTGTGGGGCAAGTGTGTATAACAGCCATCATATACGTGTCCATCCTGCCTCACTAGTGTATCTCTGGGGCTTTCAAGAGGTGGAGATATACCATCCCCACCGTTGACCTCTGCTGGTTCAGGGTCTGGCAAATCACAGCAGTTTAGATGTTCTTCCAGCGAAGAGGGACAGCTGATAAGCACACCAGAGAGAGACTGGTTTTTGGTGTTGATATTTCTTCGCCTCTCGGTTAGAAATTCATTTTGAATTTCCAGTCTCCGCACTAATTCATGTAACTTTCGAACTTCTACCAGCTCCAGTGCAGCAATGTCCTGCTCCATCCCGATATCCGGCCTAAACTGCTCTCCAATTCTCCAGTGTTCTTCACTTTTCACTGACTGAAAAACAACACTACTTGACCACACTGAAAAATAAAAAGCAGCTGAATTATAGACTAAATTCAGAACACAAATCAAACATTTCTTTCAAAGTGACATCAAGTAAATGCGATATTATCAATGTCCAAAGTAGCTCTCAAAATGTAGAGCCACTGAATAATGTTACCTCCACTACACTCAGTACTGACCCAGATTTGCAGGAGAGACTCAACAGCTTGGATGGCTTTAAAGCAGTGTCAGGGTCTTATGTGGATTAAAGAGTCGACAAGCTGCCTCTGAGAAAGGATCAGACTTGGTGACAACAGCAGTCATAAGTGATGAGTATCGTTAATGACTTGCTAGCAATCACACAGGAGAAGTCAGATCACACACCAGTCACTCATCAATCTTGTCCTCGGCCAAAATAAACCCCTAACGTTACTTGGCCAGCCAGCCTGTACTGTAGCAGATCCGATAGTGTTGACCTCTAATAAAACCGTCCACTGGGACTACTTGTCAAGACATTTTGAAATGACCAAGTCAAGGATATAAGGAGGGGTTAACCGTCTTGATTTATTCATATAGCTTGCTTATATACTACATCTCAACATAGCCTACAAGACTGAAAATACTAKCTAGAGCACACATTTAGCTAGTACAGTACCTAGCTACAGTAACGTCAAAGTAAAAAAAAGTTAGCTAGCGATATAAAGKTCCGGTTTAATTCATATCTAGCTAGCTAATGCTCGTATTCCAACAAAAMTAGCTACGTTATATACCGACACTTGGATACATGGCTACATTAGTACAAAAAAATTTGCCTTTGTTTGATAGGGATTTTTCCATACCACCCACAAGACAAGGACCACAATCATGTTGTTGCCTGGCTTGCTGGCTGTTGTTGATAACGGTAACCAACGGCCGAAGAAGCTCCCCCAGCGTTCCATTGTGATATAATTATTCTGTTAGCAGCGCCAGGTAGGCTTCATAACTACTGCTGTGGACACCTTGCTTCACTCATTATTTGGTAGTAGGCATGCAGTGTTTTTGTGTGATGCATCTATCCCAAAGGAAATGGTTTTATTATACATCAAGGGAATACAATGCATACATATGAACAAAACAGGGACTTTAGACTAAGCCCTCTGACTGCCAAATTCCCCACTCCCAGGTCGTTAATTTGAATTGCATAGATAAACACATTTTTTTTTTTTTTTTTAATCTATTCAAAGTTCCAGATAAAATTTTATTGTTCCAAATTCATAACCCAATACATTCATTTCTTGTCTCGATGTTGTGGAGAAGGCAGGAAATCTTATGGAAACAATATTAAATCTGGCACATTTTCACTTTAAGGCAACAGGGATCCTCAAATCAATCAAGAGGTGTCAGAGTAGGTTTAAAGAGCTATAATCTCAGCTAAAATCAGACACATTTACACACATTACACACATTGGCTTAAACAGTAAAATCAGATTCGATTCTGGGGTATAATGGTCTTGGTATGGATTGCTTTTACCGACTCTTGAAGCAGCTACAGCCGTGTTTGAGCGTTATAGGACGGACTGACAATACTTAATACTCGAAAGAAAAAGATGTAAGCAGGCCTTACACATGGGCAGGCTTTAAACTACACAAGCCATTGTTTTCGAAATAGACTGAACTGAAGTTTTGAAAGGGTGCATGCTACCCCACGTGGCGAGTGCCCTTAGGCTTCCCGAATTTTAGCGTGAAAGTTCATATAATTTAAACTTCCCAATACCGCTACGCAAAACCACTTGGATTCGTAAAGCTCAAATAATGTGACAGCTACATTAGGCTCCATGCACTACACGCCTTATTGCTTGATTTATAAAATATGGCAGATGTGCATGATATTGAATCACATTCATTAGGTAGAGGTAAATACCAAAATAAAAGGAAACACTTGAGTGAATGAGCGATTCAAAGTATATTGAAAGCAGTTGCAGCCACATAGATGGAGTTTGAGTTAATTACGCAATTAAAACATCCCATCATGCTTAGGGTCATGTACAAAAATGCCCCGTTTCCCATTATTTTGGCTACCATGTCTAAAAGATATCTCAGTGACTTTGAAAGAGGGGTCTCAAAKGAGCATAGAGGGTTTAAAGGGTCTCAMCCCGATTCAACACTTATGGGAGATTCTGGAGCAGTGCCTGAGTGTTTTCCACCACCATCAAGAAAACACCAAATGATGGAATTTCTCGTGGAAGAATGGTGTCGCATTCCAATAGAGTTCCAGAGACTTGTAGAATCTACRCCAAGGCACATTGAAGCTGTTCTGGTGGCTCGTGGTGCCCCAACGCCCTATTAAGACACTATGTTGGGGTTTCCTTTATTTTGGCAGTTACCTGTATGTGTGCACTGCAAGTCATGCTTTGATTACAACTACATAAAAATCATGCAACTAAATATTAAAATCATAGTATCAACACACCAAGGCATAGAACTAAGGACACTTGTAATTGGAACTGCAAACACGTCCTAGAATATAGCTTGAAAAACAAAGGCATAAAAACTACTAAAGTCTAACTAAAGCGTAGATGTAAACAGTACACAATGCTTTGTTGTTGAACTGTGTAAACGCAGAGTTCTATCAGTACAAGCATCTCAAAATTATAACATTATCTAGGAAATGCAAGTGGATAGACCGCCTTGCAGCGGAAAAAACAGATCAGTAACATAAAATAACAAGCTCATTAAACATAACGCCATATTGGCGTGAACATTTCTCTCAAAATGGCTGTCARCAGCAATGTAAACTAGAGCTTTTCAATCTTGTAGTACACAATGCCTATGTGAAACAACATGGCAGACAATGCCAATATGAAACAGCCTGGCATATTAATACACCAATTAACTAAAATCTTCATTTGGTAAGTCAAAAGGTCAAACCAGTTGATAGCCAGTGCACTGTAACAGAATATTGGCAAGGAGCTTTTTTTTTTTTTTTAATTGACCCCACAGTATTTCCTTCCTTCCTGAGATGGGGAATAAATGGATGGGCTGAGATGGTGGTGCTCCAGACAYCCGTCCTTTGGTACAGGTTTCCAGTGAAAGCAGGGTGGGGTTGTTCATGGGATGTTACAAGGGAACATGGCTGAAGAGATACGACACTGACTCGCCGTTGTGTGTCCGGCGAATAGCCTCAGCCAGAATCATGGAGATGTCAATAACCTGAAAGGATGAGTGGGGGGGGGAAACAAATGTATAAATCAAATTATCACCCAAACTTATTTCCCCCACAGATAAAAATTTCAAACCACAATGAAAGCAATTGGTTAACGAAATAACACCACCAGTAGGTCAGTGTTTCTGYTACAGTTACTTAGCTGTGGCKCTGCGCCACGGCAAAATCATTGCACAAAAAATTATGGAACAAAATGTTTTGCCAAGGCACACTTTGAAGATCCAGGATCAGTCCACATTTACTTCCTCTGCAAACAAAATGAGTAATGAATAGAACATTCAGACAACCCCATACTAGAATAGTTTATACATTTTTTGTCAGCATGTTTTTGTGTGTTCTACGCAAGATAAATATTCCTCGAGGCACAGTCAAGTTACAGGTGCCATAGGGAGTGAAACATGCATTCTGACAAGCAGTCAACGCACAACAATTCTTCCTAACGCGGGGAAAACAGGGGGATCCTAGCTTTYGATTCCTACTTTATTTATTTCTCATCTCCTAAATATGCATGAACTGCACCATTTTAAACCCTGAGTTTTTAGCAGTGGCATGGTTAAGCGTGTTACCACTCCACAATTTGCTGTTAGTGCATAGGGGAGTGGGGCTAAATGTAACACGGGTCAATTGTAGGGTAACTTGGGGTAAAACGCCATCATAACTCAAAATAATTTTKGGGGAGTGACTTCAATTTTGATGAGACAGATTTTTTGTTGAGTAGTGGCAACCGSGTGTGGTGGGGTCCTTTTTTTTWAAAGTCACCAGAACTGAGCTTAAGTCGTTCATAAATATTATAGAATCCCTATTACAAATTCTTCAAGAGGAAACACTGCAGTAACTAAACTCACAGATTTGGAAATGTTCAGAACAGTAAGGAGTTAGACAAYGCAATACACAGTAAGAATCAATCAAGCAGAAATGTAAGTAGTCCAGGCAAYATGCTGAGCCATTGAAATTAAGATTGTTGACAGCCTGCTGCTTAGGTAATCATTGAACATTGTTTGGACAAAGTTTGAAAGGTTTTCATGGGGTGGAGGGAGGTTGGTATGTGTGCTTRTACTGGTGTCATGTGATCTGTAATTTGTGAAAGAAAAACATTTGTCAAAACAACTCAACTTATCATTTTTGAAAATAATGGAATGTTTGTTTCAATTCCCCAAGTGATCTAAACTCTGCAACTACAAGGAAACATCAGGTGCTGAGCTCCTGTGATGAGCTTGGGATTCTAACCTGTATTTTTGAACAGTGTTTCATCTTATCCTCCTGAGGGATGGTATTTGTGACAACCACAGCCTCAAAACAGGCGTTGTTGATGCGGGTGATAGCAGGGCCTGAAAAGATCCCATGGGTCAAGATGGCATAGACCTTTGTGGCTCCAGCAGACACTAGCCTGGATATTCAGAAACAAAACATTTGGTTGAATCTCCACATTCTGTTTGTAAAGAATAAACTTTGCTATCCATACATTTTCTTTTCAGAGACTTCCTTAAAAACGGATGGAATAGCTCCGGTCTGTATTTGTTGTACATTTAAAAGATTGAATATTCAGTCTCTGTAAATGTATGTAGCTTAAACACAGTAGCGACTCACTTATCTGCAGCGTGGCAGATGGTGCCGCATGTGTCTGCCATGTCATCAACCAAGATGGCCACTCGGTCCTTCACGTCCCCCACCAGGACCATGCGGTCCACCTCGTTAGCCTTCTTCCGCTCTTTGTGGATTAGGGCGAAGTCCACATTCAGYCTGTCTGCTATAGAGGTGACCCTGCAAAGGGAATCCACAGATTGGTGAGGTTATGGTACTGCAGGTGATGTCAACCATTCCACAAAGTCACATCTATAGGAGGAAGGGAATATATAGTAAGACACAGGTTTATGATTCTATGATTAATCCAAGCACTGTAAGGACGGTATCAAAAATACTTTCCTGAGGTGAACTTGACAAATCCCTTAAATAATGAATTAAGCAAGAACAATCCTTTCAACAATGCTAATATTTCTAACAACTCAAATCTGTCCTTTTGACCCATTGCAATGATGAAGCATCTACAGGCCCATTGGCCTCCTCCAATCTACCTTTTGGCTCCTCCAGCATCAGGAGACACAACGGTGCAATTCTTCCACTCATTGATGTTCTCTTTGATCCATTTCAGCACAGCTGGCTCCGCGTATAGATTGTCCACGGGGATATCAAAGAACCCCTACAGAGGCATACAGTGAGCAAACCCGTGGTAAGATAAAGGATCACTAGTCAGTGTCTTCAAACGGCCTTACTTGCAACAGATTTTTGGAGAAACGTTCACGTGGCTCACTATTGACAGTATGTTGTTTAGAAACAAAACTGATGCACGCACCTCCTTGGGGCAATACAGATGGGGTTGACAACATGTAAACTATATTTTGATCCAAATGTTTATTAAAAACAAATAMATTTGCAAAATAAGCACTTAWACAGTTTACATGTTTACAAAGTAAGTCTCAAATAAATCGTAACAGATGTTAGTTAGCAAAATTGTCATATAGACGTGGCATAAGTCAAAATAAGACATGGTATCATGAACAAAATACTAGTGCGGCGGAAATAACTTAATTTGAGTGGTTTTTCGGTTATTAAACAACTAATTGACTAACGTCGGTTCAATTTCACTGAACAAAAATGATAAAACATGTTAAGTGTTGATACCATGTTTCATGAGCTGAAATAAAAGATCACAGAAATGTTCCATACAAATGCTTATTTTTCTTTAAATTGTTACCAAATTTGTTTACATCCMTGTTAGTGAGCATTTCTCCTTTGCCAAGATAATCCATCCACCTGACAGGTGTGGCATATCAAKCTGATTAAACAGCACGATTATTACACAGGTGCACCTTGTGCTGGGGACAATAAAAGGCCACTAAAATGTGCAGTTGTGTCACTCAACACAATGCCACAGATGCCTCAAGTTGAGGGGGCGTGCAATTGGCATACTGACTGCAGGAATATCCACCAGAGCTGTTGCCAGAAAATGTTATCAATTTCTCTACCATAAGCAACCTCCAATGTCGTTTGAGAATTKGGCAGTGTGTCCAACTGGCTTCACAACCGCAGACCACGTGTAACCACGCCAGCCCAGGACCACATCAAAATTCTTCACTTGCGGATCAACRGAGACCATCCACCCAGACAGCTGATYAAACTGAGGGTTTGCACAACCAAATCATTTCTGCACAAACTGTCAGAAGCATTCTCAGGGAAGCTCATCTGTGTGCTTGTAGTCCTCACCAGGGTCTTGACCTTAGTGCAGTTCAGCATCGTAACCGACTTCAGTGGGCAAATCCTAACCGTCGATGGCCACTGGCACGCTGGAGAAGTATGCTCTTCGYGGATGAATGCCGGTTTCAACTGTACCGGGCAGATGCAGACAGCATGTGTGGCGTCAGTTTGCTGATGTCAACGTTGTGATTTCCMCATGGTAGCGGTGGAGTGATGGTATGGGCAGGCATAAGCTACGGACAAYGAACAATTGCATTTTATCAATGGCAATTTGAATGCACAGAGATACTGTCACGAGATCCTGAGGCCCATTGTCGTGCCATTCATCCACCACCATCACCTCATGTTTCAGCATGATGCACGGCTCCATGCCACAAGGATCTGTACACAATTCCTGGAAGCTGAAAATTTCTCAGTTCTTCCATGACCTGCATACTCAGACATGTCACCCATTGAGCATGTATGGGATGCTCTGGATCAAGGTGTACGACACCGTTTCAGTTCTTGCCAATATCCAGCAACTTCGCACAGCCATTGACGAGGAGTCGGACAACATTCCACTKGCCAATCAACAGCCTGATCAACTCTAAGTGAAGGAGATGTGGTGCGCTGCATGAGGAAAATATGGTGGTCACACCAGATACTGACTGCTTTTCTGATCCAAACCCCTACCTTTTTTTTAAGGTACAGTATATGGTGACCAACAGATCCATATCTGTATTCTCAGTCATGTGAAATACTTAGATTAGGGCCCAATGCATTCATTTCAATTGACCGATTTCCTCATATCAACTGTAACTAAGTAAAATCTTTGAAATTGTTGCAAGTTAGGTTTATATTTTTGTTCAGCGTACTTGAAYCCCATTTAGTTCGGGCGGGTTTTGTGAACCCAATGCAACATTTATCTAGAGACATCAAATCATTCATGAGAGAAATGAAGTCAAGAACTATATGGGATGCTGGGCTGAAGGGAGTTGTAGATTTCATTAATAAATATTCAACCTAGTTCAGCACAGAACCGTGGTAGTTAACTACAATGACCATAATCCATTGTGCCAGTTCTTTTCCGGCTCGGACAGATTGGTTCACTGATGCCTGCTATGTTAGGTTAGATACACCCAAGACCACATGGGAGGAATGTAGACAAAACGACAAGAGGGATAGAGAGTTCGTGAAAGTATGCCTCATCTACTTTGAAGAACTAGMAAAATGATTATCAGACAGCTCTGCAGCATACTYAGGCCGGCTGGCCTAGCTAAATAGGATGACTAAAGACAGTACAGTATGGGGAGAACAGAGATAACGTTAGATGGTTTTCTGGCTGGCTGCTACTGCCTGAGCAGTGATGAGATGACTTTTAGGAATGGGGGAAAAAATATTCCTTGGTGGACCTGACAGAGAAGCGAATATTTTCAATGTTTTGGCAATTGAATGTTCACCATTTTTGACTGGCTTTTACATTAAAAAGCTCTAATCATTTTATAATGCATTTCATGTAAAATACAAAAACAAATATTGAAACTGAAAACCATGAGTATTTTGTAATAATCGAACCAAAACCAAACMGACTTCAAAAAGCTCTTATTTCTCAGCACTACAAAAACACATTTATCTGCAACCAACCACCCCACATAGCAGCTTCTTGTAATTGTTGCTTGACATCTGATCGCTCAGAATCATAACACAGCCTTCTACACTTGCGATGCGTGTGCATCATTTGTGACGTTGTCAGGCAACCCGTTTATAGTACTTAACTATCTCATAGCCTAATCAATCATTTGTACTTCTTAGTTGTCACACTAGTGACTGCAATATAGATAGAACAAACCAAATAATGTGCCAGAAGGCTCACCTGTATCTGCGAGGCGTGCAGGTCCATGGTGATTATGTGATCGGCTCCTGACACTGACAACATGTTGGCCACCAGCTTTGCAGAGATGGGAGCCCGACTCTGTTTAGAAAAACATTGCTAATCTCTATTCTCATACAATGCATGCAGAAAGTCCATTGAGAAAATGCAATTAAAACAATTTACTAAGAGGGAGACCCATCTCCTTTCTGAATTAGCTTTGGCAGTTATATTCTAATCAACCAAATTGGTTTGCCCAATATGGCATTTCTGTGAAGCAGTCAAATGTATGAAATCAAAGCAAATAGACTGATTTATATGGAGTGTGAAGTGTGTTGATGCTGTGAACAGAACAAACTATTTAAGTTTCCCTCACCCCCACCTTGTCCTTCTTGTCTTGTCTTGCATATGGGAAACAGGGGATGACAGCCGTGACTCGTGAGGCAGAGG
Source organism: Salvelinus sp. IW2-2015 (assembly GCF_002910315.2). NCBI lineage: Eukaryota > Metazoa > Chordata > Actinopteri > Salmoniformes > Salmonidae > Salvelinus > Salvelinus sp. IW2-2015. The sequence continues at coordinate 28,147,485 of NC_036863.1, read as the reverse complement.
CAATCTTACAGGCATTGATCATGATGAGGAGCTCCATTAAGTTATCATTAATCTCACCACAACCACTCTGGACAATGTAGACATCCTCTCCTCTGACACTCTCCCCGATCTCCACGCTGCAGGATCAAATCATAGACTGTCAGACAGTAGGCTATACATGGTGACAGGTAGAGAACATGAAGACCAATCTGTTAATGTACATAAATCATGGCATCATGGGCTTCCAGGTCAATAGACAAAAACACTCAAYGAATGATCCATATATTCACACCCAAAAAAAAAAAGAGGGAAAAAATGCTGTTCGAAATGTTAAAACCCCTCTCRCGCGCACTCTCAATAAAATCAACTATATGTAGGCCACTAAGATTGTGTGATGCTTTAAGCAAACGGTGATTCAATAATTAAGACAAATGACTCAAGAGGGAGCCAGAGATCAAGATAGTCTAACCAGCAGGGGAAAAAACGGTTCCCGAACCACCACCTCCAACTGGCATTCGCAGATTCTGCCATTATGCTCCCRAAGTTTCCRATAATAGGTTACACCAGGTTACACCATTCCATTTGGAATGCCAATTTATCTTACCCTTTCTAACGATCTGCTCGCCAGTTATGATTTTCATATGCACATTTGTGGAAGCRTTTCATTTATTTTATAATAAAGTCTATGTATCGCAAAATCATTGTCATGTATATAATTTTTATTAATCACAAATGAATTATACAAATCTAAAAGTAACTATTGCCATCTATGTAAAAATAGCCTACATAAAGTCAACAAATAAAAACATTGCAGCCAGCAGTAACAAATATCCTGATAAAAAGAAATCACATGGCCTGTCTGCAACAAACTTGAAACATTGTATCAACTAGATCCAGCCACAAGCTTGCACAAATAAGCTTAAGACATTGTATAAAATATTCTGGACYCTCAGAGTTCTGCCAGTGAGTTTCAGACAGACACAGATGTAGGCTATTTGCACTAGAGATAAGAAGCAATCAGGTAAGACAATTTTATGGTGTTTCCACCGGATCAGAGCATGACTCTTCCCCCCCACCCCCTTCACTCCAAGTGGTTATCGAAAGGGAGAGAGCTGGAAAGATTTTTCAAATAGGCTACATTCCAGTGAACAAAAATATAAACGCAACATGTAAAGTGTTGGTCCCATATTTCATGAGCTGTATTATAAAAGATCCCAGAAATGTTCCAAACAGCCTGATCAACTCTATGCAAAGGAGATGTGTCTGCATGAGGCAAATGGTGGTCACACCAGATACTGACTGGTTTTCTGATCCACGTCCCTACATTTTTTTTTTTTTGTATCTGTGACCAATAGATGCATATCTGTATTCCCAGTCATGTGAAATCCATAGATTTGGGCTTAATGAATATATTTAACATTTACTGATTTCCATATATGAACTGTAACTCAGTAAAATCATTGAAATGTTGCATTTATATTTTTGTTCAGTATAAAATTACTTGCTGTTTGAGGTGAAGAAAAACWTACTTTTAGAAGTTCCTCAGCTCATTAGTGGTGGTGAGTATAGACAGACATGCTATCAGATCTCCACATTTATAAGCCTACATTTGTGCRCAGGCCAGGTAGCCTAGGCCTACTTCTATGCGTATTCAGGTGGGCATCCTTAATCAACATTGACAGGAACACTCCAAACAAAACAATGAATAAATTGACAAATYGTAAATGGAACAAAATAAACCAAAACTTGTTTCTCACAAGTGTAGCCTAGGTTGTGCRCTCTGCAAACAGCGTGTCAACTCTGAAAATGGGAACTGTAAAAGACTAATAATAATGAATGCATTAACCGAAATTAAGTTAACCAAACAAACATTGTAGGTTACAAATTATGGGAATTAACAGTAAATGTACTACTGGTGGTATTGGTGTTCCCATCCCCGCGGCCTCCGCAATGGATTAGTCCACTGAAACAGGCGTCAACCATTTTTTGCAACTGCTCAACAAAAAAATCTCAGGTCGACCAACAGCCCATCGACCAGTCAACTAAATGGGGTCAGGCCTAATTCACAGTCATACATTCCTGTCCTAACAACTATTCTGTCGTTTAAAGCTGCAATATGTAATTGTTTGGGTGACCCAACCAAATTCACATAGAAATATGAGTTATAGATCRGTCACTCATTYAATGCAAGACTAAGGAGCAGTAAATATCTGTTTGTGGACATTTTCTATGCTTTCCATTCTTACATTTTCTGCATCTTTTACTTTTCAGTTTTGTACACCAGCTTCAAACAGCYGAAAAATACAATATTTTGTTATTGAAAATATATTTTGCAGCGGTTTAGATGGTAGTGACTATTTTATACATTGCTTGTCAAACTGTGGAGTTTGAACAACCCTATGGATGTCAACACTATTATTACAAACCTCCAGGTAAACCAATTCCTCAGGCTTTTTACATCTCAAARGGCACTTGTTACTTATACCCGGCCACGGGTAAGCAAGTCAAAGACTACTGGATCATGGGATTTTATATCACTAATAGGAACAGTACAACAACTCACGAGTAGCAAGTAATATGGCAATATGAAAAGATAAGTTGTCTTATCAAAACTATTTCAATTATGTTGGAGGGAAAATCAGTTGTTGCAAATAGAGCACATCAACTACCCTAACTAGAGCAGTGGTTCCCAACCCTTTCCGGTTACAGAATTTTGCAGAGTACACCCTCATGTGCATTTTACCAGTAGAGCTATGGTCTTTTGTAGCCCAAAGGACACCAGATGACGGTATTGAGTAGTGTCATCTTACCGTCCAATGCATTGTAAGCAGCCTGCAATACATTTCTCTCTCTCATGGACCGGTTCGTACTTAAAACATGCTGCATAGGCTTCAATTTCCTAAACTTTATTTAATGGTAAGAAGACGGGGGGAAATAATAAACAGGGAAAATATGCATACTTTCCTTATGAAACACCATTTTCTGCCACTATGCTAGTGGCTAAATGCAAATCCCGGATGTTGTGTATCGCGTTTGTCAATCAGGTCTTTATTCACCCATAACACTAATGCGATACAGTGCTGCGTTAGGTGAAGAGTACTGGTATTGAACCGAGATATACATTTTGGGGCCGAGTATCAATAATCCAGAATCTTTCCACTTAGACCAAATAAAACAAAATACCAATAGCGGCCTTTAATCATTTAGTACAGTTAAATAGTTAACACACACACAGCCGTCTAAGCCACAGAATCTCAGTGCAAGAGGTGTCACTACAGTCCCTGGTTGAATACAGGCTGTATCACATCCGGCCGTGATTGGGAGTCCCATTATTTATTCTAAATATGCATGATCCACCAATTGTAACCTTCTACATCACTTTCAAAGACGTACTTTTATTTTGAAGGCAAACCGCAAATTCAACCATTGTGCTAATCCTTACAAGGATTCCTAAATCATTGCTAAGAATAGTGAAAATGACTGCAGTTTCTACTGGTCTATTGTTGTCTACATGGGTTGTAGTTGGTGTGCAGCTAGGTACCAAGCTAGCTTGCTACCCGAAAGTTTGGGGGGGGGGGGAGTCGAACAATAATGCTTTATTACCACGCGGTATTGTAAACACATCGTTTGTGGCCAGTGTTTGCAGACTTTATTGTACAGCTTTGACAGTGCTACTGATAGTAGTGGTGGCGCTTGGCTTGCACGTGCAAATTCAGAACACATTCTATAATAGAACTGTGTTATTTGACATGTCAAATTAAAAGCTTATTTAACCCATCAAATAGTGTTATTGTCAAATAGTGTTATTTGACGTGAATATTTTTGACACACAAAGACCCAAACAGCGTTCCATAGTATGTATCTCATGAAGCTAATATTGTGTAACTCCGGTAGGGCAACATTCGAACAATAGTGCACTTGATAATGTACCGGTGCTTGACCGGCGTGAAAGCCAACATCACCACGACAGAACGGTTGATTGTCAAGTGCAATGAAATCCATTATCTTGGCGTTAATGGATTTTGCGCTTTGAGTTGTCTCGCTGAAATGTTCTTACTCTTTCAAATGACTGCTCGATCCACACAGCAGACATTGTGGGCTAGGTTAGGAATGCTGTGTTGCACGTGTAGCGCAATATATGTTCAACGATATATCGTGCATCCCTAGTTAAGAGGTGTGCTGATTGTCATACTCGTATCCGTTTTATCCCACTTCATACTCGTAATCGGAGTTACTTGTGATCGGAAAACCTGGAAGTGTGTTTTAAATGCCGGTAAAGCCTATACCTGAAGTGCAGTGATGAGAATTATCAGAGTGCATCGTTATGTTCCTTCACACACATTGTACAAAGGTAAACAACACCGACAGATGACAATGCATATGATTTACATAGTCCTATTCAATTACCAACAGAATAGGCAAATAAAAAGCCTATTGCATGGCTGAAATAAATATCGCAAGACTCTAGGACAGTTGTGGGACAACAGATCCCAAATGAATAAAAGCACTGCACATAATTTTTTACTTACCAGCAATGAGTCTGATGCAACAGATTAGAACATTTAACTTAAAATTATGACAAACTATTAGGCTACTTCTTCATATTGTAAGAGCAGCAATACACACACACACAGCAGTAGGCTATAAGCGCGAATGTTCCAAAATACAGTTAGCTAGAAAACACCGTTCTCCAAAGCACATCACAACTGCAAGCGGTTATATATGAGAGATGAAAATATCCTTGCAAAATGTAGAAAAGGGGAAGATCTAAAGATGCAAAAAATAGCATGGGTTGTTAATATGACTAGGATTGTGTCTTTGGCTGCTGGGAAACTAAATGAAGTTGAGAACATGAGAGAAACACTGGTTTCAATAGCATATGAGGAAGTGTTTATAAAATAATCCTTTTAACATTCCTATGGTCGGAACACGGTAAGTCATGCCTCAAAACGAGAGAGAAAGGTCCAGGTGTTAAACAATTATGCTTAAATTGTTTTTTAAACTATTTGACTTCTTGGTCAAATAGCCCTTACAGACTGGAGGTGTGTTGGGTCATTGCCTTGTTGAAAAACAAATGAGTCCCACGAAGCCCAAACCAGGCGGGATGGCGTATCGCAGCAGAATGCTGTGGTAGCTATTCTGGTTAAGTGTACCTTGAATTCTAAATAAATCACTGAGTGTCACCAGCAAAGCACCCCCACACCTCCTCCTCCATGCTTCAGTGGGAACCACACATGTGGATATCATTGGAACCAAAAATCTCAAAAGGACAGATTTCCACCGGTCTAATGTCCATTGCTCGCGTTTCTTGGCCCAAGCAAGTCTCTTCTTATTGGTGTCCTTTATTGTTCTGTTGCAGCACAGTTGATGTTGAAACTTTGACTGGTACTGTATATATGGAAAAGTACATTTWAAAATTTTGACCAGTCGATTGGTTAAAAAAAGACGACTTTCGGTCGACCTATATCTTTTTTCAGTCGGAYTCAATATCACCATCTGCCRGCCTTTGGAGAATRKTGCAATTGCGACCTGCATTCAGGGCGTTCCTGCATGGGAGAATTCCTGCATTTGCAGGAACCCCTCTTTATACATTAATTGGTCCATTTTTTTTTATTAGGACTCCGGTACACAAGCGGAAGGGCTCCAGTACAGTAGGTGGTGGTAATGCACCATAACGTTGAATGCAAACTGCTGATAAACTCCACAGAAGAGGCGAAGCGACATTAGCTAGGACTCCGGTACTAGGCTGGACACACRACATTTTTAACAATGCTTTTTTCTGATGAAAACCAGTTTATTGCATCTGCCGTGTAGCCCAGTTTCATAATATGGCCATATTTCCCAKCTGCTTGCTGTCGTTTTGAAGTAATCACGAAAAAACAAGCCTTGTTTTAGGGCACGTTTCACCCTGCCAGCTCCTATTAGTTCTATAGAGCACCGTGGCACCAACTCACCTCCCGGAAGTCTATTCCCAGCTTATTGTTCTACGTCACAATGCCTGCTTTGCTATTGTTGGCAATGAGACCCGCTCACATTGTTTATAAACCCAGCAAAAAAAGAAACGTCCCTTTTTCAGGACCATGCCTTTCAAAGATAATTCGTAAAAATCCATAACTTCACAGATCTTCATTGTAAAGGGTTTAAACACCGTTTCCCATGCTTGTTTAATGAACCATAAACAATTAATGAACATGCACCTGTGGAACGGTCGTTAGGCACTAAAAGCTTACAGACGGTAGGCAACTAAGGTCACAGTTATGAAAACTTAGGACTCTAAAGAGGCCTTTCTACTGACTCTGAAAAACACCAAAAGAAAGATGCCCAGGATCCCTGCTCATCTGTGTGAACATGCCTTAGGCATGCTGCAAGGGGGCATAAGGACTGCAGATGTGGCCAGGCAATAAATTGCAATGTCCGTACTGTGAGACGCCTAAGACAGCGCTACAGGGAACAGGACGGACAGTTGATCATCCTCGCAGGGCAGACCACGGTGTAACACCTGCACAGGATCGGTACATCCGAACCTCACACCTGCCGGGACAGGTACAGGATGTCAACAACAGCTGCAGTTTACACCAGGAACTCACAATCCTCCATCAGCGCTCAGACTGTTCGCAATAGGCTGAGAGAGGCTGGGCTGAGGGCTTGTAGGCCTGTTGTAAGGCATGTCCTCACCAGACATCACCGGCAGCAACATTGCCTATGGGCCACAAACCCACCGTTGCTGAACCAGACAGGACTGGCAAAAAGTGCTCTTCACTGACGAGTCGCGGTTTTGTCTCACCAGGGGTGATGGTCGGATTCACGTTTATCATCGAAGAATGAGCGCTGCACCAAGGCCTGAACTCTAGAGTAGAGGTCGACCGATTATGATTTTTCAACGCCGATACCGATTATTGGAGGACCAAGAAAGCCGATACCGATTAATCGGCCGATTTATTTTATTTGTAATAATGACAATTACAACAATACTGAATGAAACACTTATTTTAACTTAATATAATACATCAATAAAATCAATTTAGCCTCAAGTAAATAATGAAACGTGTTCAATTTGGTTTAAATAATGCAAAAACAAAGTGTTGGAGAAGAAAGTAAAAGTGCAATATGTGCTATGTAAGAAAGCTAACGTTCCAGTTCCTTGCTCAGAACATGAGAACATATGAAAGCTGGTGGTTCCTTTTAACATGAGTCTTCAATATTCCCAGGTAAGAAGTTTTAGGTTGTAGTTATTATAGGACTATTTCTTCTATACCATTTGTATTTCATTAACCTTTGACTATTGGATGTTCTTATAGGCACTTTAATATTGCAAGTGTAACAGTATAGCTTCCGTCCCTCTCCTCGCTCCTCCCTGAGCTCGAACCAGCAAGACAACGACAACAGCCACCATCGAAGCAGTGTTACCCATGCAGAGCAAGGGAAAAACTACTAGAAGGCTCAGAGCGAGTGACGTTTGAAACACTATTAGCGCACGCTAACTAGCTAGCCATTTCACTTCGGTTACACCAGCCTCATCTCGGGAGTTGATAGGCTTGAAGTCTAAAACAGCGCAATGCTTGACGCACAACGAAGAGCTGCCGGCAAAACGCACGAAAGTGCTGTTTGAATGAATGTTTTCGCGCCTGCTTCTGCCTACCACCGCTCAGTCAGATACTTAGTACTTGTATGCTCAGTCAGATTATATGCAACGCAGGACACGCTAGATAATATCTAGTATATATCATCAAACCATGTGTAGTAACTAGTGGTTATGATTGATTGTTTTTTATAAGATAAGTTTAATGCTAGCTAGCAACTTACCTTGGCTTACTGCATTCGCGTAACAGGCAGTCTCCTTGTGGAGTGCAACGAGAAAGAGGCAGGTGTTATTGCGTTGGACTAGTTAACTGTAAGGTTGCAAGATTTGATCCCCCGAGCTGACAAGGTGAAAATCTGTCGTTCTGCCCCTGAACAAGGCAGTTAACCCACCGTTCCTCGGCCGTCATTGAAAATAAGAATGTGTTCTTAACTGTCTTGCCTAGTTAAATAAAAGGTATTAAAAATTTGTTTTTTTTTTGTTTTTTTTATCGGCGCCCAAAAATACCAATTTCCGATTGTTATGAAAACTTGAAATCGGCCCTAATTAATCGGCCATTCCGATTAATCGGTCGATCTCTACTCTAGAGCGGATCGATTTGGAGGTGGAGGGTCCGTCATGGTCTGGGGCGGTGTGTCATCGGACTGAGCTTGTTGTCATTGCAGGCAATCTCAACGCTGTGCGTTACAGGAAGGGGATATCCCAGCCTCCCTCATGTTGGTACCCTTCCTGCAGGCTCATCCTGACATGACCCTCCAGCATGACAATGCCACCAGCCATACTGCTTGTTCTGTATGTGATTTCCTGCAAGACAGGAATGTCAGTTTTCTGCCATGGTCAGCGAAGAGCCCGGATCTCAATCCCATTGAGCACGTCTGGGACCTGTTGGATCGGAGGGTGAGGGCTAGGGCCATTCCCCCAGAAATGTCCGGGTATTTGCAGGTGCCTTGGTGGAAGAGTGGGGTAACATCTCTCAGCAAGAACTGGCAAATCTGGTGCAGTCCACGAGGAGGAGATGCACCGCAGTACTTAAAGCAGCTGGTGGCCACACCAGTACTGACTGTTACTTTTGATTTTGACCACCCCTTTGTTCAGGACACATTATTCCATTTCTGTTAGTCACGTCAGTGGCACTTGTTCAGTTATTCTCAGTTATTAAATCTTATGTTGATACAAATATTTATACACGTTAAGTTTGCTGAAATAAACACAGTTGAAAGTGAGAGGACATTTCTTTTTTTGCTGAGTTCAGTTCAAATGTAAACAACCCAAAATTAGGGTAAATATGGCATGTCTGTCTACTTCGCCAAATATCTCGCAGTGTGTATATGTCGATTTTTTCAAGTCGGACGTCATTTTAATCATGAGAATCTCCACTGTCTAATTGTGTAAGTTTGGGCAGCGAGCTCGGTTTTCATCAAATGCTAGTGTAACGGATGTGAAATGGCTAGCTAGTTAGCGGTGGTGCGAGCTAGCAGCCTTTCAGTCGTTACGTCACTTGCTCTGAAACCTAGAAGTAGTGGTTCCCCTTGCTCTGCAAGGGCCGCGGCCTTTTGTGGAGCGATGGGTAACGATGCTTCGTGGGGCGACCGTTGTTGATGTGTGCAGAAGGTCCCTGGTTCGCGCCCCGTGTCGGGCGCAGGGGACGGTCTAAAGTTAAACTGTTACATTGATGGCTGTTGACCCGGAGTCACTGGTTGCTGCAGAAAAGGAGGAGGTCGAAAGGGGGGTGAGTGTAACGGATGTGAAATGGCTAGCTAGTTAGCGGTGGGTGCGAGCTAGCAGCCTTTCAGTCAGTTACGTCACTTGCTCTGAAACCTAGAAGTAGTGGTTCCCTTGCTCTGCAAGGGCCGCGGCTTTTGTGAGGCGATGGGTAACGACGCTTCGTGGGTGACTGTTGTTGATGTGTGCAGAGGGTCCTGTTCGCGCCCAGCGTCTGGGGCGAGGGGACGTACTAAAGTTAAACTGTTACACTAGCCAAAATTGTTTTTGCCCTTGGAATGCTGAGCGCCCCCCATTGTTTTCCTCTGGAGAGGCATTCCGGTCTATTTCGCCAAATATCTCACAATGTGTTTATTTAGATTTTTAAATCAGGAGAATCTCCTCTTTGTAATTATGTAAGTCTGRGCAGCAAGCTCGTTTGTCATCATCAATAGTCAGAAGTTTTTTCCGTACTTTCTCATTACGCAGACATAAGCACAGTTGACACCATCGAGGTGCAGATGTTCACTGTATACACAAGTTTTTTTTTCTTTTCAGTTTTGTCAACAAACAGATTGTGGTAAAATTCAAAAGGGGAAAAAAWWKKGCCTTTTAGGCGAAATGSAATTCTAAGCATCACTCCAGTCAAAACGGGCTCTGCGAACGTTCAATTACATTCATTTGCTATGGGCTCGCGCTAGTGTTCCAGCTTAGCCAACATTCTTTCAGCAATTTTGACTTGTTCCATTGTCCAGCCTACCGGTACACAGCAGACGGGATAGGTAGCTAGCTAGCTAACGATAGATTGGGCACCGGTAGACAGTGTCCTTCGCCCCCGCCTGTCAGGTTACRTTTTCCCGCAGTTCTGTTATCGACGGCAGGTGTTCGGCAAGTGGGAGCGAAGGACACTGTGTTCTAGCTAGTTAGCTAGGACACCAGTACATAGCAGGCAGGATATGTAGTTCGCGTACTTCACCCCCGCCTGTCGGGCACTGCTTTCCCGGAGTTAGCAGGTTTTCGGCAGGCAGGATCGAAGGGAACGGTGTGCTAGCTAGCTACAATGTCTAATAGTACATAGTACCGGTAGATAGTGTCCTTCACMCCTGAAAAAAAGATGCAGGAATGGCCATATGCAGGAACTCCCAGGGCAACAATCACACACTATTGGGCCTTTGTGATAGGCCTCGAGTCATAATTATGGCTAAACCGCTACGATTAATGCAAACAATTATTAAAAACTGATTTGAAACCTAACCTTAACCACACTGCTAACATTGCGCCTAGCCCTAACCTTAAATTATGACCCCAATTTTTGTTTTAGGCTGTGGTAACCAGTGACAACCTGSGTATTGTTACTTTCCTCTTCCATTCTTGTTTTGGTCTAACATGCTGAGTGCTCATTGGCAGTAGTCCTTGACCAATCGCGTCATAGCACTGYTCATACTACAAGAAACATTATCAAACCATCATCCGACAAGGGTCTGGAAAACGTTACAGCCACCAWCCGCATGYCCTTCACCCGCTCAAACTACGCGAGTCCAGGAGTACTGATCTTAGTCCAAGTTAATACATAGAATTTCACCCCGATCGTTAAAATTCGTCTGGGACGGCAAAAAACGTGTTGYGTATGCCCGGCATTACAATAGTCCACATGGATTTTGGGAGTTGCAGTTCCAACGTTAGGCCTCCTGCCCTTACCGTCTCATTTTTTAAGTTAACAACAAATCTAAATAATGCTAGTTAGCTAGCTAGATTAGTTGTGGAACACGTTTGCAGTAAGCTAATTTAGTTAGCTAACTAACAACAATAACTACCACACTCACTCGCGCTTTCAATCGGCCATGTGGGCTAACTTTAGTTAGCTAGCTAACGTTACTGTATCCTAGCTAACAACCAAAGCAACATTCCCAGGCAAAACGTTCACCCACTGGTAAAATAACTAACCGTAGTTAGCTGGTACTCGGTCAAATATATGAATTGTTTAAAACACTTTTAACCTACCATGTCTCCTGGTTGCTGAATTTTTTGGTCACAACCTTCCCCAGCTCAAGTCCCAGGCGGTCAGAAATTTTTTGGCCAAGGTCCGGATGAGAGCTACCGCTGAATATCTTTATGTTAGGCATTTTGGAGGAATCSGGATTAAGTAACCAAACAACAGCCTCACATAAATACACGGCTAACAAGCAAAACAAGTTCGCTAGCTTCTCTGTATCTAACCCACCAACAGGAGACTAGAACTTGGGACGGTGACTCCTTTCCACTGTGGTTAAGTTTCAGCTGCCAAACGAGAATGAGTTGGGTCGTTGACTCAAGTCTTTTTCGGATTCTTTCTTCTTATTAATAAAATGTGTATTGTCGGATCGCAACCAACTGAAAGCTGCATACACCGCCACCTACTGTACTGGAGTGTGAGGACGACCTCTTCTTCTTCGATGAGGTTTACCGGTGGTTGGCATCCAATATCAATGGTGCATTACTGCCACCATCTGGACGGGGTATTGAATGAGAAAATTATAAAACTGAACGGGGAAAAACGACATCATATAAAATACCAAATTAGACACGTCAACTAACAAAACCCATCCCACTTCTTCAGTCACAGTCCACTCCAAAATACATCCTTACACAGGCTCAGAGGCCTGTGATGGCGGAACATTCACCGACAGGATTTMTTGCATGGCCTCGGCTGTGAAATCACAAAGATCCAAAAAAGGTACAGCTGCATTCACAATGATTCCAATTTTMTTCGACTTCTTCTCCACTTGTGCTGTACAGATTATGAACACTGCAATAAATAATACAAAGTCCACTTTTTTAACATGTAGCATTTCACTATCCCTCGGTTTATGAGAAACCTTCACTGGTCTTGGTGGCTCTACTACCATTGCTTTTTYCCCGCCACTCGTTCCTTCCAATCTTCTCACCGCCCCCGGATAGGAGACACACTGGACACTCCTTACCCTTGCCATCTCATTCTCTTTCACCAACAAGGCACCCCAGGAATTCAGGCACATGTTCACCTCCACAGTTGCAGAATTTCACTTCATGATACTCTTCCCTTCTGCACACACTTGACACGTGACCAAATCTTTTACATTTATGACACTGAAGGGGCTTGTGCACAAAAGCTCTTACAGGGTACCTTAGGAATCCTAACTTATATGAGAAKGGAGAGACTCTTTATCAAAGAACAATAGCATGGATTAAGTGAATTTMTTTTCTCCATCTACCAACAGACCACTCCATTTACAGTACCAGTCAAAAGTTTGGACATACCTACTCATTCAAGGGTTTCTCTTTATTTTWATTTTTTTTCTACAATGTAGAATAATAGTGAAGACATCAAAACTACGAAATAACACATATGGAATCATGTAGTAACCAAATCAAAATATATTTTAGATTGTTCAAAGTAGCCACCCTTTGCCTTAATGACAGCTTTGCACATTCTTGGCATTCTCTCAACCAGCTTCATGAGGAAGTCACCTGGAATGCATTTCAATATTAAGTTTAGGTGTGCCTTGTTTTTTGGTGGAATTTCTTTCCTTCTTAATGCGTTTGAGCCAATCAGTTGTGTTGTGACAAGGTAGGGGTGGTGTACAGAAGATAGCCCTATTTGGTAAAAGACCAAGTCCATATTATGGCAAGAACAGCTCAAATAAGCAAAGAGAAACGACAGCCCGTCATTAATTTAAGACATGAAGGTCAGTCAATCCGGAAAATTTGAAGGACTTTGAAAGTTTCTTCAAGTGCAGTCGCAAAAACCATCAAGCGCTATGATGAAACTGGCTCTCATGAGGACCGCCACAGGAAAGGGAGACTCAATGTTACCTCTGGTGCAGAGGATAAGTTCATTAGAGTTACCAGCCTCAGAACTTGCAGCCCAATTAAATGCTTCACAGAGTTCAAGTAATAGAAAYATCTCAACATCAACTGTTCAGAGGAGACTGTGTGAATCAGGCCTTCAATGATCGAATTGCTGCAAAGAAACCACTACTAAAGGACACCAATAAGAAGAAGAGACTTGGGCCAAGAAACACGAGCAATAGACATTAGAATGGTGGAAATCTGTCCTCTGGTCTGATGAATCCAAATTTGAGATGTTTGGTTCCAACCGCCGTGTCTTTGTGAGACGCAGAGTAGGTGAACGGATGCGGAGATCACATGCGGAGATCATCCGTTCACTTACTCTGCGTCGAGTAGGTGAACGGATGATCTCCGCATGTGTGGTTCCCACCGTGAAGCATGGAGGAGGAGATTTATTTTGAATTCAAGGCACACTTAACCAGCATGGCTACCACAGCATTCTGCAGCGATACGCCATCCCATCTGGTTTGCGTTTATTGGGACTATAATTTGCTTTTCAACAGGACAATGACCCAACACACCTCCAGGCTGCGTAAGGGCTATTTGACCAAGAAGGAGAGTGATGGAGTTCTGCATCAGATGACCTGGCCTCCACAATCACCCGACCTCAACCCAACTGAGATGGTTTGGGATGAGTTGGACTGCAGAGTGAAGGAAAWGCAGCCAACAAGTGCTCAGCATATGTGGGAACTCCTTCAAGACTGTTGGAAAATAATTCCAGGTGAAGCTGGTTGAGAGAATGCCAAGAGTGTGCAAAGCTGTCAAGAAGGCAAAGGGTGGCTACTTTGAAGAATCTAAAATAGATTTGGATTTTTCKAACACTTTTTGGGTTACTAWATGATTTCTGTTATTTCATAGTTTTGATGTCTTCACTGTTATTCTACAATGTAGAAAATAATAAAAATAAAGAAAAACACTTGAATGAGTAGGTGTGTCCAAACTTTTGGCTGTTACTGTATGTCTTCAATTACATCCTCTGCCTTTACTTCTTGCACCACCCCAGAAATAACACCCTTGATAGGCGCACTGCTACAAAAAAATCCATACAGGAAACATTCCACTCCGATATCTTTTTGAGTCTTAAAACAAGTTTCTTCTGATTTGCAGACACACACACATAAAAAGACCCCTTCTTGTGAATCTCACCCACACTTMCTCGAGAAGTTAAACGGATTTCCCAGGTAGCATTGATTCAAAACGCTCACTCTGAGTAAAACAAATCAAGTGGCTTMCTGTTTTCCTCCACAACTTTACTTCTCTTGTTTCCCTTTTTCTTTGACACTGTAACCCTCTCATTCTCACTCTYTGTGCTATTATCTTCACCCGACTCACTAGCAGTTTCAAACCAAACCTCCGTTTGGTGATAGAGGGGAGGTACGTGCCGCGACGTTGGCTCCCTCTGCTTGGAGTACCCAGGCTGGGCACCCCGACGCTGATGGCACYAATTAGGGGTAATTAGGGGAGAGTGCCAACCAGCCATGCAGGCCACATACAGTGGGGCAAAAAGTATTTAGTCAGCCACCAATTGTGCAAGTTCTCCCACTTARAAAGATGAGAGAGGCCTGTAATTTTCATCATAGGTACACTTCAACTATGACAGACAAAATGAGAAAAAAAATCCAGAAAATCACATTGTAGGATTTTTTATGAATTTATTTGCAAATTATGGTGGAAAATAAGTATTTGGTCACCTACAACAAGCAAGATTTCTGGCTCTCACAGACCTGTAACTTCTTCTTTAAGAGGCTCCTCTGTCCTCCATCGTTACCTGTATTAATGGCACCTGTTTGAACTTGTTATCAGTATAAAAGACACCTGTCCACAACCTCAAACAGTCAACACTCCAAACTTCCACTATGGCCAAGACCAAAGAGCTCTCAAAGGACACCAGAAACAAAATTGTAGACCTGCACCAGGCTGGGAAGAATGAATCTGCAATAGGTAAGCAGCTTGGTTTGAAGAAATCAACTGTGGTAGCAATTACTAGGAAATGGAAGACATACAAGACCACTGATAATCTCCCTCGATCTGGGCTTCCACGCAAGATCTCACTCCATGGGATCAAAATGATCACAAGAACGTGTGAGCAAAATCCGCGAACCACACGGGTGGACCTAGTGAATGACCTGCAGAGAGCTGGGACCAAAGTAAACAAAGCCTACCATCAGCAAGGGCATTGAAGATGAAACGTGGCTGGGTCTTTCAGCATGATAATGATCCAAAACACACCGCCGGGCAACGAAGGAGTGGCTTCGTAAGAAGCATTTCAAGGTCCCGGAGTGGCCTATTCAGTCTCCAGATCTCAACCCCATAGAAAATCTTTGGAGGGAGTTGAAAGTCTGTGTTGCCCAGCAACAGCCCAAAACATCACTGCTCTAGAGGAGATCTGCATGGAGGAATGGGCCAAAATACCAGCAACAGTGTGTGAAAACCTTGTGAAGATTACAGAAAACGTTTGATCTCTGTCATTGCCAAAAAGGGTATATAACAAAAGTATTGAGATAAACTTTTGTTATTGACCAAATACTTATTTTCCACCATAATTTGCAAATAAATTCATTAAAAATCCTACAATGTGATTTTCTGGATTTTTTTTCTCATTTTGTCTGTCATAGTTGAAGTGTACCTATGATGAAAATTACAGGCCGCTCTCATCTTTTTAAGTGGGAGAACTTGCACAATTGGTGGCTGACTAAATACTTTTTGCCCCACTGTAAATGGAGCCCCCATAGCGCAAATCGAGAGAGAAAAAGAGAGGCAAGGGGTGAGCCTATAGGGGGAAATAAAACTCACAGAGACACGGAGCTGAATATGAAAAGGACCGAGCCAATCCTAAGTTATTATGTTGTTACATCATTTTTTGTTGCCTAGTAAAGTCGTGTTTTCTGACTAGAACCTCCCTGTCTCTGTGTCCATCTCTGTGCGCTCAACCCAACACCCCACAGTTTACCACATACGGTAGAGAACACAAGCATCTCAGTAGCTTTGGGTGCCGTGGGCTCGAGCATACGGAGATTACCATGGAGGAACTGGTGGCTCAGTTTATCCTCAGCCAGCAGAAGCAACAGGCTCTCCAGCGTAGGTAATCCAGCTGAAAGGTGGTACGGCCCAGGAGTCTAKCCCGAATCAGTTCCTGGTCAAGCTAACGGAGAAGGATGTATTTGTGCACCTTCGAGAGGACGGCGCAGCGGGAAGGGTGGCCCAGCCTTTTGGCACCCTACCTCTCCGGGAAGGCCCAGAAGTCCTACCTCGACTTGAATGCCGACCAGGCAGCGAATTATGAGGGACTCAAACGCAAGATCCTGAGCCGTTATGGATTCAGCCTCGCACGCTGTGTACAACTGGTCCACAACTGAGTGCAGCAAGCCTGGGACACATCGCATGGAGCTGCCCCGGCCGGGAGGAGTCCATACCTGCCGCATTCCCCAGTTCCAGGGTAACCCGGATGGCGAGTTACGTCACCTCCTGTTGGGCACACACCAAGACGGCCCCTCCGATGGTTCCWGTACGAATTGATGGTGTCGACACCAGTTCTCTGCTGGACTCCGGCAGCATGGTGACCCTGGCCCAACCGCAGGGGCTCACACAAGAGGGGAAAGATGAACTGAGGGACGAAGAGATGACGGTCTCCTGTGTACATGGGGACAGGAAGAGGTACCCAACCGTGCTGGTATGGATAACCACCCCGAGGGGGGAGGCCAGATGCATTTGGGGGCTGTTCCTAACCTGCCCATCTCCTCAGTAGAGATTGCCCGATCTTTCAGGCAGTAGGGAGGAGGGACCTGGGGAGGCGTGTGAGGAAAAAGGACGGTCGCCTGCACAACCCACGTCCCGCCRTGAGAGGTGTCCACTGTCGAACCAGGAGGAGGGAGATGACCCTGCGCACGGAAACGAGCCATCCTCCGAGGAGGACCACAGGCTCCACTATATGGAGCTGGAGGCACCAGATGGGCCGCCCGACAAGGGAATCCTCATGKGCCAGTTCGGGACGGCCCAGTTAGAGGACCCCAACCTCCAGAACGCGAGGGGCAGGTGATCGCGGTGAAAGGCGTKCTGTTACCTGGGGTAAGTGAGTGGCGCTACCCACAYTTCGCCATCAAGCCCAATTTATTATATCAGATAGTAAAGCGCAATGGGGAGACAAAACAATTGATCCTCATACCAACCAGTATGTTAGTACTGTCTTGCAGCTCGCCCACACTCACCTGCTCGTGGCACACCTGGGGAAGGAGAAAACCAGGGAGCAGATTGGGAATCAATCCCACTGGCCCGGAGTCAAGCGCGCCATTGAGGACTACTGCCGTACCTGCCCAGAGTGCCAGATCACAGCCCTGAGGGCACATTATAGAAACCCTTTGGTTCCCCTGCCAATTATAGAGGTGCCGTTTGAGCGGGTGGCGATGGATCTGTTGGGTCCGTTGGTGAAGAGCACGAGGGAACACCAATACATCCTGGTAATCGTGGATTATACCACCCGGTATCCAGAGGCGATCCCGTTACACACAATGACAGCAAAAGATATTGCACGGGAGCTCTTCCATTTATTCAGTCGGGTGGATATTTCACGGGAAATCCTGACGAACCAGGCCACCACATTCATGTCTCGTGTAATGAAAGATGTCTGAATCAAACAGGTGAGGACCAGTGTGTACCATCCACAAAAGGATGGACTTGTCGAACGATTCAATAAGACCCTAAATCAGATGCTGAAGAAGGTCATCGAGAGAGACGGGAGGAACTGGGACCAGCTGTTGCCCCACCTGATGTTCTCAGTGAGCGAGGTACCACAAGCGTCCACTGAGTTCTCCCCCTTTGAGCTCCTGTATGGCCATCGGCCCTGTGGACTGCTGGACCTAGCCAAGGAGGTCTGGGAGGACCAACCGAAGCCGCTTTGCAGTGTGGTGGAACACGTGGAGGAGATGACGGAGAGGATTAAGGTGATTTGGTCAGTGGTGAGGGAGCACATGGCCCTGGCGCAACAGGGCCATACAACAAAGAGCAAATTCCTAGCTGCGTGGCACGGGCCCTACGACATCGTTGAGCGGGTAGGCGACGTCCATTATAAGGTCCGCCAACCATCGAAGTTTCCGTGGGGGAAGACCACATCCTGACCCAACGACAAGCGCTCTGAGAGTTGGTCGAGTAGAATACGTCCGTGTCCTCCAAGGCGCCGGGGCACACGGATCTTGTGGAACATCATATACACACACGTCCGGGACAAAAAGTGTGTAAATGGCCATACCGGATACCAGAAGCACGGAGGGCGGCGGTCTAACGGGAAGTGACGACAATGCTAGAGATGGGGGTACTGGAGGAGTCCCAGAGTGAGTGGTCTAGCCCTATAGTGCTGGWACAAAAACCRGACGGAACTGTCTAATTCTGAAATGACTTCCGGGGCCTGAACGAGGTCAGTAAATTTGACGCCTACCCCATGCCCCAGGTGGACGAACTGATGAACCACTAGAGGGGAAGGCGATATACAGTTGAAACCGGAAGTTTACATACACTTAGGTTGGAGTTATTAAAACTTGTTTTTCAACCACTCCATAAATTTCTTGTTAACAAACTATAGTTTTGGCAAGTCGGTTAGGACATCTACTTTGTGCATGACACAAGTAATTTTTTCAACAATTGTTTACAGACAGATTATTTCACTTATAATTCCCTGTATCACAATTCCAGTGGGTCAGAAGTTTACATACACTAAGTTGACTGTGCCTTTAAACAGCTTGGAAAATTCCAGAAAATGATGTCATGGCTTTAGAAGCTTCTGATAGGCTAATGGACATCATTCGAGTCAATTGGGGGTGTACCTTGGATGTATTTCAAGGGCTACCTTCAAACTCATTGCCTCTTTGCTTGGCATCATGAAAATCCAAATAAATTGTAGACCCCCACAAGTCTGGTTCATCCTTGGGAGCATTTTCCAAACGCCTGAAGGTACCACGTTCATCTGTACAAACAATAGTACGCAAGTATAAACACCATTGGACCATGCAGCCATCATACTGCTCAGGAAGGAGACACGTTCTGTCTCCTAGAGATGAACGTACGTTGGTGTGAAAAGTGCAAATCAATCCCAGAACAACAGCAAAGGACCCTGTGAAGATGCTGGAGGAAACATGTACAAAAGTATCTATATCCACAGTAAAACGAGTCCGATATCAACACAACCTGAAAGGCCGCTCAGCAAGGAAGAAGCCACTGCTCCAAAACTTCAAAGTTGTGTCAAAATGGCTTAAGGACAACAAAGTAAATGTATTGGAGTGGCACTCACAAAGCCCTGACCTCAATCCCATAGAAAATGTGTGGGCAGAACTGAAAAAGCGTGTGCGAGCAAGGAGGCCTACAAACCTGACTCAGTTACACCAGCTCTGTCAGGAGGAATGGGCCAAAATTCACCCAACTATTTTGTGGAAGCTTGTGGAAGGCTACGCGAAATGCTTGACCCAATTTTTAAACAATTATAAAGCGAATGCGTTCATATTACTCTTGAGTGTATGTAAACTTCTGACTCACTGGGAATGTGATGAAAGAAATAGAAGCTGAAATAAATAATTCTCTCTGCTATTATTCTGACAYTTCACATTCTTAAAATAAAKGGGTGATCCTAACAGACCTAAGACAGGGAATATTTACTATCATGTCAGGAATTGTGAAAAACKGAGTTTAAATGTATTTGGCTAAGGTGTATGTAAACTTCCGACTTCAACTGTACGTCAGCATCCTGGACCTGACGAAGGGGTACTGGCAGGTGCTGCTGGCAGCAGCCTCCCAGGAGAGGACGGCCTTCTCCACCCCGGGGGGGCTATACCACTACCGGGTTCTTCCCTTTGGGCTCCACAGGGCCCCAGCAACCTTCCAGCGACTCATGGACAGTGTCCTGCGCCCACACCGTGAGTACGCTGCTGCTAATTTGTATGATATAATCATGCACAGTGACAGTTGGGAGTCCCATCTCTGTAGGCTACAGGTGGTGGTGGATGTGCTAAGGGATGCGGTGCTGACCGCGAACCCCCATAAGTGCAAGCTGGGCTACGCCAAGGTGGAGTACGTGGGCTATCTGGAAATGTGAAGAACCAAGAAAAGAAAAATGCCGCCATTGATGAATGGCCGGTCCCCCGAACCAATAGGCAGGTGAACATGTTCCTGGGGTTAGCAGGCTATTACAGTCTATTTGTACCTAACTTTGCCGCAATAGCTTCTCCCCACACAGACCTAGAGAAGGCACGCCTACCCCAGACGGTGTGATGGATGGAGGACACTGAGGCGGCATTCCAGGCCCTGAAGGACACGCTATGTTTTCACCCGGTACTCGCCACCCCGGACTTCTCAAAAAATCTCCTGGTCCACACCGACGCGTCTGACATGGGTGGAGGCCGTCTTGTCCCAAGAGCAGGAAGGCGAGGAGCACTCCATGTATGTCCTCCAGAGGGAAAAGTACTCGATTGCCGAGAAGGTGAAGTGGGTGCTGGACACCCTCAAGTATTACCTCCTTGGGAGGAATTTCACCTTGATTACCATGCCCGACTCGTGTGGATAGCAAGAGGTAAGAACACGAATGACCGCTTCACCCGCTGGTTCCTGTCCTTATAGTGATTCTCTTTCTCTGTTATCCACAGGTCGGGGGCCCGGAACGGCAATGCGGACGCCCTCTCCAGGAGGGACGAAAWCCCAGTCCTAAGCACGCGCAAACCTAGTCCTGAGCACGCCTCCCGTCCGGTCGGGGGTGGGTTGGTATCCCGGGAGGTCTACCCCGGGGGTGGGTGATAGAGGGGAGGAACTCACAGGGGTCCTCTTAGGATCCCTCACCCTGGACCCATTTTCCTCTACTACTCTCTTCACTGCCTCAGCATATGACACCTGTACTACTCTKATCCTGGCAACCTCAACCTGCCTTTCTCTCATCGGACACTTCTGATCTCCAGCACCATTGGTACCCCTACAGTTAACGCACACTATTTTTTGCACCAATACTACACATTCCTTTGACTCATGCCCACCTGCACACTTACCACATCTAGGAATCTCCCTCCTACACACTGCTGCAACATGACCATAAGCTTGGCACCTAAAACACGAAAATGGGTTTGAAACAAAATCTCTCACAGGATAACTGACACATCCTAGTTTGACTTTGTCGGGTAAAGACTGCATCAAAACTCAGCAGGACAGACAGTATTGTCTCTGTTTCACCACGCTCTCTACCAGGTCTGTCACTCACTCGTGTGTCAATTTTTTKGGTAAAACACATGAGCATACAATCTGACTGGATAGGAATGTTAGGGGCTCGTTCTCCGCTCTGGTTCAGTGGTTGGCGGGGATGGACAGTACAGTGTAGGCTACTGTCTATGGTAGTACATTGCAGGAAGAAATATAGATAGAAGCATTGTATTGGAGGCCAAGCATTTGTTTCACCTGTCCAGATCAGTGTTGATGAAGACAAGGAGATAGACAACCCCTCTCAATGTGAAGCCCTTGGCCTAGTAGTGCATTGATCTGCATAGGCCAAAATGTTGTCAGAAGCTGTCTACTAACTATATTGGCAAGAAAAAAAAACTTGTTTGCACCTTCATATATACTAGTCATTGGTTTGCACATATATCCTTCATCCATGCATCCTAGTGGAAACTCMTATGTGTAAGTCTGTTTTTTCCCTTGTGATTTTTCCACCCCTCCTTACCTTGAGGAAAAAGGGAGCCAACAACTAGTTGTACAATGCATCCTGTGGATTTCCATAGCTGTGATTTGCCCCCCCACCCCCACCCCTACAAGGTACATGAATAAACATTCTGTTGTGTTCCTCTCAGTGGTAGACAACTAGACATTCTTACTCCTCTCACTCGATTACTGAGCATTCTGACCTTGGGTTTGCCTGTTAACATAAACAATAGATAAACAACAGAATATTTGACATTTGGTTAGATTTTTGTTGTTGTTGCAGTCAACATTCACACACATTCCTATTTAGCTGTTATTCAATTCAAATGTATGCAGCAGTGGATGAGCAAAGTATATGAACATAGCTATTTTGCAATGTATAATCCATGCTAACCATATGTTACAAGGCCTAGCAATGTACCAGGATAGTCTGAACTATTCCTCATAAAGAAAAAAAGATTGAATGCTGCCATCTGCTGAGGTGCCTGACTACTRACTCAGGCATAGTTTATGCCAAAAAATATTGAAAAAATTGTCTGGCCTACTTATTTACACAGCTATTTAAAACTAAACACTTTTCACTAAATCTTCATGATAACTAGTCAACAAGTTTGACCTTTTTATCCAAGGCTTCTATAATCTAGAGTAAATTTATTGTAGTCTCTCTAAACAAGTGCCTATTCATCAAAGCAATGTCTGAAAAAAAAGATGTATTGTATCAGTCAAAAGTTTGGACACACCTACTCATTCAAGTGTTTTTCTTTATTTTTTGTAACATTTCTACAATGTAGAATAATAGTGAAGACGTCATAACTGTGAAATAACACATATGGAATCACGTAGTAAGCAAAAAAGTGTTAAACAAATCAAAATATATTTTATATTCTTCAAAGTAGCCACCCTTTACCTTGATGGCAGCTTTGCACACTCTTGGCATTCTCTCAACCAGCTTCATGAGGTAGTCACCTTGAATGCATTTCAATTAAGTTTAGGTGTGCCTTGTTTTTTGGTGGAATTTCTTTCCTTCTTAATGCGTTTGAGCCAATCAGTTGTGTTGTGACAAGGTAGGGGTGGTGTACAGAAGATAGCCCWATTTGGTAAAAGACCAAGTCCATCTTATGGCAAGAACAGCTCAAATAAGCAAAGAGAAACGACAGTCCATCATTACTATAAGACATGAAGGTCAGTCAATCCGGACAATTTCAAACACTTTGAAAGTTTCTTCAAGTGCAGTCGCAAAAACAATCAAGCGCTATGATGAAATTGGCTCTCATGAAGACCGCCACAGGAAAGGAAGACCCAGAGTTACCTCTGCTGCAGAGGATAAGTTCATTAAAGTTACCAGCCTCAGAACTTGCAGCCCAAATAAATGCTTCACAGATTTCAAGTAACAGACACATCTCAACATCAACTATTCAGAGGAGACTRCGTGAATCAGGCCTTCATGGTCGAATTTCTGCAAAAAAAACACTACTAAATGACACCAATAAGAAGAAGAGACTTGCTTGGGCCAAGAAACACGAGCAATGGACATTAGAATGGTGGAAATCTGTCCTTTGGTCTGATGAATCCAAATTTTAGATTTCTGGTGCCAACTGCCGTGTCTGTGTGAGACGCAGAGTAGGTGAACGGATGATCTCTGCATGTGTGGTTCCCACCGTGAAGCATGGAGAAGGTGTAAYGGTGTGGGGGTGCTTTGCTGGTGACACTGTCTGTGATTTATTTAGAATTCAAGGCACACTTAACCAGCATGGCTACCACAGCATTCTACAGCGATACACCATCCCATCTGGTTTGCACTTAGTGGGACTATAATTTGCTTTTCAACAGGACAATGACCCAACACACCTCCAGGCTGCGTAAGGGGTATTTGACCAAGAAGGAGAGTGATGGAGTGCTGCATTAGATGACCTGGCCTCCACAATCACCCGACCTCAACCCAATTGAGATGGTTTGGGATGAGTTGGACCGCAGAGTGAAGGAAAAGCAGCTAAAAAGTGCTCAGCATATGTGGGAACTCCTTCAAGACTGTTGGAAAAGCATTCCAGGTGCAGCTGGTTGAGAGAATGAGTGTGCAAAGCTGTCATCAAGGCAAAGGGTGGCTACTTTGAATAATCTAAAATCTTAAATTGATTTGGATTTGCATAACACTTTTTGGGTTACTACATTATTTMATATCTGTTATTTCATAGTTTTGATGTCTTCACTATTATTCTACAATGTAGTACAAATAATAAAGAAAAATCCTTGAATGAGTAGCTGTGTCCAAACTTTTGACTGTTACTGTATATGAAGTAACATGTWTAGCATTTTGTGGAGTCAATCTATTTGCAGACAAACTACTCAGACTACAAGTAAAATGTAATATCAACACTTTTTGAGGGTCTTTAAGATCTATGCAACATAAGGACTGTATACATTTTCAGAAAGATGTCAATACAGTCCCTGGAGAGAAGAAAATGGAGACCTCATCTGAAAGCAGGAATCAAAACCTCATTTTATTTTATATTTATTCCATAAACATTATTACAAAACTCAGCAAGTTACCAATATTACATTGTCACCATACAGGCTTGTTCACAAATATTTAAACCTTTGCAACAGTTACAACAAAACAAAATGATACTAGAATGATTTATAAAACAGCAATAAAATCACAAATATGTCTTTATTTCAGTTTTTCTTTTTCTTTTATCATACTTTTTACACTATAGCACTACACTCCCACAACAAGATTGGTCTGATTACAAAACTTCCGACAAAATGTTACAGCTTTTTTCCCCAGTGTTTTCCCTCTCTCCTTTTATAATTTTTTTTGTCATGTTTGTTATTTTGGTTTTTAAAACCAAAGGCATGTCATTATACATCCCTTTYACTGCCTATAAAGGCGAAAAAAGGGTATCCACATTTACAAATACTTCACAGCACTTTCTAAGAAAAATATACACTTAGAAAATATTTTACAAATTGGCACACTGAAAAATATACAAGATTCATGGAGGATGTCAGGAGTTATTTTGGAATCCATCTGGCAACAACTCTGACAATATTTATAAAGCTAAATATTATTTTCAACAAAAATGGCAAAACACAATTCTAATTAATGTCAAAATCATGGCAGAATTAGGCTACATCAAACATAACAGTATCTAATACATTCATAAATAGGGCACAGAAGATTTCTTCATCCTTTTTTCAATTACCTGTAAATTAATTTGCTTTCAAGCACCTTTCCGAGGCAGCTCAACAGTGGTACATCATATACAACTCTTGTTGGAGAGGAAGTACAGTACATTCAATTGACAATGGGCAGGGATGATATAAGGCAGTTTGCTCCACACCACCTAGTGGTGACACTTGTCCTGGTCCCACATCTAAATGGCTAGCCTGGCAACTTGGAGAAGATGGAGGGGAAGGGAGGTTGCGAGAGACAAAGGTCTTCACAATAAATATTGATCTCTGATGGATAGTATCAATTTATGTCAATTGAAATAAATTGTATAAATCTAATATAGAGCTCCATGTTGGTGCAGTGGTAGGTGAATGCATGAGATTACATTCATCTGTGTGCTCATCTTGAGTATAGTACAAATGTAAACCTCAATATTTTGAGCGCTTGGGACTATAAGGTTCTATTTGCAAAAATATGATTCTGAGAGAATTGGCTTTAAAGATCCGAACCCTCATTGGTGTCAATGGTGTCAGCAATTTTTATCTTGTATTCTTTAAAACTTAACAACATGAATTGGTGTATTTACAGTACTATATAGGTAGAGAACATTGAACAGATCAAGGCTATGCCAATAACTACATTTTGACAAAAATGCAGATAGAACCTTGTAGTCCGATGATCTCGATGTAATTAACCTGTTAGAGCATATTTAATCCCCTTCTCTGTATCTCCATGCTGGCTGTGGATTTGGAGTTCAGATGGCAATCATTTCAGAAGAATGTATGAAAGAAAAGACAGTAATTTGCATTTTGGTAAAAGGTGTATCACTGTCAGCTGCAGGTGCTTGGCAAACGGAATAGATCCCAAGTGTAAGATCTCTGGAATGTCGACCTGCCACCATAGTCCAGAACCCCCACCGCACAACCGTAACAAAAAGAACATGAAACAGCCAATATACATACAGATAGAAAATGTTTATACAGGTACTTGATCAACGTTTGGCACATTAATTCCATTTTCAACATTATAATTATTGTCATATTCTGCAAATAGTGCATATGTCTCTGTACAATAGCATTAACAAATTGCAATTTTGGGTACTTACTCCACTTACCCTCCCACCAACTCTCCCCAAACCATGGCAATAAGCCAATGACAAATAATACCATTTAAAGATATTAATACAATTAGGACAGTTTGATAAATTTGTCTTATTGTTAATACAAAAAGAGTCCCTTTTTTAATTATGAAGTCTGGTTCCCAGCAGAACAGCGATACAGTTCTCCAACACCAGTGAAACATCCACAACTGGAATGGCAGGGTGATATCAGTAATGATAGGATAGGCCTACTGTAACTGTTCACTTGTGACTCACTCCACTCTCTCTTCTTACACTGAAGGAAACCACTGTCTGAATGTAAGGATGAACAACTTTTGAACTGTGATTTTATTTTGTGGAGAGCAACAGACGGAATTTTGACATTATTAAGATGGGGCAAGCTGTTCTGCTGAAATGGAGAAATGAAAAAACAAAGCAAACCACTAAGTATCACAAAAAAAATTTTCAAAACAGTTTCAAGGTAATCTTTCTTATTATACAAAAGTCAAACCTAAAGTAACAAAAAAACAAAACAATCTAAAGACCAAGAAAGGTGAATCAAGCAGCAGTCAGAAACAAAATGTAGCCACGGTAGTTTGAAAACCCAGTCAAGCTGAAGACAATCAATCACTCAATAGGTAGTTTCTCAGGAACAAATAAAATCTTACATGCAAGTTATTTCTGCTCTATTTAGGGTAAAATAAGCAGGTGGGGTAGTCAAGGTTAAAGTCTTTGCCATGCAACACTTGGATTTAAGTCAAAAAGGGAGAGCAGTAAGGGAACCCAGGGAACTGAGCAAGGGGCAGGAGGAAATAGAGTGAGTGGGACATACTTTGCAGCCACTGGTACAAAATATTACCTCCGTTTCTCATAAGAGGCCATCAGAGCCACGTTCTTGCTCGAGTCCCGCTTCCCTGTATTGTTTTCGTCTCGAGCAAATTTTGCACCGGTTTTGTGACGGTACATTTTTTTGTGTGCGGGCCCACAGATGCCAGGTATACCGAGGCTGGACTTGTTGAACATGTTGCAGTCTAGAGTGAGAGGGGGGAAGAAGGGGTTTGAAGGAATTAACTTGGCTTGGTTTTTGGCTCCCATGCCAGCTGCCTTCCTGCCCCTTCCTGCCACAGCGGAGGTGGTATAACCACCCTTTTTCCTGACGTTAGCTGTTGTTCCCGCCAGGATTTTAAGTGTCTTAGTTTTAAGGCTGTTGGCATCTGGAGGCTGACAGAGTCCAGACATGGGGTCCCACAGTGGCTCGATTGACACCTTCATAAACCTCTGGACCTCTGCCATCCCAGAGGCTATGTTGGACAGGATGTTGGAGGGCTCTTCAAACTCTCGCTGGTCGTCATCCACAGGACTGTTGTTGTTGCCGTCTGCCCAGCCCCCACCATGCTCCTCCAGTAAAGGCCAGTCTTCTGATAGTCCAGCAAGGCCTTCACTTTCTTCACCTTTTGCATTTGCCTTTGCATCAAGCAGGGCTTTTAGCTTTTTGGATGAACGAGAATTCTGTCTAGGGGCTTTGTTCTTCTCTGTCTTGGGGGCCCTTGGAGCCTTGCTTTTCTGTTTACTGGTTGCTTTCCTTTTTGACTTGGGACCTTTAGTTCGACTTCCGATGGATTCGGGCTGCTCATCAAAGACGTTGGGGCCATCAATCTTACCTGTGCCGTCATTGTCATTGAAAGTATGGAACTGGAACTGATGATTGTTTATCGCTCTGCCATCATGGTTTTGTTGTGGCAGGACATTACAGTCCCACTTAGTCCCATCAGGTGTAGYTGAGAGWGTCATGTCTCCTGTCTCTCCYTGAAACTCCCTGGCCTTTCCTAGGCTTTCCMTMATTTCTGKMCCCATCACCTGTGGGGAGAGATTTGGGGTGTCRGGTGGCGACATCTCTGACAACGRCGARTGCCTGAACTTATCRGGGGTGAAGTTGGAGATGTCCAGTAGGTCTGTRGACTCCCTRAGGGGAGTGATTTCATCRGTACTTYGCTGGATCACCAGTTTGGGACTRCAGTGGGCCAAGAAGTTCTCGTTCACATCSTCTTCACTCTCCTTCTCACAGGACTTGWGACTCATAGWGCTGTAGTTGCTRGARGWGGCAGACAGTGAACYCATAGAGTCATAGCTGGCYAGCCTGCYGTTMTCTGTGTTTAGAGTGACTCTATGGAACTGCACCTGTTCCTCTTCAGCTGCCCGGCTGGCCTGTAGGGTTGAGTCTGGTCCTGGTGGCTCTTCAGGTAAATGTGCCTTATCATTCAGMAGTCTGTTGCCATCTACATTGACTTGACTATATCCTGACAACGGCAAGTTGTTTGTCATTGGCAAAGRMATGGYGYTGGAAAAGYCAGMAGRTTCAGGTKKAATRTCAGRTGTAAATGRTARMTGTTYACCTYCAGACTGCCATGATRTGTGAGTGAAGTTTGGCTCCATCTGATTGGAGYWRKWRGRGGRSKRYTGKWGSWSSKMMKMYKMKGRRGGWGRKRRWASAMMRCWSYKSKSSRSCWGYWGKWKRKTRRWKRRWKKMTYCTCCTSSTRGRRSMMRYSRKGARRMWRYTGYYGKSGRKKWTGCTGCTGMTGCTGCTGGGAGTAATATGWCAGYCCAGTGTTACTGGATGAGTCAGAGGCMTCTAGTAATGTCTGYAGGTAGCCTCCRGGGATGACAKGTAGACCACTATTCACATTTACAGGATGGGTCATTGTGCTGGAAGAGGAGCAGGGGGCTGGTGTAAAAGTAGRCTTTTCAGTGGGGTCGACACTGACAGTGGAGTCATCACAAAGCTGGGGGCTGCCTGCTTTAGAATAAACTATGTCAGGGTGCTGACTTGGGGATAGTGGGCCAACCTCTTGTAGGTGTACCACAGTTTTACCATCCTTCTGCTGAGCATCTGTCATTTTTTTCGACTTCAGTCTGGCCTCGCTTTTAAATTTCCTTATTTTCAAAATCTTATTTCCAAGTCTTTTCCCCTCCCTCTCTAGCGATCTGCTTTTTCCTGTCACACTTCCTTGGTCTAATCTAGCAGCACAGTCGGAGGTTGTTGTTGTTGTTATTGATGCCATATCTGTACAGGCAGCCTGATCCTCAGCTGCTCGCACCTCTTGCTTGTGATCGGCGTGGTTTGGCGAGAGCTCTACAGTGTGAATTCTTTGAATCCGGACTCTATTTGCAATCCTGTATTTTCGTTTTGTCAGGCTMGAATTAAGGGAACGCCTGCAGCCATTYGGAAATCTGTTTTTATCACCAGCAGCCAGCMTGCGCTGCTCCTGCATTTCCTGGCGCCTCTTTTGCCAGTAGTCTTTCAGAGGRGCCATTCTCTGGTACTTATGAACTAAGTCCTTACTTAAGCTTACTGTTGTCTCTGATGTGTCAATTTTKCCAAGCTTTAMTAACATGTGCTTCTCCCCTTTAAATCGGTTTATGATGATGTATTTGATTATCACCGGAGGCTCTTTTCGTGAGGATTTTCTCCTCTTCTTTGGACACCAGTCGTCATCCTCCTCTTTTTTTGGACCCATCGGCTGCTTCTCTTTTTTCTCCGTGTTTCTCTCACTCTCGATAGAATCCACGTCATACAGATAGTCGTCGCTGTATCTGACTTTCCTCTTGGACCTCAGCCCATAGCTCAGCTGACTAGAAGAGCTGGAGTTCTCCCTGGAGAGAAAGCAGTATTTCCGTTTGGTCTGGCAGGTGTCAAGGGAGGATCCAGTACAGGAGCTGTCATCGCTGTACTCTCCAGAGTCCTCTGTGGAGTTGTTGAAGTCAAACAGGTAGCTGCTCTCTGGACTGACATTCGGCATCACTTCAGCAGAGCTGCTGCTGTTGTTTTTGTCAACCTTTTCTCCAGCCGCCCAGACTTCGACCTTCTCTCCATTCACCTGCGGCACTTCAGCTTCCTTCTTCACTGCTCCCTCTCCCTCCTTTTTGGCGACGACACTCGGGAAGAAGTTGAACTGGGTTTCCTCCTGAATGGTGCTGGTCTTCTCTCGGACGTTGTCCTGGAAGGACTCGTAGCGTATCTTCAGCGAGCACACGTCGCTGCCCAGGGTGGAGTCCTCATCATCAAACATATAGTTGTCTACGTCCTCTTCTGAGAAGAGGTTTACAGAGAGCTCGTTCTTAGAGCAGAGGTCCAGCAGCTCGATCTTACTCTCGCTGATAAAGGACTCAAAGCAGCCCCAGTCCTGGCTGGAGTTGGCCAGCAGAGCCTCCTCACCGTTGCACTTGTCCAGGAGCAGGCCTTCGTAGATACTCTTTGACGTGGCATCCTCCGAGTCACTGTCCTCCGCTGACTTCTCCTCATCTGTCTTCTCCACCTCCCTGACCTTGTGCTCTGGGTAGCTGAGGAGCTGGTCTGAGAGCAGCTGATCCCCGTAGCGGATACCAGAACTCATGCACTGCATGGCCATGTCAGGACAGGAGACAGGACAGGGGTCATAGTCCCGGCTCAGGTCCAGCCCTGGCTCAGGCTCTGTAGCGTCCTTGCTCTCGATGAAGCAGCCCAGGCAGGTGCGGCTCTGTGGCATAAGGCAGTCCCCCCCAGACAGGGCCGAGACACTCCCTGTCTCCATCATGGTGAAGGCAGCCTTGTCACTACAGTCCTCTGGAAGAGCCCAGTGACTCACCAACTTGGTGGAGCAGGAGGAGGTGAGGGAGATGGTGTGAGTGGAGGAGGAGTCATCAGCAGTAGTGGTGCTGGGCTCAGGGGTCTCTGTTGGGCTCAGAGGTGAGGATGGGCTCAGTGAGGTCCTCTCACTCTCAGGGCATCCTTTTGGTGGATTGGCTTTAGGAGGGGTGCCGGGACTGTCTAGCTTCAAAGAACTGTCCTGGTTGTGTGATTCTGTAGAGTGGAACAAAGAGATAGTATCAGATATCAACTAATTCCCTTGTGAACTCACTGATGGACAATGTGAGAGTACTTTAACATACTGTATTTCCTATATAAGATTACATTTTAATATACTATACTATTTCCTTTCTTTAATTATTTTTCATTTTCAGCTCAATGTACACAGTGTACAAAACATTAKGAACACCTTCCTAATATTGAGTTACACTCCCTTTTGCCATCAGAACAGCCTCAATTCGTCRRGGCATGGRYTCTACAAGGTGTCGAAAGCATTCCACAGGGTCGCTGGCCCATGTTGACTCCAATGCTTCCHACAGTTGTGTCAAGTTGGCTGGATGTCCTTTGGGTGGTGGACCATTCTTGATACACACAGGAAACTGTTGAGCGTGAAAWACCCAGCAGCGTTACAGTTCTTGACTCAAACCGCCATACCTGGCATCTACAACCATACCCCGTTCAAAGGCACTTAAATATTTTGTCTTGCCCATTCATCCTCAATGGCACACATACACAATCCATGTCTCACTTGTCTCAAGGCTTAAAACTCATTCTTTAACCTATCCTCCCCTTCATCTACAATGATTGAAGTGGATTTAACAAGTGACATCAATAAGAGATCATAGTTTYCCCCTGRATTCATCTGGTCAGTCATGGAAAGAGCAGGTGTTCATAATGTTTTGTACACTCAGTGTATGTTCCTAGCCTATCTTACAGTTTGTAAAATGCACAGGTCATGTTTTTTTCAAACAGGCTGCACAAAGTAATAATTTTGTACAAAGACGAGGCATATTAGAGCTAATTTAAGCTGAAAAGGGGAATTCAGCTTTTTCTTGAGAAAAATGAAATGCTCATCATTAATCATCATCATTGTGTTTCTTGTGCTCTATAATTTGTGATAAGAATGCAATGAGAATAAAATAAAAGCCATAATAGAAAGTAATCATGGGACAAATTTTGTGGAAATATAGAAATCATTAGCTTATTTGTTCAATCTTAAATAAGGCCCTCTGCCTTTTCTATTACTCTGATTGAACATCTTTATGTTGATGTATTTACAGGATGAATGGAAGGAATGACAAAAGTAATAACCTTTCCCCTCCTCTGTGTKAGTGGTCTTTACCCTTTGACATTCAGGGTCGTTAAGGATGGGAGTGTCGTGGGAAAGGATGATAAGTTCTTTCAGAATTAAAAAACGGMCGAAAACATTCCACACATTCATTAGACCGTCTCTGAGCATTAAAACCGSTAGCAAAGGTTAAGGTCACTAAATATCAAGGCTGAGGCTTCTTGCCTTACAGCTTTGTGAAGGTCACAGCCAAGCTAAATAGCGGAGGAGGTGAAAACCATGCGTACTGTAGCATCTTGTTCCATATAAGAACTCGTGCTTTGATTGTGACATAATGTACTGTGATAATGTAGCAGCATTCCCTCTGTTCCTTCATAAAAACACATTGTAAAATGCTATAACATACAGTACAATATGATGCAATATAGCTACACCTGTGGAGAAGAATTAGATCTTGGTGTGTCCATTCGCTTTTTTTTTTTATTCAAGTAGGCCTAATGTGTTTCTAGCAAAGCAACATACACATGTCTTTACCATTCTCGTCCGCTTTGTTGATCTGTTCCAGGTTTGAAGCCAGCACAGCAAAGTTGGGTTCTTGAAAAACATCCATCAATTTAGCGTGGTTCTTGTCCCTTACATTATTACCACTATCCAACCTGCAGAAGAAAAACACAAGACACATGAAAACACTGATGCTGACCAAAGGAAAAGGTATATTATGTCATCATAATAATATATACTGCCATGCAAATCCTTTTTGACTCTCGCCTTTCTCAACTGCTGCATGAGCAGCTACTCTTCCTGGGGCTTCAAAAGAGGCTAGGGAATATTCGGGATGCTATATTTTTACCTTTAKCCCAAGATTCTACTCTTTGTTCCTGTAAAATATATGTCCCCATCTATGGGCTACCAAGGGATATTGTTTTGGGCACCATTATTAGAGACTGCCTTATACTGTATCTAGTAGGCTTTTAAACACCCGAGCCTCAGTCTGCATGCAAATTGCAGGCACATCCTCCTGGCCTTTTGTTGATCGCTTTATGTGTTTCTCGTCTCAAAACTCCTCAATAACATGCTTGCTGAATGAGAATTGTTCTAAGCAAATGTCAGAAGTAACAATTGTATAAAATCATGTCCCAAAAAATATTACATTTTCCTAGCTCTCTAACTCTCTTGTTCACGCTCTCAAACTCCCCGTCCTCCTCCCACTATCCCTTTTCTTGCAGCCAGGGAGAAAAAACAAATGGCCAGATTAATGGAGACGGAGAAGAAGCAATAAGAGGTTGCATAAAATTAGCCCTATGTCCAACGATCATGTCCAATTTAACACATTATTAAGCCATGTTGTTTCTCCTGGAGGCAATTTGCGACAAAGGTTTGTGAGCCGCATGAAACAAGACTCTCTGCCAGCGCAGTGCTGACTCACTGCCAGCTAGAACGATACTGTTAACCTGGCCTGGCTCTCTGTGTCATTAACCTGGTCCTCTGTCTGTGTTAACCTGGCCTGGTTCTCTGTGTCATTAACCTGGGCCTCGGTCTGTGTTAACCTGGCCTTGGTTCTCTCTCTGTTTTAACCTGGCCATGGGTCTGTGATAACCTGACCATGGGTCTCTGTGATAACCTGGCCATGGGTCTCTGTGATAACCTGACCATGGGTCTCGTGTTAACCTGGACCATGGGTCTCCTGGTATAACCTGGCCAAGGGCTCTCTGTGATAACCTGGCCATGAGGTCTCTGTGATAACCTGGCCATGGTCCTGTTGTTATACCTGGCCATGGGTCTCTGTGATAACCTGACCATGGGTCTCTGTTGATAACCTGGCCGATGGGTCTCTGTGATAACTGACCATGGGTCTCTGTGAATAACCTGGCCATGGGTCTTGTGTGTTAACCTTGACCAATGGGTCTCTGTGATAACTGGCATGGGTCTCTGTGATAACCTGCCATGGGTCCTCTGTGATAACCTGACCATGGGTCTGTGTGTTAACCTGTACCATGGGTCTGCTGTGATACCTGACATGGGTCTCTGTGATAACCTGACCATGGGTCTGTGGTGTTAACCTGACATCGTGTCTCGGTGATAACCTGACCATGGGTCTCTGTGATAACCTGACATGGGTCTCTGTGATACCTGACATGGGTCCTGTGTTGTTAACCTGACCATGGGTCTGTGTCTACCACTGTGCCCTAATCTTACTGGGAAGACTCTAGTCAGTATGAGTCATTGGTAAGCAGTTTGAAAATCTTAACATTAGAATTGTTGAATCTCAGCACTGCATAGAGAGGGACCATTGGAAACATAGTAGTATAGGGAGAGAGTTTGCAGAGACATGAAAAATTATTCAGTGGGAGATGCTCAGCATCTTTTTACAACTAAAAACAACACCTGGCGGGCCCAAGATGACAAATGCGTGAAAGTATAACTGCCAGACTTGAATCCATTACTGGCATGGGGTAGCATCTGTGGTTATCAGACCCTTGTGAGGCACATTCAATTTATTTTTTTCCATTTCTGTATGCAGAGAAAAGGAAAACACATCCCATCATATGAAATGAAATGATGTTATTTCTAAGAGGCCCAGGTTATCAGAGCTCTCTCTCTGCTCAGAGTGCGGGCCATTGGCCCAGAGGCTCTGAGGTGATTAAACAKAAGGGATCACTGCTAATGCAGGAGATTCACTTTCAGTCCACATCCACATCACCTGATCCATCTGCTGCAATCAGGGCTCTAAATGGGAGTATATGTGACACTGAGTCTTTCTTCTCAGGAGGAACAACTGAATCCCCAGAGAAACACTGAAATCACAATTTTATATGAACCAGAAATCAGCCAAATGGTGGTGCTGGGCTACAGCATAGCAAACATAACGTATGATTGACCAGTTTCACTTAAAATAATGAAACACTACAGTATGGGTTTGTAGTAGGGCATAGCAGTACACCATTGCAGAGGTATGATGATGTTATAGAAAATGATAAGTCTTCAATAATTCAACTTTCAAAATCCTACAGAGCACTACGTCAACCACTGCATAGTTACTGTATATTTGACTATATTACATCATACTGCACTCTGCATGCACTCATTCCTTTGTTTGAAGCCATATTGAGCAAAACTTGGAAAAACAGTGTGTTCTTAGCTGCTGAGCAAGGGAATAAAAACACATCTTAAATGTTGCTTATTGGTTTAATTTACTTGAGGCATCATACAGTAGATTAAGTGTATGAGGGGCTGTAGGCACCTAATTAATAATGGATGCATACTAGGGCTGGGAAATGCCAGGGACCTCACCATACGATATTATCGCGATACTTAGTTGCCGATACGATATGTATTGCRATTCGATACTGTGATTTTATTATGAATCGATGTTTCAAACATATTGCTCATCATATGTCTGCTGCAAACGAGTTTTGATCAGTCTGTCACTTCGGTATGAATGATTCAGGAGAAGGGCGCAGGAATGCATAATAGTTTTTTTTATTACACCCAAATTACGGCGTGCCGTGCAAGGGCACGGGGAAGAAGACCAAACAAACATGTAYACAAMACACAGGGTTGAAACCCAAACAAAAGAGCGAGGAGTACCTCGAATAAATAACACAAGCGCACAATGATTAACACACAGGACAAGACCCGTAATCATCTACGCAATCCAMAATGGCACGAAAGCCAGAACACACAGCACAGGTACTCACACGAACCAACGGACATTGTATCAATAATCGACAGCCCAATGGAAACCAAAGGGCACAGTTATACAAGTACTAATCAGTGGGAACAGRGGACAGGTGTGCGTAATGAAAGTTCCGGAGGGATCCGTGACAGTACCCYCTCCCTGACGCACCTCACCAGCAGCACATGACACCGGCCTCGCGGACGATCACAGGAACGCAGTGCGGGTCGATCAGGACCCGATGCAGCTGACCAGTAATAGTGGTGTCGGACGGACCGGTTGTGGMGGCGCTGGACGGGCCAGTTGTGGCTGCTGAAGTGGCGTYGTCGGACGGACTCGTTGAGGCGACGTCGGACATCGTTGGACAGGCCATTCCCACTGTCTCCCTTAATGGTTGATTATTCTATCACGTTKGCATGAAGGAGCGGGAGACAGACGCAGGAATGCGTMATAGTTTTTTTTATTAAGCCCAAATTACGGCGTGCCGTGTAAAGGCACGGGGACGAAGACCAAACAAACATTTAACAAAACACAGGGTAGAAAGCCAAAACAAGTACCTCGAATAAATAACACGCACACAATGATTAACTTCTTATGGATGAGGGGCAGTATTGAGTAGCTWGGATGAATAAGGTGCCCAGA
This sequence comes from Salvelinus sp. IW2-2015, assembly GCF_002910315.2. Taxonomy (NCBI): domain Eukaryota; kingdom Metazoa; phylum Chordata; class Actinopteri; order Salmoniformes; family Salmonidae; genus Salvelinus; species Salvelinus sp. IW2-2015. The sequence continues at coordinate 28,111,196 of NC_036863.1, read as the reverse complement.
GTAAACTGCCTGCTACTCAGGCCCAGAAGCTAACACATGCATATTATTAGTATATTTGGATAGAAAACACTCYGAAGTTTCTAAAACTGTTTGAATGATGTCTGTGAGTATAACAGAACTTATATGGCAGGGRAAAACCTGAGAAAAAAATCCAACCAGGAAGTGGTAAATCTGAGGTTTGTAGGTTTTCAAGTCTTTGCCTATCCAATATACAGTGGAAATGTGGTCCGATTGCACTTCCTAAGGCTTCCACTAGATGTCAACAGTCTTTAGAACCTTGTTTCAGGCTTCTACTGTGAAGGAGGAGAGAATAAGAGCTGATTGAGTAAGGGGTCTGCCAGAAGGYCATGAGCTCAGTCAGGCGCGCTYCCGTGAGAGGTAGCTGCGTTCCATTGCATTTCTAAAGACAAAGGAATTCTCCGGTTGAAACATTATTGAAGATTTATGTTAAAAACATCCTAAAGATTGATTCTATACATCGTTTGACATGTTTCTACAAAATGTAATGGAATTTTTTGACATTTTGTCTGGCCTGCGCCTTGTGAATTTTGGATTTGTGAAATAAAAGGAGGTATTTGGACATAAATGATGGACTTTATCGAACAAAACAAACATTTATTGTGGAACTAGGATTCCTGGGAGTGCATTCTGATGAAGATCATCAAAGGTAAGTTAATATTTATAATGCTATTTCTGACTTCTGTTGACTCCACAACATGGCGGATATCTGTATGGCTTGTTTTGGTCTCTGAGTGCTGTACTCAGATYATTGCATGGTGTGCTTTTTCGGTAAAGCTTTTTTGAAATCTRACACAGCGGTTGCATTAAGGAGAWGTTTATCTAAAGTTCCATGCATAACACTTGTATCTTTTATCAATGTTTATTATGAGTATTTCTGTAAATTGATGTGGCTCTCTGCAAAATCACCRGATTTTTTGCAAGCAAAACATTACTGAACGTAACGCGCCAATGTAAACTGAGATATTTGGATATAAATATGAACTTTATCRAAAAAAAACATACATGTATTGTGTAACATGAAGTCCTATGAGTGTCATCTGATGAAGATCATCAAAGGTTAGTGATTMATTTTATCTMYATTTCTGCTTTTTATGACTCCTCTCTTTGGCTGGAAAAATGGCTGTGTTTTTCTGTGACTAGGTACTGACCTAACATAATCAGATGGTGTGCTTTCGTCGTAAAGCCTTTTTGAAATCGGACACTGTGGTGGGATTRACAACAAGTTTATCTTTAAAATGGTGTAAAATACTTGTATGTTTGAGGAATTTKTATTATGAGATTTCTGTTGTTTGAATTTGGCGCCCTGCACTTTCACTGGCTGTTGTCATATCGATCCCGTTAACGGGATCTCAGCCGTAAGAAGTTAACCCACGGGACGAGACCCGTAATCATCTGCGCAATTCACAATGGCACGAAAGCCAAAACACACAGCACAGGTACTCACACGCACCAACGGATATTGTAACAATAATCGACAGCACCATGGAAACCAAAGGGCACATATATACAAATACAATCAGTGGGAACAGGRGACAGGTGTGCGCAATGGAAGTTCCAGAGGGATCCGTGACACAGTCATGGAAATAAAACTGCTGAAAAAAAATGTGCTCCATATTTAAAAATAAGAATTTATWWAAAAAAATAAGAATAAGCAATGAAGGAAAAACACTGGATTGTTGGTGCAGGTACAGCCAACCAGCGCAAAAATAATATTGAGATATTGTCAAAATGGTAAGATATGATATATCCCCAAAATAATATCCAGATATGTAACTGTATCTATTTTTTAATGAATTGTTACCATCGTTGTTCATGACTTGAATTTAGAAGCTGTTTCAATAGTTTAGCGGTTTAATTCAGAGCAACATTAGCGTATCTTACTGATGTATTAGTCTAATTTCTGTAATGAACAGAGAAAAGGTTTCACCCTTCAGATAGACAGCAGATTCCATGATAAAAGGAAAAAACATTTACAGTATATAGCAAACAGGAGTGAGGACTTTTAAGAACCTGTTATTATCAAACCTTCCATACATATCAATAGGGGTATCAAGGCCAATGGGGAGCTGCTGTATTTCATATCAAAGCAGCTAATATAAATCCTGATAAGAGCTCTAATCCGTAAACCCATAATAGCACTTTATTGTGACTAGCCACAAGCGGCTTAGAAGAAAGGAGTAAATACAGAGTAAAGAGGTAGGTTGCAGAGGTTTAAAACCTGTGGTGATGAAGAGGAGGAACTGAAACTGGAGGTAATGAGGATGAAATTATGTTTTATGAATTTTATTAGTTATTTATTAGTATTACCCCTACCTGTCACGTCTGCTCCCGCTCCCCCTCCCCCTCTCTGGCGCTCGAGGTCGCCAGGCTGCTCATCATTACGCACACCTGTCACCATCGTTACGCACACCAGCGCTTCATCGGACTCACCTGGACTCCATCACGTCATTGATTGYCTCCCCTATATCTGTCAATTCCTCAGTTTCATTCCCGTGTYTGCATTGATGTTGTTTTGTTTCTCTTGTCCAGATGCTGTTCTTGTTTAGTTTCATGTCTATTTATTATTAAATCCTCACCCTGTACTTGCTTCCTGTCTCCCAGCGTCTGTGGTTACGGAACCRTTACCCCTACCAAGAACATTACTTTGAGCATACAGACGATCATATCTGGCGGTTTTCCTTCTGTCTTGCATCATATCCTGATTCATGTAATCAATTTTGCATGATGGATGGATTACTCACGCAGACTCAAATTGACAGTCCCACATAGAGTACTACCTGTATATAGGGCCTACACATTTGTCTGTGAGAGTGTGTCTGTGTGTGTTTGTTCACTGTATAGCACGTATAGCTGAAGGTGGGAGGTAGAAGTGATTCATAATTCTGGTGCAGGAGGGCATCCTGACAAAGCTCCAGTGTACTAAGAGGCCAGTCTGGGAAGGCGCTGACTGACTGACTGATGCAACAATCGTTTTTTCACTGCAGGGAAATAACCCCATAATCYATCTCACATACTATTACACTGACAGCCGCCAGGGCAGCGCAGAGCGGGGATATGAAAGGCTTCCCGAGTGATTCCACTACCAAGGCATAAATACAAGAAAAAATAAAACAGAATAGAATAGAACAAAAGTCCACAGAGAGCTGGAGAGGAAGGAACACCACCCACATATGGACCGAACAAGACTTCCCTGGCTGAATACACTTGAGTACTACGAACACAAAACATCAGCTACTTTARAACCATTTAGTATGACCCCCTTGATCCCTCATTTTGCTGACTTGAAACACTTGGACACAACCATTGTTTTCTAGCTGTCATATCCTGAAACCTGAAACACCAGCCTCTCAATATAAGAGCTGACAACGGATCATTGTGATACATATTTTACAGAGAAAGAATTTCCAGTGTTCCAATTTTCAGAATAATCATTGCCTGTGGAGCTGTGGTGTAGTGGTAACACTCAAGTCAGAAATACAATGCCCCACTGGAGACTGRGGTTAAATCCACCTACCTGTATCCGTTTCTGATTTCCAAAGTGTCTCAATAAAAGTGTCCAATACCCAACAAAAATACATTTAAAATGATAATCATTGCCCTTCCAATTTGTCTTAATTACTAAGGAACAGTAGTCAGATAATACAGTGGCAAGAAAAAATTTGTGAACCCTTCGGAATAACCTGGACTTCTGCATAAATTGGTCATAACATTTGATCTGATCTTCATCTTCAAGTGACATCTTCAAGTCACAACAATAGACAAACAGTCTGCTTGAACTAATAACACACAAACAATTATACGTTTTCATGTCTTTATTGAACACACCGTGTAAACATTCATAGTGCAAAGTGGGAAAAGTATGTGAACCCTTGGTTTTAATAACTGGTTGACCCTACTTTGGCAGCAATAACCTCAACCAAACRTTTTCTGTAGTTGCGGGTCAGACCTGCACAACGGTCAGGAGGAATTTTGGACCAKTCCTCTTYACAAAACTGTTTCAGTTCAGCAATATTCTTGGGATGTCTGGTGTGATTCGCTCTCTTGAGGTCATACCACAGCTTCTCAATCGGGTTGTGGTCAGGACTCTGACTGGGCCACTCCAGAAGGMGTATTTTCTTCTGTTGAAGCCATTCTGTTGTTGATTTACTTTTGTGTTGTGGGTTGTTGTTCTGTTGCATCACCCAACTTCTGTTGAGCTTCCTGCAAAATGTCTTGATACTTGGGAATACATTTTTCCGTCGATGATAGCAACCTGTCCAGGCCCTGAGGCAGCAAAGCAGCTTCAAGGCATGATGCTCCCTTCACCATACTTTACAGTTGGGATGAGGTTTGGATGTTGGTGTGCTGTGCCTTTTTTCTCCACACATMGTGTTGTGTGTTCCTTCCAAACAACTCAACTTTAGTTTMATCTGTCCAAAGAATATTTTGCCAGTAGTGCTGTGGAACATCCAGATGCTCTTTTGCTAACTTCAAACGTGCAGCAATGTTTTTTTTGGACAGCAGTGGCTTCTTSCGTGGTGTCCTCACATGAACACCATTCTCGTTTAGTGTTTTACGTATAGTAGTCTCATAAACAGAGATGTTAGCATGTTCCAGAGATTTCTTTAAGTCCTTAGCTGACACTCTAAAATTCTTCTTAACCTCATTGAGCATTCTGTGCTGTGATCTTGCAGTCATCTTTGCAGGACGGCCACTACTAGGGAGAGTAGCAACAGTGCTGAACTTTCTCCATTTATAGACAATTTGTCTTACCGTGGACTGATGAACATCAAGGCTTTTAGAGATACTTTTGTAACCCTTTCCAGCTTTATGCAAGTTAACAGTTATTAATCTTGGGTCTTCTGAGATCCCTTTTGTTAGAGGCATGGTTCACATCAGGCAATGGTTCTTGTGAATAGCAATGGCCAAGCTGCGTCAACCATAAACTAAAAGTACAGCTATCATGCTTTGCAAACAAATTATAGTGTTAAAAAACKAATGTAATGTTTTGTTGTTGCATTTAACTACTGAAAATTCTGTTATCGAGGTAATTTCCCAGTAAGTCACATCAGAGGTCAGCATGTGGAAGAAGTCGGAGTTCAGGGATGATAGACAAGTTTCCCACTAGTAATTAACAGTTGGAGGGGCATAAAAGTGAATTTTATTTTTTGTATAATTTATTTTTTTAAATGCATTGTTCGTCAAATTTCTGCCCTGCTAGAGCTGCCCCGGTCAACTGTAAGTGCTGTTATTGTGAAGTGGATATGTCTAGGAGAAACAACGGCTCAGCCGCGAAGTGGTAGGCCATACAAGCGCACAGAATGGGACCACCTAGTGCTGAAGCGTGTAGCATGTAAAAATCGYCTGTCCTCGGTTGCAACACTCACTACCGGGTTCCAAACTGCCTCTGGAAGCAACATCAGCATGAGAACTGTTCGTCAGAAGCTTMATGAAATGRGTTTCCATGGCCGAGCAGCCGCACACAAGCCTAAGATCACCATGTGCAATGCCAAGCGTTGGCTGGAGTGGTGTAAAGCTTGCCGCCATTTGACTCTGGAGCAGTGAAAACACGTTCTCTGGAGTGATGAATCACGCTTCACCATCTGCCATTCCGACGGACGAATCTGGGTTTGGCGGATGCCAGGTGAATGCTAYCTGCCCAAATGCATAGTGCCAACTGTAAAGTTTGGTGGAGGGGGCCTCCCGAGTGGGGCAGTGGTCAGAGGCACTGCATCGCAGTTGCTAGCTGTACCACTAGAGATCCTGATTCAAGTCCAGGCTCTGTCGCAGCCGGCCGACCCATGGGGCGGCGCACAATTGGCACAGTGTTGTCCAGCCTAGGGGAGGGTTTGGCTGGCAGGGATGTCCTTGTCCCATCGCACTCTAGCGACTCCTGTGGCGGCCCGGGCGCATGCATGCTGACACGGTCGCCAGGTGTACGGTGTTTCCTCTGATACATTGGTGTGGCTGGCTTCCGGGTTAAGTGGGCATTGTGTCAAAAAGCAGTGCGGCTTGGTTGGGTCGTGTTGTCGGAGGACGCTCTCGACCTTTGCCTCTCCCGAATCCGTACGGGAGTTGCAGCGATGAAACAAGACTGTAACTACCAATTGGATACCACGAAATTGGAGAGAAAAAGAGGTAAAAGTTTTTTTTTAAACAGTTTGGTGGAGGAGGAATAATGGTCTGGGACTGTTTTCATGATTCCAGCTAGGCCCTTTAGTTCCAGTGAAGGGAAACCTTAATGCTACAGAATACAATGACATTCTAGACGATTCTGTGCTTCCAACTTTGTGGCAACAGTTTGGGGAAGGCCCTTTCCTGTTTCAGCATGACAATGCCCCGTGCACAAAGCGAGGTCCATACAGAAATGGTTTGTCGAGATCGGTGTGGAAGAACTTGACTGGCCTGAACAGAGCCCTGACCTCAACTCCATCGAACACCTTTGGGATGAATTGGAATGCTGAATGCGAGCCAGGCCTAATCGCCCAACATCACTGCCCGACCTCACTAATGCTCGTGGCTGAATGGAAGCAAGTTCCCGCAGCAATTTTCCAACATCCAGTGGAAAGCCTTCACAAAAGAGTGGAGGCTGTTATAGCAGCAAAGGGGRGACCAATTCCAGATTAATGCCCATGATTTTGGAATGAGATGTTTGATGAGTAGGTGCCCACATACYTTTGGTCATGTAGTGTACTTTCTCTGTCTGCTAGCTACTGTATGCACGGTTTGACATCATATATTAGGGCAATTCCACAGTAAGAGTGATACTGAGGCTAAGATTGTTCACTTTAAAATGTATACCAAACAAAAAGCTATGATTGCAAAGTTAAACAAACCATTCAACTCTATGCACAAGGACTACTACTTTTAACAATTTCCACTAAACATTTTACAAAAACACATTTACTTGAAGAACAGTGAAGTTGCAAAGTTTGGTAACAGAATGACTGTTTGTGCCGTCATTCTGTTACCAAACTTTGCATCTGCACYGTTCTTCAACGGTTCTGAAAAATATCCAATTCCACTTGTGATTGTGTATTCTCCTGGGGAAATACCAACGCTGCAACTGACTCAAACCGAGAGATACGGCGGATTCAAACTTCATAGAATTGTAGAGCTAATTCTGAGACATGAAATCATTTCAGAGCCCTCAAATGAATASTGGATGAAATATCCTGAGAGATGTCAGAAAAGCAAGCAGAGAAACAAAGGTTGCTTGGGTATGGGATGTAGGCTAGTCGATATGATTTGGTGACAATTGAAGCAAATTTAAATCCGGACAGACTATATTTTGCCCTCTATCTTTTGCTGGAAGTAAAGACTTGGCTCTCCAATAGACACCCCCGCCCCCTCCAAGCATGGTGCACTCGACTTGGAAAGCTTGCCAATTGCCTACCCAGCAGAAACAAAGCAACACAAAAAAAATTATGAGAAGGTCTTAACAGTGCAGTTAACTGCATCCACCCTCAACTGTCAATTCACCCACTGACTTATGGAARGAAAACACAGCCCCGTTCATACATTTGCAAACAAAATCAAATACATGCATTTCAGTTAATCCAATATACCAGTTTCCCTCTGTTTAAAAAACTTCAAAACAAGACAATGGGTCACTTTTGAACTTTCAACACCCCATCAATCGTTAAATATCGCAGATAATCATTTTATGAATGTAGAGTATGTTGAGATATGTTGAAATAAATTACTCAAACTCATTCAAGTTATACTCCAAGATGATGATGGTCATCCCAATACGGTAGGTATTTTGGTCTCAATTCTAGCTCCAGGAATAGCTCATGTACAGATATCATATCRGTTGCAGCAAAGAATTCTTCTGCGCTTATAGATTTCCATAAATTCAATGAAAACTTGCAGTTCTCTTTCTCTCATTAGATCTCACACAAACAATACCCAACAGAAACCTTTTACACACCTGCGACAAAACTGATCAAATTAAGATCCCATATCTGTATATGGCTATTTCAACTACCCATCCCCCTGTATGACCAGACAGCATTGCATCTATTGAAAACGTTCCTCATGTCTGGCAAGAACTGCTGTGGCAGACTGACTGCATATGGGACCCTAAGTGACAGATCGGGAACTCCACATGGCCGACTAGTCCAGAACAGAGCACAGTCATAGGGAACAAAAGAGAGGGACCACATCTGAAAACATCTCAGCAACTCAGCTTGAAACTACCTGCATGGTGGTCCACATTTAGGAGAATGAACACAAGACAAAGCAAGCCAAATGACGTAGATAACGTAGGGTTGGCTAAAAGCATAGGAGCATGTGCAGCGATGATTGGATGGATTGGCCAACACGATAAAATATTGAAATTTGTAAAGATAATTTCATTATTATTATTATTATTGTCATTTCATTTCATCATACCATTCTTATTCTGATATCAATAGTGATAGTGTGTAGGGAAGAGTGTAATAGCTATGAATTGCTATTACACTATTCCAAGTGACAGTCAGAGACCAAGCCCTGCAATACTAGTTAAATAAAGGTWAATTTTTTATTWTATTAAATAAATACAGGAAAAACCTAGTCAGTTGCACAACTGACTGCATTCAACCGAAATGTTCCTTCCGCATTTAAACCAACTGTTCTGAATCAGAGAGGTGCAGGGGGCTGCCTTCATCAAGATAATCAGCACCCGGGGAGCAGTTGTTGATGGGGGTTAACTGCCTTGCTCAAGGGCAGAATGGCAGTTTTGTCCCCCACCTTGTCAGCTCGGGGACGCGAACCAGCAACCTTTCGGTTACTGGCCCAAAGCTCTTAACTGCTAGGCTACCTGCCACCCACGTGACTCAACCTCTTATGTAGAGTCATTTACAAGTATATAKAAAGGATTTATGCTGAACAACGAGTGGAATCTGGAACTAAAAAGAGAGTCAGAAGAATGTCAACGTGATGTAGTCCTTGAGAACCCAACAAGAGGGGCCGGAGATCATAGCAACAACAACCTTGTAAACTCAATGATTTTGTTTTCARCCATTCATTTTTCYCCACAAAACATAATGAAGCAAAGGTGACATAAGTAACATACTGCATTTAACTTGGCTGTAAAGCCGAGACTTTAAAAGCCTCGGCACTCATCTGGTTCAATAAGCAATTATAATGGCTACAGTTTGCGGCATGACTCATGATTCTGGATTTCTCTCAATGTTTCCAAGTGGAGTCACAGAGACAGACCAGGGCTTGAATCATAGCATCTATTATTTCTACCTTTTAGACAATAATATATAGAGAGAACATATGGAGCAATCCATGTTATCCAAGGGTGCTACATTTATTTTGTTTTTTGTTGTAAATAACAAATATGTTCAACTAGCGAATCCACAGAATGTGACATTTTCTGGTCCTGTKTTTCCTGTCTCTGGCGTCTTTTGTAGTCCAAGCCTCTTTGGCCCATTTGTGCTGCTGTATTAAGAGGCGAAAACTCGAGCTAATTGTGATTCAGCCTCTCCTCTCTCTGCACCCATACAACCCCCTCCACTTACACACACAGGCCACATCTCAAACAGAGTGGGGCGGGTAAGGAGGGTGGGGGGAGTGTGACAGAAAGGGGGGCTTTAGAACAGAGAAGCAGAGGGGTTGCATGCCGATTGCACAACACAGCCCATATAGGAGATGTCCTGGTTAGAACTGGAGACCTGACAATAGAACATGTTTTCTCCCTATTCCTTCAGGTGGGAACTGGGAAGGACTATATACCCATGATAAGAGGAGGTTCTGCAGTAAACAAGAAGCTCTTCCTTATTACAGTCAATAACACCTCCAGCATACACAAACAACAAACCTACTACTACACACACTGTGGAACAGTGCCATTCGTTATCCCTCTGACCAGTTTGGGGTGTTAGATCGTGTATTGAAGAGAACTGTCAACATTGCTGGCTGACCAGCCCTTCTCCCATTCTCCCATCAGCTTCCTCTTCTGTTTCACTCCAAATCATGAAGCAGCTCAAAAAGACAAATGAGCAGTTATGTTCACCTCCTATGAAATATACCGTATGCATTATTAGAGTATAATCGAATAGAGTATATTATTTAGGCCTTCATACATATTGTGTACATTTTGTACATCATTAAAGAAATGTATTATATTCCTCCCACATTTTCGGTGAAAAMCCCCCCACTAAAAAACAATCAAAAACAGAATTGCTGGTGACTGCATATCTCTTTGTCCTCCGTTGTCACAACTTATTTGTCATCATGCGTATGATTATCATTTTATTTCAAATCAAACCAGAGGACGAAGGACAAAAATTGTGACTGTAACAAAGGTCTACAGTTTCGCGTGGCCCCCTGTAAGGCCTGAGCAAGCCCCCCTTTGTAGCTAATCTCATGCTATTCTACTCATTTTGCCTTAAGGCTGAGAGAAAATGTTGCAGTTTTAAAACTATTTTCCTGCAATTCTACACATACTACAATGGGGCAGAGAGAAACATGTACAGTTTTATAGCTAATCTCATGCTATTCTACACATTTTGCAATGGGACAGAGAGGGAAATGTGCAGTTTTCAATCAAATTCAATCAAATGCATTTATAAAGCGCATTTTTCATCAGCAGATGTCACAAAGTGCGAATACAGAAACTAACCYCAAACCCCAAACAGCAAGCAATGCAGATGTAGAAGCACGGTGGCTGGGAAAAAGTCCCTAGAAAGGCCGGTACTTAGGTATAAACCTAGAGAGGAACAAGGCTCTGAGGGGTGGCCAGTCCTCTTCTGGCTGTGCCGGTGGTCATTAAGGCTAGATCGTTCTTAAAGATGTTCAAACGTTCATAGATGATCAGCAGGGTCAAATAATAATCACATGTTCATATCTAAACATTTTTGCCATGGCTTATGACATGTTCATATCCTATCTGGGGAGGGGGGGGGGGGGGGGGGCGACCGGGGTAGGGGGGGGGGTTGTGGGCTTCCAAAGCCCCTGGGCCCCCCTGCTTTGAGGGGGCTGCGTGGTACGCCAGTGAGCAAAAGCTCAATCTGTTCATTAACATGCAAAGACCCCCATCCCAGGGCTTTTGAAATGAGTTCTTCATTTTAGTCACAAATGTGATAACCTTTCCATTATGAAGCACAAAGACTTCATTCTGGGGTGCCTGATGTTGCAAATGATGGAAATAAAAACAACTCCACACAGTAGACGTCTATCACAAATCAACTCCCCACTCCATCCAGTTTAGAGTGTATCTTTACTATGTCGCTGAGTGTTCGAAACATGTTTTCTGGAGGGTAATGTGAAAAGGGCTAATATCTGAAAAGGAATAAAAGGCMATGTGAAAAGGTCTTTAGCTAAAGTATAATTACTTTCACGTGAGATGAAAACGTACAGTGCATTCGGAAAGTATTCAGACCACTTGACTTTTTCCACATTTTGTTATGTTAGAGCCTTATTTTAAAATGGATTAAATTGGTTTTTTCCCCTCATCAVTCTACACACAATACCCCATAATGTCAAAGCAAAAACTGGTTTATATACATTTTTGCAAATGTATATAAAAAAAWATGGAACTATAACATTTACAAAAGTATTCAGACCCTTTACTCAGTACTTTGTTGAAGAACCTTTGGCAGTGATTACAGCCTTGAGTCTTCTTGTAGGTTGACACTACAAGCTTGGCACACCTGTACTTGAGGAGTTTCTCCCATTCTTCTCTGCATATCCTCTCAAGCTSTGTCAGGGTGGATGGGGAGCGTCGCTGCACAGGTATTTTCAGGTCTCTCCAGCAATGTTTGATTGGGTTCAAGTCCGGGCTCTGGCTGGGCCACTCAGAGACTTGTGCCTTGTGCATTCAGAGACTTGTGCCAAAGCCACTCCTGCGTTGTCTTGGTGGTGTGCTTAGGATCGTTGTCCTGTTGGAAGGTGAACCTTCACCCCAGTCTGAGGTCCTGAGAGCTCTGGAGCAGGTTTTCATCAAGGATCTCTCTGTACTTTCCCTCGATCCTGACTAGTCTCCCAGTCCCTGCACCTGAAAAACATCCCGACAGCATGATGCTGCCACCACCATGCTTCACCGTAGGGATGGTGCCAGGTTTCCTCCAGACGTGACGCTTGGCATTCAGGTGAAAGAGTTCAATCTTGGTTTCATCAGACCAGAAAATCGTGTTTCTCATGGTCTGAGAGTCCTTAAGTGCCTTTTGGCAAATTCCAAGCGGGCTGTGATGTGCCTTTTACTGAGGTGTTGCTTCCGTCTGGCCTGATTGGTGGAGTGCTGCAGAGATGGTTGTCCTTCTGGAAGGTTCTCCCATYTCCACAGAGGAAATCTGGAGCTCTGTCAGAGTGACCATCGGGTTCTTGATCACCTCCCTGACCAAGGCCCTTCTCCCCCCGATTGCTCAGTTTGGCCGGGCGGACAGCTCTAGGGAGAGTCTTGGTGAATGATGGAGGCCACTGTGCTGCAGACATTTTTTGGTACATTTGTGCCTTGACACAATTCTGTCTCTGAGCTCTACGGACAATTCCTTCAACCTCATTGCTTGGTATTTGCTCTGACATGCACTGTCAACTGTGGGACCTTATATAGACAGGTGTGTACCTTTCCAAATCATGTCCAAACAATTGAATTCACAACAGGTGGACTCCAATCAAGTTGTAGAAACATCTCAAGGATGATCAATGGAAACAGGATGCACCTGAGCTCAATTTCGAGTCTCATAGCAACGAGTTATGTAAATAAGGTATTTCTGTTTTTTTTTGCAAAAAATTCTAGAAACTTGTTTTCGCTTTGTCATTATGGGGTATTGTGTGTAGATTGATGAGGATTTTTTTTATTTAATCCATTTTAGAATAAGGCTGTAACGTAACAAAATGTGGAAAAAGTCAAGGGGTCTGAATACTTTCCGAATGCACTGTATACTACTTTCTTTGATCCTTTATTGATCCTAGAAATTAACATGTATCGGCATGCAAATCAAGGCCCGTTGACACAGAGGGTTCATTTCCTTACAGGAGGGGTGTCAAACAATCCGTCCCGCGGGTGGTTTGAKTAAAAAAWRTWATAAACTCAATATACTTTTAAATGACTAAATTCATACAGTGTCCGGACTGTGTCCAGTTCGCTAATAATCACCGAAATGGAAGCTWTGAAACTATTAATAGAGGACAATTTTTTTCTAATTGTGACAACGTTCAAGACCGAATGCAGCCCCTGTGGCATAATGAGTTTAACACCCCTGCCCTACAGTTTATCCTTCATAGTCCCTGTGATGTGAACCATTGTACCCATCCACTATGTATGACGGGAACAGTGTATTTCTGGTCAGGAGAAAGCAAACAAAAGAGCAACCTCTCCATGTATGGGGGTTAGGATATGAAATTCGGACCAAAACAATCCGAAAGGGAAATATTTTGAGTTTACATGAGAGTAAAGGGGTGGAACACGCACAAGATTGTACTAATGGCGTGTGCAGAAGTTGCACACTGATTCTGTGTTACTGTACTATTCCACAGGTCTTAAAACCAGTTTATTTGTTMATCTTGTTGATTAATAATGGATTTAGCATACCAGTGCACAAAAAAATCCAATAATTGAACAAATAAAAGCAGTGAAATGATAATAAGCCATCTGGCTTGCTCTAGCGCATACCGTAAGTAACAAGGAAAACATTATATTTCAGATAGTGTTGTGTACAATACACAATTGGTTGACAGTGTTTGATTCCCATGTTCAATAACCAGAGAGATAAGTATGCTGAAAAAACACAATACAGAGGTCAGGTCACACTTCAATCATTTCAATTTGTGTCCTGAAGCYGAATACTCCCACTTTATCTTCTGATATAATCATATGCTAACATATTCAGCACCCAGTAGCTTGGATTGTTAAAATATGAAAATATTAGGATGAATGAAATATATTTGTTATAAGAGATTAAATATCATCCTAGACTCAAGGATTAAGGCCTCAGAAGGAGATTTATCCTGAGACAAGTGGATAAACTGCCATTCTGGCCAATACAATACACCGATGGACATACAACTCTGGTGTGGATGTGTGACTGTGAGCATATTGACGCCACATCTCAATCTCTGTACCACAGTAAATATATTGTTGGGTAAGAAATGAGTAGGGGACCAGTTAACCACCAATCTGAGGTTAGCGTGGGGTTGTCAGGTTGCATGGGAGGAGGCATTGGTTTCTCTTGGACAAATACAAACAATTGAAGCATGGCGTGGTGACTCACAGCTCTAATGAAGCAGTGTATTGACTCACTAAATTCCCCCTCTGTCTGCGAGGCGTGCATCCCAGCTGCCCCTTGAATACCAATTACTGTACCGATGGGCTGCTCTGTCACTCAGCCCAAATGCCAGTGATGAGCCAAGGAGCTGGTGTGTGGTGTGTGTGTGTGTGTGTGTGTGTGTGTGTGTGTGTGTGTGGTGTGTGTGTGTGTGTGTGTGTGTGTGTGTGTGTGTGTGGTGTGTGTTGTGTGGTGTGTGTGTGTGTTGGAAAGAGAGAGAGGCTGGGGGTCAAAAGCTCAGTGGATGCAGAGAGGAAAGAACAGAATGTGTGAAGCTAGAGGTTTAGATTTTGATAACTGAAAATAACTAAATTACTTTTCAGTTCCATTTTCATATCCTATCAAACCACCTATCCTCAGAAGATCTTGGATATTTTGGAGTGTTATAATCTATTACTGCTCAGTGCTCTATCTATAGAACTAAATACTGATGAACCAAGAGGCCCAAAATGCTACAGAACATTTTCTAACTTATATTAGGTGTGATGGTGTGCTGAGATAATTACAGTGATTCAATGGCACAGTAACTAAGAGGAGGAGATGAGAAGTATTTGGCCTCTTCAGTATAATATCTACATGAAATTGGTAAAGATTCCCTGTAAAGTACTGTAACTGTCAGGGGACAACTACACTATATATACAAAAGTATGTGGACACCCCTTCAAATGAGTGGATTTGGCTATTCATTCATTAGTGGATTTGTTGCTAACAGGTGTATAAAAATCGAGCACACAGCCATGCAATCTCTGTAGAAAAACATGGGCAGTAGAATGGCCTTACAGAAGAGCTCAGTTTCAATGTGGCACCGTCATAGGATGCCACCTTTCCAACAAGTCAGTTCGTCAAATTTCTGCCCTGTTAGAGCTGCCCCGGTCAACTGTAAGTGCTGTTATTGTGAAGTGGAAACGTCTAGGAGCAGCAACGGCTCAGCCGCGAAGTGGTAGGCCATACAACCTCACAGAACGGTACCACTGATGCACATAGCATGTAAAAATCGCCTGTCCTTGGTTGCAACACTAACTACCGAGTTCCAAAATGCMTCTGGAAGCAATGTCAGCACAATAACTGTTTGTCGGGAGCTTCATGAAATGGGTTTCCATGGCCGAGCAGCCGCACACAAGCATAAGATCCCCATCCACAATGTCAAGCGTCGGCTGGAGTGGTGTAAAGCTCGCCGCCATTGGACTCTGGAGCAGTGGAAACGCGTTCTCTGGAGTGATGAATCACGCTCCACMATCTGCCTGGCCGACAGAAGAATCTGGATTTGRCGGATGCCAGGAGAACCTGCCCCAGTGCATAGTGCCAACTGTAAAGTTTGCTGGAGGAGGAATAATGGTCTGGGGATGTTTCTCATGGTTCGGGCCCCTTAGTTCCACTGAAGGTAAATCTTAACACTGCAGCATACAATGACATTCTAGACGATTCTGTGCTTCCAACTTTGTGGCAACAGTTTGGGGAAGGCCCTTTCCTGTTTCAGCATGACAATGCCCCCGTGCACAAAGCGAGGTCCATACAGAAATGGTTTGTCGAGATCGGTGTGGAAGAACTTGACTGGCCTGCACAGAGCCCTGACCTCAACTCCATTGAACACCTTTGGGATGAATTGGAATCCCGACGGCAAGCCAGGCCWAATCGCCCAACATCAGTGCCCGACTTGTGGCTAAATGGAAGCAAGTCCCTACAGGATGTTCCAAAATCTAGCGGAAAGCCTTCCAAGAAGAGTAGAGGCTGTTATAGCAGCAATGGGGGGACCATGATTTTGGAATGAGATGTTCGACGAGCAGGTGTCCACATACTTTTGGTCATGTAGTGTATAACTGTTGTTCATTATTGTAGCTCTTTTAATTCCCACCCTTTGGTTTTGTGGGAGGTCTTTGTATGATTTCTCTTGTAGTCGCTCCAAACAAAAATAAAGGAGCTGAATAAAGATAATAAGAAGAACTCTGAGCAGGCCAGGAGCAGGACAGTACAAAGCCTAGTAAACAGCCATTGATTTGAGCAGGGCAGGGCTGTTTACTAGGCTTTACCTCACTTCCCCTGACGGACAGGCCTGACAGCAGCTTCTTCAGCAAACTCCTTTTATTAAAAATGTGATTAATATTTATCCAGCATTARAGCCTTGCTTAAGACTGAAACTAGACGGATTAGACGATCCCCCAGACAAGGAGTTATGGAAGAAGGGAAAACCAGCTGAAAGTAATTCTTCTTCTTCAAGCCTTAAAGATTTATCTGAATAATGGATGTATTGTGAACCATGGTTCGATTGTACYGTATGTCCACGAGGCTGGAGAAGGAAGGAATTTGAGGAATATCAGTTAATCGTTATTAAAAGCRTTATGCAAATGTCACTGACAGAATTACAGTACATAAAGGTAAATGTCTATGCCGTCAATAATTTTGTGGGAGAAGTGATATTTGCATTTTGTTTATCATATGCTCAATGCAAGGTAAGGTTGAAAATAAGATTAATGTCTTGCCCTTAGGTGTTGCAGAACAACAATGAGTAAAATGTTTGATCCTTACCCCACTTAAAAATGGTTATCAAACCTCTGACCCATGCACCGCTGAACCTTGACCTATGTATCAATACAACATGTAATTTAGAAAATTGTCTCTGAGAGACTGTAGAGTATGCTCATCTACTGAGAGGTTGACCTGAGAGGTTAACCAATATTCTGAGGTATCTGATTGTGAGAGACAGGACATAACTGCCATACCTCTGAAAACATGGACCCTATCAAAATAGAAACGTAAAAYCTTTCTGTTATTTTCGTCTGGAACTTTTGTGATGACCAAGGTCATTAATGGCTGGCAGAACGACTCCTCCCCCTACACAGCTCTAGTGCATTAAACCGGAGGCTCCAGCTTCAAGGGGGGAGAGGAACACAAAAGCCTCCTGTTATTCCTCTGTGCTGCTGCTTTCACCAGGACCTGTCTTTGCCAAGCCTCTCTGAGTACATGGCTCTACAACGACGGCAACAGGGCCCCTTTACAGAAAGACGTCTGACGGACAGTCTGACATTCTGCAGCAGCCCACAATGGCAACATGTACTCACCCTACAATATCAACACCTCCCCCCTCAATCTCCCTGTGAATCAAAGCCATTTGTCACATATTTGTTAATAATAGAGCGTGCATGAGTCCTCAGCTAAGAGACATTGGTAGTAGGTTATTTAGCAACCAAAGCTGAGAGAAAAAGCTTTTTTTCTAAAGGAAGAGATGCAACAACTGTCTTCCCTTCTACTAACTCTCTAATGCTTGGAGGCCTTATGGAATATACAACAAGTCACCGTTTTTTTGAGTGTGTGTGCCATATTCATGCCCTATGGGTGTTTTGAGTGTGTGTGCCATATTCATGCCCTATGGGTGTTTTGAGTGTGTGTGCCATATTCATGCCCTATTGGTGTTTTGAGTGTTTTATACAGCAAGGGAGGAGCTACCCAAAAAGATACAGATACAGACAAGAGTCCTCCAGGACCACAGCAGTGGGGTTGGTATCTGCCTGCCTGTGAGAATGATAGAGGAGCATTGTGAATGAAACAGGCCCAGCATGGGCAGCTAAAGAGCTCAGCACTCTGCTCTGCTCTAATGTCTGTCTGTCTGTCCSACTAGAGAGGAAGCTCGGCTCAGACTCTTTCCCTGCAGTCATGAAAGCAATCAAAAGGGGCTGAGCCACCCGTCTCCCGGGGTTGTTACCTTTCTGTTAATTACAGCACACTGCCTCCACTCCCTCTGACGCCGAGCAGCGCCGCAGTCACCGCAACGGTGCAGTACTGAGGGAGGGAGGGGGCGCTCTCTGAGGGAATGAATGAGAGAAAACCAGGCACAATAGCATTTCAAAACAAATCAAATTGTATTTGTCACATGGGCCGAATACAACAGGTATAGATAGACCTTACCGTGAAATGCTTACTTACAAGCCCTTAACCAACAATGCAGAATAAGAAAATGCTAAATAAACGAAATGTACAAAATAGTAACACAATAAAATAACGAGGCTATATACAGGGGGTACTGGCAGCGAGTCAATGTGCAAGGGTACTTGCCCATTATTCAACAGGTTAAATCGTATGAAAACATGTCTGTTCATGTTCTGTATAGCCATTTTAACAGGGGTGAAAATCAGGTTGATAGCATACATACCGGGTCCTATATAGAAGACTGAAATGTGTTAAATCAGTGTGACATCTGCCCAGGTATTGGTACAACCCTTCACCCAACCTCCCAGGCAGCCTCACTCCTCCCCCTCTGGCACTACTTTCAGACAAACACAATGCAGTGCTGTGTGCAGCCCAGCCTTCAGAAACCTGCTCTCTCTTTGGCTGAGAACCTTGGGCTGCTGAAGTAAGGAAGACAAAACCCATAGAACGGTGGGACAGAGGATACATTAAGAGGATTGTTGTTGTCTCACCCTGAACATGCCTCCTCAATCACATGAGGAGAGATGGGATGGGAGGACCAGGAAAGGAAAGAGGAATTGATGCATGGGAAAATGACCAGCATATTTCTTCAAAATGACTTTGAAACCTTATTGCATCAATGGAGCGACCTGGGGCAACACAACCCCTTGGGACAGTAAAGGAAACGTACTAGGTCTGGCACTGGGATGGGTAGCCTTTAGCAGGAACCATGCTTGAGTTGATATACAGACCTGATCAAATTAAAGGATGTTCAGGGCCTATTAATGGGGATCCTCTGGGCTAAATGAACAGGGTTAGTTTGGTCCTCTTATCTGACGTATTTTCCAAAACACGAAACCAATGAATTAACCTTCAATTTGAAATGAACACTTGTGCATAATTAAGCCTGATAAACAATTCCCCAGCCATTTCACAAAGGAATGTTGTTGAGTTAAAGAGAGTAGGAGACCTTTATCCAGGCATTATTCTGGAAAGAGGGTGAATCATCTAGTTGAGCTCTCTCCCCTCAATCCAGCAGAGAGCTTGATATATGTTATTGCCATACATGTGAGAAGTAGGATATATGAAACCTTACAATGATAATAATACTATAATAACAATGAATGAATTTGTGTGTCATTTTTGTACACAAAGAGAGTATATTTCTGAGTGTGGCGGGTCTGCCCTTATGTCACATACATATGTGAACTGAAATTGAACACAGCATCTAACCACAGGGGAAGATGAAAAGCTTGGAACTCAATGCTGAAAATAAATGAATCTGGGAGCACAGAGCAATGGTCGATTTCATGCCAAGGGGAGCACATTATTCAGTGAAATGTTCAAGTTTAAGCACCTTGTTTACTGAACTAAGCACTGCCAAATACCGCAAAGGTTGTCCATGACCTGGACTGACAATTCTCATATTGCCTCTGTGTGTGTGTGTGTGTGTGTGTGTGTGTGTGTGTGTGTGTGTGTGTGTGTGTGTGTGTGTTTTGGGGGATGGGATGTGGGGTGCAGTTTGCAGGTGCTCTAATGCTCCAATGTAGGGTATCACTTTTAAACCATAACATTTAAGGAATGATGCCTCTGAATGCATTTTATAACAATTGATGTCCCTCTCAGTTTAAAAGTGAAGTAACTGTAATACATTAAATAGATTGTTAAAATACACATTCCCCAACAGATGAATGTTGATCTAATGTGATACATGAAATACCCGCCCCCTTTTATTTCGAATGCAGCCATATGAAGAAATTGCAGGCTACGTTGTATATTCTTCATGCAAGTGTTGCCCTGAACTGAAAAAMCATATTCGTTACTGTACAACATTTAACTTACCTCTATATTCACACGGGCTGCGCTTTTCCCGTCGCCAGCATTTCAATTACACAGTTGTTTATTTGACAGATGGAAACTGTATCTTCTCCTCAATGCAGCAACCTCACCATGTTTTTCCCAAGCCCGGACTCCCTGTATCAGCAGGTGGACGCGCCTCCCTATGATGGAGACAGCGCGCCTCGGTCCCCCTACCACTCCATTTTATTCTACAGTCTTCTTTGTAATCCAGGAAATGAACAAAATATCTTGACCATTCCATGTGTCATGTGTAGGTCATGTTTTATAAAGCGCCATAGTCATGTTCATTTCCTATTAGGCTCCCTGGATTCATGTATACCGATACTGGATGCTGCTATTGTTATGCCATATTTTTTTTCCCCCAGATGCACCCTGTCCCTGACAACGACGGCAGGCTCGTGTCAGTTTGCTCCCCCTCTTTTGCGACCTGCCATAAAGAGCGCGCCCACAAATTCCACTCGTGACCGCGCTTCTCCGTCGTTGACGCGCCCAGTTTAACGGTGCAGTTTGGTTCTCAAGGAAAATAGCTATTGCAATGTCCTCACACGCGTTGAAACGTTAAATGACAAGCAGAGCTCTCTTCTCTTAAAATGTATATTTAGCTAAAACTGGAACCTAGTTTTTGGGCTTTATAAATTGGATGGATTATATTTATTATAGCTTTACCATTCTTCCTAACATGAAAAGCATGATTGCAGSCTGCAATTCGGGGCGTTCCTGCATGTGCACCCTACCTCGAGCATCCCATTGGTTCMTGCATGAATGCCGCCCCTCGAGCACACGATTCATGCCTGTGTGACACTTTTGATATTCTGGATTTCCACTAATTGTCTGTGCAATAAAAATGTGTGTCAAAGGGGAAATAAAAGTATTATCTGAGTTTTTTGGGTGCAAAGGACACTATTTCTAGCTAGCACACAGTGTCCTTCKCTACCGCCTGCCGAACGCCTGCCCTCACCGTCATTAACAGAACTGCTGGAAAGCAGTGCACAACAGACAGGGGCGAAGACACTGCCTTACCGGTGTCCTAGCTAGCTACCGTTGTCACCCCCGCCTCTTCTTCTGTGGGGTTTATCGGCGGTTGGCATCCAACTTTATGGTGCATTGCCTACTGTACTGRAGTGGCCCCACCTCCCGCCTGTGTACCACAGTCCTAGCTTAAAAATGGACCAATTGAAGTATAAAAAGAGGGGTTCCTGCAGATGCAGAAATGCCCACATGCAGCAACGCCACGAATTGCGGGCTGCAATTGCACCCTTTTTTCCGGGTGCAACTCCAGTCCTAGAGGGCCAGAGTCTGACAGTCATGGGACAACAGTTGTCTGTACAATTAAATCCAAGGTGAAACCAAAATAACCTGGGCTGGACACCTTCAAGGAGCTGGGCATGTGAGTTAGAGATATCCAACCTTGTAAGAGAATGGAATTTGGGGATAAATATAAATTGCAGGTGAGCTCTTTTTGTTCAGTGCTATATTCTTATTCACTCTCTGAGAATATGCTGCTCCTAAATCATCCAAGGCAGGGCTGTCTTGGCATGGATTCATTCTAGTTAAAGGTACGGAGACAGGCTGATTTAACTACTCCTATTCTCAAATCAAAAGAGATGCAGGAAAATCTGGCAAATCGTGGATGTGATCATTTTCATCTTTAAGTTCTTCTTCAACTCAGACGATAATCATTGTCGACCACCTAGACCTGCAATTATGATTACGTTTTGGAGAGGCTGCAGGATCGAGTTAAGTGAACAAAGTGTTTTTCATTTGTCACATAAGAGCACTCCATACTAATCTAGCTACTAACCCTTCCTCTAGCTACCAACTTTTCATTTGAGCAGCCTTTTTCCCAGGTATCCTTGAGATTTGACATGAATGCACCTGAGCTTTCCTCATCAATGGTGCCTGACTCACTATAACCACATGATACATATTTTCTAGAAATAACACCAAGAGAACTGAACTGGCAGTTCTGATAACCTGCAGTGGCATAGTTTGAGGAGAAAAACATATTGTGCAGATAATGACATATCCCTTGTATCCCATTTTTAGACATGATTACAATACGTTAATATTCACTGAGTATACCAAACATTAGGAACACCTTCCTAATATTGAGTTGCACCCCCACCCCCCCCCCCCCCCCCCTTTTTGCCCGGCGGGGCATGGACTCTACAAGGTGTCGAAAGCGTTCCACAGGGATGCTGGCCCATGTTGACTCCCACAGTTGTGTCAAGTTGGCGGGATGTTCTTTGGGTGGTGGACCATTCTTGATACACACGGTAAACTGTTAAGTGTGAAAAACCCAGCAGTGTTGCAATTCTTGGCACAAACCGGTGTGCCTATCACATACCCCTTTCAAAGGCACTTAAATATTTTTTCTTGCCCATTCCCCCTCAATGGCACACACACAATCCATGTCTCAAATKWCTCAAGGCTTAAAAATCCTTCTCTCCCCTTCATCTACACACTGATTGAAGTGGATTTAACAAGTGACATCAATAAGGGATCATCGCTTTCACCTTGATTCACCTGGTCCGTCTGTCAGTRTATGTACAGCAGTAGTTATATATACTGAACCAAAATATAAACGCAACATGTAAAGTGTTGGTCTAATGTTTTATGAGCTGAAATAAAAGATCCMCGAAATGTTCCATATGCACAGCAAAAGCTTATTTCTCTCAATACTTTTGGAGCTCACATACAGTAAGGTAAAACATTTAATTGACTTGAGGGTTAATAAAGACTCAATTCTGACTGTTGACAGAGAGACCTGAATTTCAGTTTGAAATCAATCATCGCTGAAATTGTATTAATTAATGTCATAATTCATTTTAGTTGTATGCTGCATAGCTTAGACACTGATATAATCAGTCTATTTTGTCTGAGTAGGATACTCCTTATGAGATATCTTATGAGAGATATGGATAACAAGAAGGTCTAGCAGAACAGAAGCAAGCCCTGCTGGCAGACTGGGAATTTGGGGTTATGGTCAACCTGCCCACTAACCTTCTCCATATTTAATTTACTGAAAAGCACCACTCAAACATCTGCTATATTCTCTACCCCAGATGCTGCAGGTGCTCTTGTTATATCATGCCCTGTGTAGTGGCCTATCCCTGTTGGGAACTTTGTTTAATACTGCCATACTGTTGTTATGATACTGTTTTGCCCAACTAAGTGTTGGTTCTCCCTTCCTCATTATCCCACAGAGTTACACAGACTGTGAGTGGGCGGCTGGCCCTTTACAGTGGCAGCTTTAAACTGGGTCTTTAAACCTGCTCAGCACTGGGATGGGGGCACAACAAAGCCTTCACTGAGGGAGCAGTCGCTTCTGAGATTACAGATGCAGAGGGAGAAAGGAATTAATGAGCAAGTAAAAATGTATCCTTGTATCTCAGCGATTACACATTTTTGATTGTCTATCGATTCATATAATGACTGACAACAATAATCTCATATTATATACAGTGCCTTACAAATGTATTCACCCCCCGTTTTTCAAATTTTGTTGCATTACAACTGTAATTTAAATAGATTTTTATTTGGATTTCATGTAATGGACATACACAAAATAGTTCAAATTGGTGAAGTGAAATGAAAAAAAGTTATTTAAAAAAAAAAAATCGGAAAAGTGATGTGTGCATATGTATTCACCCCTTTGCTATGAAGCCCCTAAATAAGATCTGGTGCAACCAATTACCTTCAGAAGTCACATAATTAGTTAAATAAAGTCCACCCGTGTGCAATCTAAGTGTCACATGATCTGTCAATTGATCTCAGTATATATACACCTGTTCTGAAAGGCCCCAGAGTCTGCAACACCACTAAGCAAGGGGCACCACCAAGCAAGCGGGCACTATGAAGACCAAGGAGCTCTCCAAACAGTTGGAGAAGTTGTGGAGAAGTACAGATCAGGGTTGGGTTATAAAAAAATATACGATATTTTCAATATAATATTTTCAATATTTTCAATATACTTTGAACATCCCACGGAGCACCATTAAATCCATTATTTCAAAATGGAAAGAATATGGCACCACAACAAACCTGCCAAGAGAGGGCCGCCCACAAAAACTCACGGACCGGGCAAGGAGGGCATTAATCAGAGGCAACAAAGAGATCAAAGATAACCCTGAAGGAGCTGCAAAGCTCCACAGCGGAGATTGGAGTATCTCTCCAAAGGACCACTTTAAGCTGTACACTCCACAGAGCTGGGCTTTACGGAAGAGTGGCCAGAAAAAACACCTCTCATCACCCCGAGAACACCATCCCCACAGTGAAGCATGATGGTGGCAGCATCATGCTGTGGGGATGTTTTTCATCAGCAGGGACTGGGAAACTGGTCAGAATTTAAGGAATGATAGATGGCGCTAAATACAGGGAAATTCTTGAGGGAAACCTGTTTCAGTCTTCCAGAGATTTGAGACTGGGATGGAGGTTCACCTTTCTGCAGGACAATGACTCTAAGCATACTGCTAAATCAACACGTGAGTGGTTTAAGGGAAAACATTTAAATGTCTTGGAATGGCCTAGTCAAAGCCCAGAACTCAATCCAATTGAGAATCTGTGGTATGACTTCAAGATTGCTGTACACCAGCGGAACCCATCCAACTTGAAGGAGCTCAAGCAGTTTTGCCTTGAAGAATGGGCAAAGATCCCAGTGGCTAGATGTGCCAAGCTTATAGAGACATACCCCAAGAGACTTKCAGCTRTAATTGCTSMARAARRYKGCTCAAGAAAGTATTGAATTTGCTCAAGTTTTCTGTTTTATTGTCTTATTTGTTGTTTGTTTCACAATAAAATATATTTTGCATCTTCAAAGTGATATGCATGTTGTGTAAAWCAAATGATACAAACCTCCAAAAAATCWATTTTAATTCCAGGTCGTAAGGCAACAAAATAGGAAAAATGCCAAGAGGGGTGAATACTTTCGCAAGCCACTGTATCATCACAGCGAATGTCTTATTACGTCAACGTTTATGCCCCTTTGTACAAACCCAAACAATTCAGGTCCCATTTTCCTGAGGTTATGTCTTGTGCAAATTCATATAAGCAACATCCACTTATTGTTTAATACATTTGTTAAACTATAGGCCTACATGTAAACTCCCCCACCACAACTATTTCACTAATAAGGGAGCTCTAAACAGGCCACCCTCTGGTTACCATGTCCCTAATCCTTAGTGATCTAAACGTTCCACAGATATTAATGCAGTTAACCCTGAAGGCTTCAGACGCGACTTGACGTTTAACAGCAACTTACTCTTTATACTGCCATCTTAAATATTAAATGTCATATATCTATGATGTTCAAGTACCAGTATAATGAGAGTAATCTCTGTTGGTTTATGCCCCTTTGTCCTTTGTAGAATTTGAATAGAGAGTGGAACTAAAGACTGACGAAGACCTTCTGTTTGAAACGTAACACTCAATAAAACAAAGGGTGCATTCAGTATATGGGTATGTATTTATTTTTCAGGATGGTTAGTCCAGGAATAAAATATGATAAGCCAGAGAGTTTTCCTGTCTCTTATGCTCATTAACTAGTATAATCAGAAATAGGTTGGAGCTGCAGAGTTCCATTCCCCATCCAGAGGGGTTATTTCTTAATAATGAGGGTTAATCCATCTACATTTCTTAGAAACACAGTGTTCAGACAGACAGACAGTGAGGGCTACAGCAGTCAGATGACACTGGTGAACCTAAAGCTCGTTATGACTGGAGTATCAGGAGTTGTTACAGGAGGTGGGACTCAGGTGAGCTCTGACCCTGGGTGTTGTCTATACACAGTGTCCATACAGGCACCTTTTGTAGAAAAGGCTCCTGTAGTCATTATGATTTTCTACAAAGGAGATTTCCTACTGTAGCATATTATGCAGTTTTGCACAAACATYCCAGTTTTTGCCATTTACATCATCCTCCCGAGTGGTGCAACGGTCTAAGGCACTGCTTCTCAGTGCTAGAGGTGTCACTACAGACYCTGGTTCGATTCTGGGCTGTATYACAAAAGGCCATGATTGGGAGTCCCATAGGGTGGCAGACAATTGGCCTGGTGTTGTCTGTGTTTGACTGGGGTAGGCCGTCAATGTAAATAAGAATTTGTTCTTAACTGACTTGCCTAGTTAAATAAATAAAGTACATTTATAACGTATAATTCACAATGAACTAACATGGGATGTAAGGGCACAGAAGCTGTCCTGTTATGTAGATATCACATTGGTTGTTGGTATACTGTAAGTGTTTTCATGCTGACTGTGGGACTGTATAGCCAGCCATGGTTACTCAGASCTGGACCCATTGAAACCAGCCAGGCTATTTGCATATCCGTGTGCTTTCAGTGTTGATGGTTTATGGAAATCTGACAATTCACAAGTTTCTACAGGACCAGTGTGTTGGTAAGGCTCCTGGAGCCCAGTGTTTCATTGGACAAATGTAACATATTCAGAGRTGGAACACACAGCACACTGACATAATCTGACAAAATAAGCTCTTTTCTGTTTTACTGTCATTAAGGAACAGAAAAGTTAGCAACACAATTCCACTCGGATGCTGAGGTGATTTGGAAGCATTTCAAATAAGCTGCTTACATTAATTCTATTTGAGGAGCCAGGCTTTTTGTCATTTGTTTTTAAAAATTGTTTTTTGTCATTGTTTTCCGCAAGAGCCGTCCCTCCCTTTTCACAAAACCAATTAATCTCCACACAGAGTTCCATACACAAGACTTAAAACGGTTTCATTAAAATATCCAGCAGCAGTGAAATTTAGGCTGCTGTGCTGCATTTTATTATACAAAAGACTGAGTTACATATACCGACAAATGCTACTGTCAAGAGATGATGTTCAGGAYTAATTTAGGATATTTTAAATTAACATAATACAATTTAAATGTTAAAGAATGTATTGAATACATTCACAGATGCTACAGTGGGTGCTTGTATTTATTGAGAGTATGTCTTTTTTCCATCATTAGGTTGAATGATAAAGCCCCACTGGGCACACCACGTCATTTCAACGTGGAAATGTGGGTAATATTTGGTTGAGACTTTGACCAAAAAGATTTCAACCTTTATTCACCCACTAAAAAAGACAGCCAGAAGTTTTGGAATTTAACAACGTGTTAACCATCTAAAWTCAAATTCCAATGGAAAAACAATGTCKGATTTTTGGTTTAGTTGTCATTTAAATGTGTTATCACTGCGCATTCAACCATTTAAAAGCACAGCAAAGTTTAAATGGGAATATTTTTATTTTTTACCACAGATTGTGATATCACTGTGCTTCATCTAATAGCAGAACCAAATGACCTGGATTACAGTTGAGATTACATTAAAAGTACATGGTGCAAGTGATCAATGTCGTTCGAGATTCTGCACAGATTATTACAGCAATTGTGAAGATCTCCACAGACCTGTGACGACCTATGCATGCATGCACGCTATCTTGAACATGCACACTTTATATGATTACATAAAAAGAAATGTACAGTTACAGTAACCTCAAAATCTGTCCATGGATGTCTTACTCATTTTAAGGTTAAATGTTACATTAGTTTGCAAAATAGTCTTAACTTTAGGTTATTTACTATATTACAAAAGAGTTATAAAATGTGTTATATTTGTGCTTCATCTAATATCACAACCAAATTACCTGGATTGCAAATAAGATTACATTTGCCAGCAGCATACAACCCTGCATACCACTGCTGGCTTGCTTCTGAAGCTAAGCAGGGTTGGTCCTGGTCAGTCCCTGGATGAGAGACCAGATGCTGCTGGAAGTGGTGTTGGAGGGCCAGTAGGAGGCACTCTTTCCACTGGTTTAAAAAGTATCCCAATTCCCCAGGGCAGTGATTGGGGACACTTCCCTGTGTAGGGTGCCGTCTTTCAGATGGGACGTTAAACGGGTGTCCTGACTCTCTGAGGTCATTAAAGATCCCATGGCACTTATTGTAAGAGTAGGGGTGTTAACCCCGGTGTCCTGGCTAAATTCCCAATCTGACCATCACCTAATAATCCCCAGTTTACAATTGGCTCTTTCATCCCCCTCCTCTCCCCTGTAACTATTCCCCAGGTCGTTGCTGTAAATGAGAATGTGTTCTCAGTCAACTTACCTGGTAAAATAACTTTTTTTTAAAAAACAGATTATTATTATAGCAATTGCAAAGATCTCCACAGAACTGCACCCTTTGCATGCCATCTTAACATGCAAGCTTTCTATGATTACATAAGACAATTACAGTAACCTGAAAACGTGGCCATGGATGTGTTACTCATTTTAAGTTTGAATAAGTAAGATAACATTAGGATATTTACTGTATTGCAAAAGTGATATTGAATTGTGTTTGGTTGTCAACACAACCAAATGTCAACATTTTAAGGAGATGTATCTTTTGTGCCACTGACTTAGTCTGAGTTTAATTCCAGTTTTTCTACAAACGAATAATTTATATGTTGGATTCACGTCTCCATCTCAACCAAAGTTAAAGAATAGGACTAAATCTAATCCAATTTTAAATTAACTTTAAATTAAGTTTGATTTAGTCCTATCCTTTAACTTAGATTTTTGGTTGAGCCGGAGACGTGAATCCAACATATAAATKATTCGTTTATAGAAAAACTGGAATTAAACCCAGACTAAGTCAGAGGCACAAATTATATATCTCCTTCAAATTTTGACATTTGGTTGTGTTGACAACCAAACACAATTCGAAATCAACCCAAGCTTGAAACCCTTTGCCTATATGTAATGTCAATTTTAGTTGAACCATGGGTTGAATTTAAAAAAAAATTGCTGTAGGCCTACATTCTATCCCTGATGACACATGACTAATAAAGTATGGTTCCATTTAAATTGCTCTGTTAAACTTACCCTTTGGAATGACTTTGATAGCAACAGTGAATCTATTTAGTTATTTAGAGATCTCTCAATAATCATTCTCAAGATAGCACATTGGTAATAGTCAGTGACAAATATCAAAGCTAGGCTGGACTTGGTTAAAACCCTGAATGGGAGATCAAATGGATAGCTGTAGATAAATCAACTCCCCAGTAGGAGGTGCTGCCCAGCCTATAGTGGATATAACTTTGAAGATCTGACATTGTCTCAAATGTAGAAATTCAACATATTTTATAGAAGATTTGTTTGTCTATGTTGAAAATCGGTTACCATGATGAGATAATCCTGTGGTTGAAATGTCACACTCAAAACAACAGTTGATGACTGTTGGCCCCGTGTGGCTCAGTGTGGCTCAGTTGGTAGAGCATGGCCGCTTGCAACGCCAGGGTTGTGGGTTCATTCCCCACGGGGGGACCAGGATGAATATGTATGAACTTTCCAATTTGTAAGTCGCTCTGGATAAGAGCGTCTGCTAAATGACGTAAATGTAAATGACTTTTTTCAAATCCAATGTATATTCCTGATAGATTCCACGTCACAATATGTTAACAAATTACATTGAAACAATGTTGATTTAACCAGTTTGTGGCCAGTGGGGCATCCACTCCTTTTAAATATACAGTACATTCGCAAAGTATTCTGACCCCTTGACTTTTTCCACATTTTGTTACGTTACAGCCATATTCTAAAATGTTGTTTAAAAAAATGTCCTTCATCAATCTACACACAATACCCCATAATGACAAAGCAAAAACAGATTTATATACATTTTTGCAAATGTATAAAATTAAAAAACTGAAATATCACATTTGCATAAGTATTCAGACCCTTTACTCAGTACTTTGTTGAAGCACCTTTGGCAGCGATTACAGCCTTGAGTCTTCTTAGGTGTGCCAAACTCCAAGTGGGCTGTCATATGCCTTTTACTGAGGAGTGGTTTCTGTCTGGCCACTCTACCATAAAGGCCTGATTACATTTACATTTAAGTCATTTAGCAGACGCTCTTATCCAGAGCGACTTACAAATTGGTGCATTCACCTTATGATATCCAGTGGAACAACCACTTTACAATAGTGCATCTAACTCTTTTAAGGGGGGGGGGGTTAGAAGGATAACTTTATCCTATCCTAGGTATTCCTTGCTGCAGCACTCCTTGTTGGAGTGCTGCAGAGAAGATTCTCCCATCTCCACAGAGGAACTCTGGAGTTCTGTCAGAGTGACCATCGGATTCTTGGTCACCTCCCTGACCAAGGCCCTTCTCCCCCGATTGCTCAGTTTGGCCGGGCGGACAGCTCTAGGAAGAGTCTTGGTGGTTCCAAACTTCTTCCATTTAAGAATGATGGAGGCCACTGTGTTCTTGGGGGGGTTCAATGCTGCAGACATTTTTTAGTACCCTTCCCCAGATCTGTGCCTTGACACAATTCTGTTTCGGAGCTCTACGGACAATTCCTTCCACCTCATGGCTTGGTATTTTCTATGACATGCACTGTCAACTGTGGGACCTTATGTAGACAGGTGTGTGCCTTTCCAAATCATGTCCAATCAATTGAATWTACCACAGGTGGACTCCAGTCAAATTGTAGAAACATCCCAAGGATGATTAATGGAAACAGGATGCACCTGAGCTCAATTTCGAGTCTCATAGCAAAGGGTCTGAATACTTACGCAAATAAGGTATCTGTTTTTTATTTGTAATAAATTTGCAAACATTTCTAAAAACCTGTTTTCGCTTTGTCAATATGGGGTATTGTGTGTAGATTGATGAGGACATTTTTGTATTTAATCAATTTTAGAATAAGGTTGTAACATAACCAAATGTGGAAAAAGTCAAGGGGTCTGAATACTTTACGAATGCACTGTACGTGTCCAATCAAAACAACCGCAACAGATATTAGATGTCATATAAAAAAGCCAAAGCCACTAATTTCCCCTTGTCTACGGGTACATTTCACTTTGAGACCCAACGACCCTGCAGTCACAATTGAGCAAATTAACAGGCAAGTGAACAATTGGAAAGCCAGACCCTGCATTAAGTGACAGGGAAGGGGCAGAATTAGACAATACACAGCAAATAAGAGTAACATTAAAATGGCTTTTCTGTAAGAAACCAGCTGTTGTCTACAATTCAGCAACCTTTCGGAGAGGAACCAGCCCCTGCCAAGGGACAACTAAGCTAAGCTGGCTCCTCAGCCATGCTGCCAGGGGAGAGGTTGTCATGGGTGATGCAGTTTTGGTGCCTTGGTGCCAATTCGGTGTATTTCATCATGACATCTGGAACTGGCCTTTCACTGCCTGGAGATCAAAACATGGCAGGCATCATGCTGGTCACCTCTTGAATAGATCTCAATAAAAGAGAAGGGGAATACTTGTTATTCCCTGACACAGAAACATGCTCGTTATCTCTCTCATTCTCTACCTACACCATGCATAAGGTGAACCATACATTGAGACTTTAATATCTTTAAAGATACATTCACTTAAATGCAAATTAAAATACGAAGGCGAAATAGAAAGTAAATGGTGTAGATCTAGGTTGTCTGTGTGATTGTCTTTCAGGCCAAATTAAGACATTCTATTGAAACAGAGCACAGAGGTTTATTCACAGGCTTTTCACACACATACAGTATGGTGTTAATCGTTTAGGAGCTACCGCCTGACAGGGGCCACAGGAGCCCTGGGCACATTCTATCGTGTTAATGGTCTGTCGTCAATCTTCATTTGTCCCTTTAATTTGACGAGGAGTTCTACGGATTTATCACACAATCTCACACCATGAACAATACTTCCCACCTTCTTGAGATTCTGTCCCCGCCTTTTTCAATACAATGAACATTCATAAAATTCAAATAATTACAGAGAAATTTKACAAGAAATTAGACGTACATTTGCTGTATACGTCAGGTGATAGGAATATAATTTTCTCATATCACCAGAGTGCTTTGAAAAGCAATGTAACTCCCACACTGCTGTTACAAACTATGCCAATCACCCCTGGGGATGCCATCAACAGCTCTAATACCTGTTTGAAAAGGACATACAAACAACTGTTCCATGAGCAGACATCCTACACAAAACTGTAAAAAATAAATAAATGAATTCATAAAAAAACATGAATGGTAGTTAGAGTATAGTTTGTGGTATGTGACAGGGAACTGTTTGCCCTCTCATTGCCCTCAATCAGTATCAATGGCCTTGCATTAGATTATCATTTACCAATTAGCCAAACCACAAGAGTAACCTTCCTTCCCCTCACTGATTATTTGGCAAGCTCAACTCTGAAGGACACAACCTAGGTTGTTCCTGCAGTCTTCTTCTCATGTGGCACTAGTCCAAATCAGATGTTTCAACACACACACAMACAAAGACAGCTTTCAGGTGAAAATATGAGACCGTCCACAACCTTCAAACCAACAACTCATCAGTTGTGAAGAGAGTACCAGTACTAGTATCCTTTCTGAAAACGTAATTAGTGGCGTAAAGTGGTGCTACACAACAGCAGCTCAGGTTCCAGATGATTGGGGGTACTTGTCTGTCAGTAGAGACGCAGTCAGGCAGGCAGAGAGAGGGATACCAACATGACTATTTACTCTGCTGCCTATTGTCAAATGCCAGCTGCCACTGGGATGACTGCGGTCTCAGATGCATGTGCAAATTCCTCTAATCCAGGCAATATGGCACCCTAAGACTGGAACATGGCGTTAATATATCTAATCTAAAACTAAACTAATTTTCGAAAGCACTCCCGAAAGAAGAACCAACACCTTCTGACGTTTTCCAAAGGGCAATGAGTGATGAGTCTATTTTCATCAAGAGGCTAGATATTTGTTTAACTAGATCAGGTGATCTACTTGAAAGATCTTTTTATTTTCATTATTGGAACCATGTTAAAAAAATACTGAGTTGTTTCAATAGTAAGCATTTTTGTCGATAAACTTCTAATGTAATGGGTTCTTTCTAAAGCATTTATTGACAAGACAAGTTGGCATATTCAAACATGTTCTGGTATTTGGTTTTAATTTCTGGAAATATTAATTACCTGAAGATTGGTTTGAATTTGTGATTTATGGGGCATGTGAAAATAGCATATAGAGAGCAATAGTAAAGGCTTCYTTTTGAAGGCACCAGCTCTGGGGAAATTCATGTTATGTTTCACTATATTGGATCACTCCAATATATTGATATCACTCCG
Source organism: Salvelinus sp. IW2-2015 (assembly GCF_002910315.2). Lineage (NCBI taxonomy): Eukaryota > Metazoa > Chordata > Actinopteri > Salmoniformes > Salmonidae > Salvelinus > Salvelinus sp. IW2-2015. Next base: position 28,078,097 of record NC_036863.1, on the reverse strand, counting down.
CGGCGGAGGGATACATTCGAGGTGAGGATTTACAGATTTACTCCCGTGTACACCTGTGTCACACCCCTATATATAGACCCCATGGCCACGACACACGTTCTCTTTCATTTTCTCGGCGGGCGTCCGTATGGTTTGAGGTACAAACTTTCTGAAGTTCGCTTGGTAAGTGTAATATCTTGTGTGGAAGTATACTCCCTGACTGTTTGCAGCCTGGAGCAGCTGGCCACATGGCCAGCCCCTCCTCTTGAGTGCTCAACTCACAGTGCACGGTTGTTCTGTATCTTCTGCCCGTGGTTTGTTGTACTTGTGTTTCGTTAGCGTTACACTATGACTCTGTGTGCATCCATTAGTATGGTGGCTCTTGCTGCCACAAACTGTAATTTACCTTACACAACTTGYCGACTGGCTTGTTCTGTGTGTGTTGTGAATTGCWWTAACATGTTGCTCTCTGCACCTTAGGCACGGGTTCTCTGCTAATTACCCTGCAGGTTTTTTTTCTTGTTCTTTCCACTGCAGAGTGTAAGAGTATCATGGTGGGCTTTCCCCTACGTTGAGACATTAACTTTGGAGTTCCATAACAGAGTTACTCCATCATATGGTGCTATTTTTACTGCTTGGATATTAAACAGGAGGTGATATTGCATTTGGCGTAAAACAAATAAATCAAATCCATTACCTGGTTGCAGTTTTTTTGTTTGCCTGCTTTTTCCACACGGGTCTTCCCCGTTTTCTTTGCAGAGGTGCTGGGTAATGTATCCCTCACAGGGTTCCTATTCCTCCAGGCAGGTCCAGACATAAGCTCTCCCAGGGCGTCAGACCCCTGTTCCGTGACCTTGTAGGCTTGGCTGAGCTTATGGCTTCCCTTTGTGACGGGTGTGATGGTGGCATCCCCCTGGGGATCCGCATACCTCGTGTATGCACTGCCTGGGTTTGAGMCACGTGGAGAGGGCAGTGGAGCGCCCTACTGGATGCCTGTTTTGTTTGGCGCCTGCGCCTGGTGCGATTGGAGGCCATGCGCAAGTGGGTTGGCCAGACGAGCTCCCTCCCTCAGGAGTGGTGCGCCAACGAGCTGTTAGTCCCTSTACTGGGCCCAGTACCCCTCCCAGGAAGCGTGGCCGGAGCCACCGTAGTCAAAGCCCATCTGTTGCCAGTCCTGGACGGGGGCAGGAGTTGGACCGCTGGAACACCTTGAACGGAGGGTGCATGCCCTGCTTCAGGTTGATAGCTTTGATGGCGACGACAGCTGTTCTCTATTGGCCAGTGATAGGCTGTTCCTGGGGGACGAGGCTGGCACTGTTCACCACCGTGAGCGGGACTACCAGGCTGACAGGCCATCAGAAGCTGGCAGCGGGGCTTCATCACCCCCAGCGGCTCGAGAGGCTATGAGGGGCCTACTCACTCGGGTAGCCACTGCACTGGTCATCAAACTGGTGGACAGTGATGACTCTCCATCTGTCCCAATCTCTGCTGAGTTCCGCAAGGCCTTGCAGGAGAGCTGGGCCTCTGCCAGGGGACGCTTCCGACTCACAGCAGAGATTGGACCATGRCGTTATGTTGCGGGCGCAGAGTCACTCGGCCTCCGGGAGTACCCAACCATGGACACCATGATAGCTGCCATGGTCCTCCCGGAAGGAKATTATAGTGCGGAATCCGCGACTGAAGTCGGGACCCCCCCGTAGTCTTTGATGCRGACTTGAAAGCCACATATGGGTCCCTCTGCTCTCTTGGCCGCCTTACCAAYRCGACCATGCTGCTGCCGGCCTAACTGCAGACTCTGTTGCCCCGGCTACAGGAGGGCACAGAGGAGCTCCTCCGGGACGCAATGGAGGTGTCTCGCCTGCTTTCCCTGCTCCAGAGGGATGTGGCACACGCAAACTGACGGGCCATGGCGCAGGTGRTTACCTCCCGGCGCCATCTCTGGCTGGCCCAATCCTGTCTGCCAGCTGCTCTCCAGAGCACATTTTCCACTCTCCCCATCACCCCAGGGCTGACGACTGACCATGGGGTTGATGACGTTCTGGGGCTGATGATGTTCTGGAGCAGACCGATAAGGTTCGTAAGGACCGGGAGACCATGAGACGGTTCAGGCCCCGGGTCCAAGGCAGATGGACCGTTGCCACCGACCTGCACCCGAACGATGGTGTGGTCCCTCTCCTGTCCCATCGCCTCGTGCTGAGGGACGACAGCGGGGAGGGGCACAGCATGCGGTGGAGCAACAACCTGTCAACCGTCACCGCCATAGGGACGTGCCTGGGGGGCATAGGGACGTGCCTGGGGGGCATAGGGACGTGCCTGGGGGGCCCAGGCGCTCGGTGCCCTAGAGTAGAGATGGGCTCCGGCAGGACCCCTGTGACACATCCTTCCCCGGCCTCGGCCGCTTCTCCCAGTCTCAAATGGCAAAGTGGGAGGAGGGTGTGGAGTCCCCCTGGGTGTTGTCCACAATGCTCGAGGGGTACCGACTTCAATTCCGGTGCCGGCTTTTGTCCTTCAGGGGCCTTCGTGTCACCATGGTGGCCACCCCCCTGAAGAAAACCCTGTGGCTGGAGATCTCGGCACTCCTGCACAAGGGTGCCATCCGCAGGATCGAGACATCAGTACGGCTAGGTGGGTTCTACTCCCCTTATTTTGTGGTCCCAAAAAGAGACGGAGGSTTTCGACCTCCGCAACCTCAATGGGTTACTGAGGTTCCACATGCTGTCCCCAGCCAGCGTGTTKCAGGCAGTGTCCAGGGACCAGTGGTTTGTGACGCTGGATGTGAGGGATGCGTACTTCCATGTTCCTGTTCACCCAGCTCATTGTTAGTACCTCTAATTCGCTTTCAAAGGGACTGCTTATGAATTCATGTTTCTTCCCTTTGGCCTTTCCTTGGCACCCTGCACTKTCAAAAAGTGCATGGATGCTGTCCTGGCAACTCTCACGTACCAAGGATTGTTGATTCTCAATTACCTGGACGACTGGCTGATTTGTGCCCCGACCAGGACCTAGATCCTGTCAGACAGAGATGCCCCTGACCAACATTGACGGGCTGAACATTACTGTAAACTACAAGAAGAGTTGTCTGACGCCCACCCAAAGAGTGGCCATCGGCATGGAACTGGACTCAGTCCTCATGAGAGCACGCCTGCCCACCAGAAGGTTCCAGGCGATCTTATCTTGCCTCGACCACTTTCGGCAGRGGCGGGTGGTATCCACCCTGAMCTGCCAACGCCTGTTGAGGTTGCTGACAGCGGCCTCGTTGCTGATTCCCCTGGGCCTGCTCCATATCCGGCCTCTTTAACGGTGGTTCAACTCCCACCGGCTGCGCCACCGTCACCGCCAGCTGCGGGTGACCGCACAGTGCCTCAGGGTATTGTCGCTCCTTTCTCTCAGGTGGGGTGGAKATGCTGAGGATGTGCCGCCGTGAGCTGGTCAGCACAGACKYCTCCCAGATCGGCTGGGGGGGTGTGACCAAGGGCAGGTCGGCCAGCGGCTGTTGGCTACCCTCTTGGAGCGGCAGGCACATTAAATACACTAGAGCTCCGAGCAGTACTGCTGGCCCTGCAGTCTTTCCTTCCACATCTGAAGGGAAGACATGTCCTGGTGAGAACGGACAACGCAACAGTGGTGGCTTACATCAACCATCTGGGTGGACTGAGGTCCCACCACCTCCATCTTATAGCACGGGAGCTCCTTCTCAGGGCCGTCTAGTGTCTCTACGCGCAGCGCACGTACCTGGCATCCTGAATGTGGCAGCGGATATGCTCTCAAGGGAGGGCCTGCCACCTTGGGACTGGAGCTTACATCCCCAGGTGGTGCAGCACCTGTGGGACAAGTTTGGGAGGGGGCAGGTGGACCTGTTTGCCTCCCTGGACAATGCACACTGCCCCCTGTGGTACTCCATGTCGGAGCCACCAGGGCCTCTGGGCTTGGATGCTCTGGCTCACGATTGGCCAGAGCTGGAGCTTACGCATTCCCCCCTTTTCTCCTGATCCAGGCTATGCTGGACAGGACCAGGATGACGGAGCATCGTCTGCTGCTGGTGGCCCCATACTGGCCCAGACRACCCTGGTTCAGCCTTCTCCTGTCCCTGTTGTCTGGGACACCTTGCTGTCTCAGGCCGGGGGAACTCTGGCATCCGAGTCCGTACTGCCTCAGTCTGTGGGCTTGGCCACTGAACGGCACCAGTGGTCCATGTTAGGACTACAGGAGGGTGTAATGTAYGCCATGCAGATCGCAGGGGCCCCGGCTACAACCACGGCATACCAGTTGCGCTGGCGGCGGTTCTGCTCTTGGTGTACTGGTATTGAGGTTGTGCCCGAGTCATGCGGGGTGCAGTATGTCCTCCAATACCTGCAGTCTTGCTTGGATGAGGGCCTCAACACAGAGGGTATTTKGCCACTATATCTGCCTGCCATGTGGGGTGGATGGACAGGCCAGTGGGGCACCACCCCTTGGTCTCCAGGTTTATGAAGGGGGTTCGTCGCCTGCGTCCAGCTAGGATCCACTCAATGGAGAGCTGGGATCTGGATGTGGTCTTGGCAGCTTTGGCAAAGCCGCCTTTTGAACCGTTTGAGTCTGCCTCCCTGAAACACCTCTCTAAGGTGGCTTTCTTGGTAGTGATTGSTTCCATGAAGAGGGTGGGTGAGCTCCATGCTCTTTCGGTAAGTTCTGAGTGCTACCGGATGGACCCCGGTGGGAGGAGTATCTCTCCGCCCCAACCCTTCATTCCTCCKGAAGGCTCTCAGACAGGCATGTTTCCATCCCTTTTATCCTGTCTGCTTACAACATCCCGGCAGTGGCGGGGGAGTCTGGGCCTCTCTCTGGCATGCTGTGCCCTGTGCGGGCACTAGCTGCCTATGTGGAGAGGACACGGTCAGTGAGAACAACAGACCAGCTCTTTGTCTGCTATGGTGAGAGAGTCCTGGGGGCTGGGTTATCAAAGCAGAGGCTCTATCACTGGATCGTGGACACAATTATGACAGCATACCCCCTAGCTGACAGGCCAGTGCTGGGATCTGTGGTGGCACATTCATAACAAGGTGTGGATGCATCCTGTGCTTTACTGAGAGGAGTGCCCCTCGCTGATATCTGTGCTGCGGCCAGCTGGGCTTCCTCTTGCACCTTTGCTAGGTACTATCGGGTAAATGTGGCACCTCCCTCCCTCTGCGGTTGGTTTGATGTAGAGAATGTGTGTTGCGGCCATGAGGTCTATATATAGGGGCGGACCCCAGCTGTGACACAGGTGAACACGGGAGTAAATCTGCAAATCCTCACCTCGGATGTATCCCTCGGCTGCGGAGTGATACCAATATATTGGAGTGATCCATATAGCTCACATAACCATGGTTAACCGTTTTTGTAGTGTTATTGGATAAATGCCGAAAATAAGGTATGTGGTCAGTAAACACAGGCTTAGAAGATCTATGTTTTGTTATATGATATAATCTTCATCAGCTAACATCACTTTTTTGTGAATGTTGAAGCATTTATGTAATCAAAACAAGCACAAAGGCTTCATAATTCATAAAGGTCAGGTTAACGGACTGATATCATCTCATAGAACAAAACTTGTAAAAATCTCCTAAACTGTGTAAACCTAAAACCTTATTTTCAGTGTTTATCCCAAACCCTATTCTTTCCCCCCCATAGGAACGGTCATGTCTAGATGGGATACAGCTTTTCAAATTGACGTTTTTTTTCTTTTTTTTGTTGTGCATTTTAGCTAAGCCCAACCCTTTCCCTAACCTTAACCTAATAATCCTAACCTGCTACGTTAATTCCCCTAACCTGCTACGAAAAGCCAAATTTGACAAAAGCTGTACCCTTCTAGACAAAACCCATAGGAATGACTGAACGAGGTAACTAATTTTCGTTTTTTAGGACTACAAGTTGGGGAGCTCTGTTAGGGGTTTGTGAATGGTGATAATTCTTTAAAGAATGGCACTTGACTGTCCATCATGTAGTAGTCTAGGCATTGAAAATAGTCTCAAACGCTRACAGAATGCTCCCGGGTTTCCACTAGATAACAGTCAAACTTTCACATAAGAACTCATTCATACAATATRTGACTCTGTGGCTGTGTTAACTAGTGTCGATCAATGCGCTCTCAAGCGGTACTAGACCTACATCATTTCTGACCATTATGAGGCGAGAATCAGGTGTGACGTTACTTCCTGTTACAAAGTTTATGTTCCTGTAGGTTTATACTAACATAGATATATTTATAATGACGAGATACTCTTGTCTCCGCCCTAACAATGAGTCGTTGTTTCAAAAGCGGGAAGGCAGGCGACAAGTTCCAAAATAAGCATATAGAAAAGCTAAGGGCTTCTATTGAACAGATTTAGGCGAGAGTGAACCCTCTCGTTTCGCCTCTTCCTCTCGGATTTTTGCTGCGGCCACCCAATGGCCGCCACCCAGAATCAGAGGAGACAAAAATGCCCAACAAGACATTTAGCTATATGAATAGCAAAACCACAGAGAGCCTAAACTGCTCAACTATTTAGCGTTTTCTTAATTCTATGGAAACGTATTTTGAGAGCGGAATTGGTACGGAAATCAAAATGCCTTGTCAAAATCAGCAGCTGAACAACAATGACAGACAAGAACACGCGGCAATGAGCAGCACCAAGCAGGTTCGGTTTGCTAGCTGCGGAAACAGCGTTCTGACAGAGTCGAATAGAGATGCAGAAGTCGCCGAAACTTGTGAAAATGTATTCAACAGTGAACTACAGAGGCAGATCGGATCGCAATTAAAACTGCTTCCTTTGAATGACCAAATACGAGAATTACAGACCATCATTAGAGACAAGTGAGTCATCATATTTTGTCAAAAAGATAGCAACAACATAATCTGACAGATAATGGACCTGTATTATCATGCACCAGATAACTGTCTAATAATGTGGAATTGAATGATGCATCGTAAACCAAGTGAATGGCCAATCGACGCCATGTTACTATTTATAACTGTCATATTACACTGCACTTATATGGTTACGGTAGCGTTATCTGGGATTTGTTACCCAGAACTGTAAATACACCTGGTTATTTATATGAAGATGTCATTATAGTCTGCCCCATTACTTGGTAGTAGCCTAAACGTGGCCACAACTTCCTTGTCTAGCATGAGRTTTAATACAAATAATGTTAGACCTACTGACAACAATAGACGATACTGATAACAGAACATTGAATGAGTACACTAATCACAATTTGAGTTTCTGTTGTAAGGTGATACCACGAATAGGCAATTTTTTGGGGGGTTGAAAGTGGATCATGCATTGATTTCCTCTTATGTAACCCTTACTGTAAGCATACATGTTATTCTTGTTCTTTTACAGGTCTACTAGCAGGGGAGATTTTGTATTTTGTGCTGATAGATTGGTAAGAAACTGTCTTGGTTCAATTGACACTTGTTTTTACTCTAGGTTAAATACTAATATATGATGTTTTTAATTGAATGACTCATTTGTATAATGCACACTGTATTGTTTTGACCCACTCTGTTTGTCCACAGATCAGACTAGTGGTTGAAGAGGGACTCAATCAGCTGCCATACAGCGAGTGTACAGTGACCACTCCTACAGGTTAGACCTATTAGATGAAATTTGTCAGAAATTATAGAAATTGGGCGAATACTATGTATTACAGGATTACTGTTAAATTTCTCACCAAGAACAGAACTGTATTTCAATCGCTCCACCCTTCCCCCTCTTCTTCAGGGCATAAATATGATGGTGTCAAGTTTGAAAAAGGCAACTGCGGTGTCAGCATTATGAGAAGTGGTAAGGCACTGATCATATGGGATATTAAAGGAAGATTAATCTGAATTGGTCTCTGAATAGAATCTCTGGCTGGTGGACTTGCCTATACCTGACATACCTAGTGCTATCCACTCAACTGTTTGACCTATCAGTTTGACTGTTTGACTTGCTCACCATTACTACATCTTGTATGAGGTTTCCCTTGAATGAATTGAGTTGAATTCAACATCTATTAATTGCTGTGTGTGTAGGCGAGGCCATGGAGCAGGGCCTCAGAGACTGCTGCCGGTCCATCCGTATCGGTAAGATCCTAATCCAGAGTGACGAGGACACCCAGAAGGCCAAAGTCTACTATGCAAAGTTCCCCCCAGACATCAGCAGGAGGAAAGTCCTCCTCATGTACCCCATTCTCAGTGAGTATGGATATACAGTACTTGTGTACCCCATTCTCAGTAAGTATGGAGAGAGTAGTACTCACATTCCCCATCCTTAATCATAGTCCAGGGGGATTACACGCATGTAAACAACAAATGTCTTTAGGCCAAGCACGTTGTAAAACCCTGCCGTGGAAAAGCACTAATAGACAGTCTCAATACAGTACTAACTCCTCTTGAGGACAAAGAGTCCAGGTGAAGTGTTGCCCTGCCCTGGGCCTGAAGAACTGTCTCTTTTTTAATGAACCAGAAATGAAGACTTAATTGCTCCCGTTAGCAAGACAATAGCGTAATCATAGGCATCTTTTATTCGGCTCTGATAATGACCTTAGTAGTTAGCATGCTGCATATTTTTCAGCATAATTTACCCCAAGAAAATAATTACAAGTTTATCTGCTTGGGGTAAACCATAAAGAGCTCACTGCAAGGCCATGAAAATGATAAATAGGACAAATGAAGCCACAGAGAGAAGTAATGTTCATCTTTTTGTCCTCTAACTAACATCCCTCTCTGAAAGGATGAAAAACTGCCTTGAGAAATCAAAATGACATTTTGTTCTTTTATAGAAAGTAGCAGCAGATGAGTCATAGTAATGATCACAAGGCTAGTAAGGGCAGACTTTTCTTCAATACTTCTATAATGTTGCCTGTTCTTCTGTCAAGTCACGGTGATATCTGTCCTGTGTTTATGCTATCTATACATGTTCTGCCTTCAGGTACAGGTAACACAGTGATTGAGGCTGTGAGAGTTCTGACTGAACATGGTCTTCAGCCCAAACATATTATCCTCCTGAGTCTCTTCTCCACCCCTCACGGTACGCCTCACCTACAGTCCCTTGCTTAATATCGAAGTAGATTCTGTAATGTTAAAAATTCTGGGGTTTCATACTACAGCCTGTTTTCCATTCTTTCAGTTTTATTGAAAGCACTGCAAGTCTAATGGTTGTCATCTCACCAGGTGCCAAATCCATAATTCAAGAGTTCCCAGAAATCACCATATTGACCACCGAGGTGCACCCTGTGGCTCCCACACACTTTGGCCAGAGGTACTTTGGGACAGACTAGTCAGCCCTCCAGGGCCATTCAATGGGACACCATACTATGAGAACCAACCATTGAATGGTCCCTCTGTCAGTATGTCCACTTATTTCAAAAGCAGTTGTTACCCTGCTGAAGATTCTTGCTTTGCAGTGTATGCCGCCTTAACGTGTGCTCCTCAGTCTGACAAAAACAATGCAAAGATTTTCCTGGAAACAAAAAAAGCACATTCCATGTAGGTCTTTTAGGAACTAGTCTAGCGAGCTTGCATGTACTGCTGCCATTTTATTTATTCAGTAATGGTAGTTMATTCTAGGTTGTTTTTCCTCATTAGAAAGTCTAAATAATTTAAATATATTTTTTCAATATATTCTATTCAAAGTATGTGAGCGGAGTTGAGCAGTCGGAAATCCTGCTCGTCACGTCCTTTCCAACCACTCCGCTAAAAACCTCTCCGCACTCACAGGGGAGAAAAAATGCCGCTCAATTCTCTCCATTCATTAAAATCACCATTTAACCAACACGCATCTCTTTTTTTGACTACCTGGACCTAGCATTTGKTTTTTAAKTATTGAAACCAAACCATATGATTTGAATGAAAAGTATTATAATAAACATGAAAAGGTGAATGTAAGAAGCGCTCATCATTTCAAATAGGCTACATGTCATATTAAACAGCATATAAACACTCAAAAGGTCAGGAGCCTAAGAAGGAACAATATTATTTAGGCTATATTATTTCAAAGCTATAGCCTACAAAGAAATACATTGTGAAGCATTTGCGAGTGCGACACAATAGGCTGGTAGGGACAAAGCGCTCAGCATTTAAACAACGTTTAGTTGCATTCAATCATTAGTCTATAAATTGTGCATATAGGCTGTGATTTAGAATTAAAAATACAAATTAAATGAAAACATTATTAGGCTAAGTCTACAGTGCCTTTGAATTTATTTTTTAGAAACAGCTGTTTGGCCAGTTTGTGGCTTCACGCTCATGTGGTGATGCGTGGAGAGCAGRCCAGCAGCAGAGAATATCCTCTCTGCGCTTGCAGAGCCACTGGGGATGCTAAACACCCTTTTGGCCACTCTTGCCAAGCTGGGTAGTGATGCAGAGTTGTATATTTTTTTTCTATTGGTAGGCCTAAAGGTTTTTAGGCAAAGTAACCCAATCAAAACAGAAAGCTCCTTGAATGTTGGAATATGCCAGGCTTATTGGGCCAAAATCAATTATGGCCTATTGTGGGTGTGTGTGTGTATAGAGATAGATGTATGTAACAGAACAAAAATTAACTTAAGATCTTATTTTTTGTTTATAAATACTTTGCTACAATGACACACTTAGTTCCTTTTAGCATGTGCACTTAAGTACACCATCGTGCTTTCAGGATACGTTTTTTTCCCACAATGATTCTTTAGTTGTGGACACTACATCACCACAATCCCTCTCTTGCTCTTGGTCCTCATCTTTAAGTCACCTTGATTTTGCGCCTGTGTGTTTTATCAGTTTCTTTATGAAAATATTTAGAGCTATAGCAGCACACAAGTAGACTACAAATGCATGCTACGCCAGCCATGTCCTTGAAGTGAGCGCTACTTGAGTGAAATTGGAGCGGGCGAGAAGGCCGACGTTCCAGCCTTTGGGAATCTCGCTCCGCGCTCCAGTCAAAAGGGCACGCTCCGCTCCAGCTCTGCTCACATACTCTGATTCTTTTGTCTTTTTTTTGTGTTGTCATTATTATTGCCACAAACAGTTTTAATGTATCATAACACTGAAAAGACACAAACCAATCAAGAGAAACTCTGACCAGATCTGAAGTGCAATTTGATGGAATGCGCAATTTGGACATTTCAGAGTGGAAAAGGCTAGAAAAAGAAGCTCAGAATTACATTGCCCTTATGACATCTATGTGTAGTCAAGGAATCGTCAATCCTCCATCGTTAACACAATGAAAAGGTCAAATGCTTTATTATCTAAATGTTGAAAGTGCGTGGGCGACAGAGAAACAAAATGGTGCAGTTTGAGGCCGTGATGTGGGCGATGGGGGTGTGATGTCGTTGAGGTTTCTGTGTCTGTATGCTGTTTGTATGTTTTGTATTATTGAAGAAAAAAATAAAGAATACACAGATAAAACCCATATACAACAGTAAATGATTAACTACATTCTGATAAATTATTCAGTCTATTGGATGTATTGACAAAGCATACCCCTTTTCTTTCAGAGTGAGTTTGAGGTTGGAATGTATCATCTTTGTATGGGAAGAAGAGTCATCTTCACATATGCCTGCCTGGCCCAAATGCTATTGAGACAAACGAGTTACTACTAGCTAATAACCACAAAGAAGTAAAGGTTTTRAACATATTCCTCATATCATGCAAACACTTAGAATAAAACATTGTCACTGACAGAAGTCCCTCACCAGATTCTACCAATCCCACTTCATAAGTCTTTCTCCCCATGACTCACTGGCTCTGTTCTTATTGACATCAGGGAGGTCTCAGAGGAGCTGAAATTATGCAATAGATCAAATGTCAATACTCCAAACACGGACAGAAACAACACAATACCTCTGCAAACACATTTCAGTCCCCCAGTTCCTTGTTTTCTGAGAAATGATTATGCACTTTGTCAAGCGCTCACCATGATAAACCCTATGGCCACTAGGTAGCACTACACCTGCACACTTTCTGGTGGCCTGGCATGATTTTCATGCACATTACATTGTGTTGAATGTCATTCTTAAGTCTGTAAGTGGAAAGGATAGAGCGCATGATTGTTTTTAATCAGTCGCCAGTTCTTCGTGCACTGTGATAATTTGACTTCTAAGGAGTCTATCTGTCTGGGATAAAGTGAGAGGAAAATAACCACTTAATTTGAACAATTAATCAAATCTAAGAGTGTACTTTCCAAAAGCTCAGAGCGAGAAAGCCGTCTCATCCACAGACCATTTAGCAAGGCTGCCTGTCATCATACTAACCAACCTATCCTATTTCAGGACTGCTATTACATGTAGATTACCAATAGGTACRCCAGTGAACGAACATGTGGTGTGTCTTTACAATGATTGAGTGAGTACCCGTAATTAGGTTATATCAATACGTACCTCACAAGTCAATGCGTGAGTGTGGTTGTTACTGGACTGCTGGTAGTCATACACTTACGTTGATGAATTAGACATTAACGGACATGGTGATTTCCCAAAACCAGGGATCAGATTCAATCAAGACAAAGGCCCATTAGAATAGCTTTAAATAATCACCAATGGGAAACTGCTTTTATATCCAGTCATTTTTTGGTTCCGTGACCACCACCAAGTTATGTCGTCATTGTCAGCGCAACTAGTCTCTTAGGTTTCTACCAAGTACTGTATTAGCCATTAAATCAGGGAGAAAAGCATAACTTCCAGTTGCCATAGACACCTAGAAACGGTTTACCATATTATCCTTCCTATTGCTCCAAGGGCACGCTAAACGTATAAGCCATTCGCCCAATCACAGGCAGATGAACAGTAGCTGGTTATGTAATCCTCAGGGGTGAGGCACCACAGAGCTCTTCTCTGCTGGAAAGTGTTCGGCACCTCTCCAAGATGTCCATCTAMATTAATTGCCTTGGATTGGTTGCGGTAACTGAAGTGTTTTATTCTATTCTAATGACCGGGACGGTTTCCCAAAAGCATCTTAAGGTTAAGTTCATTGTTAGAGCTACATGGTTCTAATGATGAACTTAGCCTTAAGATGCTTTTGGGAAACCGGGMCCAGAGTAGCACCTTGGATTCCCCTGGCCTGCTGGGCTGGACTTACCCAAGCTCTCCTCTTCAGATCCTGCCTCCTTCTCCCTCCACCCCCCATTAGCTAATAATGGATTGTGGGATTCATTGTTGCTCCTGGTGGGAAAATTGTGACCGTCACCCTGGCTAGGAAACAAACACAGAGGCCAGATTCAAGATGGAGGAAGGAACACAGCCTGGAATGATACTTACTAAACTGTAGGTATCAGAGGTCCTATTTCCTGCCACAAAGAATATTCAAATCAAATTGTATTTGTTACATGCTTCGTAAACAACAGGTGTAGACTAACAGTGAAATGTTTACTTACGGGTAGTTCCAAAAAATGCAGAGTTAAAGGTAATAATAAAAAATAAATAGTGAAATGAGGAATAAATRCACAGTGAATAACGAATAGCAATAACATGGCTATATACAGGGAGTATCAGTGCCGAGTTGATTGCAGGGGTACGAGGTAATTGAGGTAGCTACAGTACGTACTGTACATATACAGGGCTCCCGAGTGGTGCAGCGGTCTAAAGCACTGCATCTCAGTGCTAGAGGCGTCACTACAGACCCTGGTTCGATTCCAGGCTATATCACAACCGGCCGTGTTTGTGAGCCATAGGGCGGCGCACAATTGGCCCAGCGTCGTCCGGTTTAGGGTTTGGCCGGGGTAGGCCGTCATTGGAAATAAGAATTTGTTCTTAACTGACTTGCCTAGTTAAATAAAAAAATATATAGGTAGAGGTAAAGTGACTAGGCAACAGGATAGATAAGACAGTAGCAGCAGCGTATGAGGTGAGTGTGTGTGGCGTCATTATGCATTTGTGTGTGTGTGTTATGTGTGTGAGTGTGTGGGTAGACTCCAGTGGGTGTGTCCATTTGATTAGCTATTTAGCAGTCTTGTTAAGCAGTTTTAAGGCTTAGAAGTAGAAGCTGTTCACGATTCTGTTGGTTCCAAACTTGGTGCACTGGTACCGCTTGCCGTGCGGTAGCAGAGAGAACAGTCTATGGCTTGAGTGGCTGGAGTCCTTGACAATTTTTGGGGCCTTCCTCTGACACCGCCTGGTATTGGAGGTCCTGGATGGTAGGGAGCTCGCCACCCTCTGCAGTGCCTTGCGGTCGGGTGCCTTGCAGTTGTCGTACCAAGCAGTGGTGTAGCAAGTCAAGATGCTCTCATTGGTGCAGCTATAGAACTTTTCTAGGATCTGAGGCCCCATGCCAAATTTTTTCATCCTCCTGGGGGGGGGAAGAGGTGTTAATTCCTTAGTGATGTGGACATCGAGGAACTTGAAGCACTCGACCCGCTCCACTACAGCCCCATCAATGTGGATGGGGGTGGTCTTGCTGATTGAGGGAGAGGTTGTTGTCCTGGCACTTGTCATGATWATTTTGTTCTCAATGTTCATAAACTGAACTTCAATTAAAATACTCTGTCTGTTACTAAGAATTTGTAAGGTTCTTATTAAAATGAAACAGACAGAGGCCAGTCTACCATAGTCAGCATGTTTATTTACGAGAGCTCTNTCATAAATCCTTAGTCAGCCTATTTTTCTGTTGTTCCTTGTTCTTTTGACGTTAATATCTCGTATCTCACTCCGCCGCTATATTAGGTTTCCCTTCTTTCTCCATTTTTKGACTTTATTTCAGTATTGAACAGGTTAAGTTATCTTGTTCGCACAGAATTACCTCCCTATCTCACCAARCCTAGTTTATATCCTCTTAGGACTTTATTTAGTTATGTCTTATTGAATTGGGTCTATGGCTAATTTACCGCATGTCAATTAACCATAAGTTATCCTATTTGTACAAAACGACCGTCCTATCTAACAACACCTATTTAGTATCCCTACTTAATAACCTTGCAGGCCGTCACAAAGGTGGCCAGATCTATCTATATCTACTTAATAACCTCTCGGCCATTCCTTACAGACCTCAATTATTAAGTTAGTTTTATTTATGGTAGTGCACCTTACCTCAGGTCATCGCGGACCTGCCCCCTATCGATTTTGGTTACAACACAAAGTAAACCTAGTGAATCTGTTTAGAATAATCAAGCACCTATTATTGATTAATTCTAAGCATTTTTAGAACATCAAATCAAAGATATCTTAAATCATTCCCCCCGAATTCGTAAATAAAGATTTACTGACCTGTCTTGTAGACTGGGAAAAGCAATGTAGGTTGGATCCCGTCACCGTCTCTGCCGACCTTAGGTATATACCGGCCTGTTATGGAACCCCAATGTCAGGGGACAGGTCCTTAATTTACGGGTCAATGACCCGCCCGTGCACGGTATTTCGGCGTGGTACCTTCAGACGGCAGGGACAGGTATTGGGTTCCGGCTCTCGAAGGACCAAATTGTTACGAGAATTATGTTCTCATGTTCATTAACTGAACTTCAATTAAAATACTCTGTCTGGCCTCTGTCTGTTTCATTTTAATAAGAACCTTACAAATTCTTAGTAACAGACAGAGGCCAGTCTACTTAGTCAGCAGGTTTATTTATGCGAGCTCTGCCCATCCTTACATGTACATTGGTTTATATACCTCTCATTTCATCATAACTGTCCCTCCTCCTCTAAGACAATGACAATATAGTTCACAAGTCTTCTCCTTCTCATACATTGTCTGCCACCTGTTATACAATCTACTACAAGCCCAAGGTCTCTCAACTCCCTGGGTGGGGACAGAATGTCCTGAAAGGAACACAGTAGTACATCTTGTCTGTCGATAGCTCCTCTTATCATTTGTTTCACACTTGCACCCTGCTTACATACTAAAAAGGAACAAAAAGTCCTTGTTCTAATTCTGACTAAAACTACACACATCAGATTTATAGATTTATGATTCTAATAAATTTCATACAATCATACAGTGACAGGGTAGAATTCTGTTAGTTATAGTTCTACGTTAAATGTATACATCATTTAGTCATTATTCATAAAAATCATAACAATCCACCCTTTGACTAAATATTATACACACAATCACACATCTATTTTTATTAGAAATATCTATTGTATCCAAAATCAACCACACAAAGACCAATATATGTATTTACAATGACTGTTCTAGGCCTACATCAGAATCATAACTCTTCTTATCAGGATTTTCRTTATAATCTTCATCAAAAAACAGTCTAAACATCAACACAAGAAGAAACCTAAACATTAAAATGGTCTCATGTAACATAGGCTCCTCATAAATGAAGGAGCCAGGTCCATCTACTAGGTCTGTGGGCATGTATTCATCATTCCACTGGTCAGAGCTCAGAATCGGTCCGCATCTCACCATCTGTTGCGTCATCGATTTCTCCAGAGTCCTGGAAATGAGACCTCTCACGCAACATCCGCACAAAGCTAACACAGTCACACAGGTGAAGGTTGCCCACAACACAGTGATCATGACATTTTTCCATTTTCCAAACATACTGTCAAACCAACTCGTCCGAGAAGTATCTACCCCAGAGATTTCTGCTAGTTAAACCAGCCAGGGCCTTGGTCACTGATCCGTCTGGAGCCGTGTTATTTGGGATGAAGGTACAGCACATTGTTCCAAATATCACGCAGGCCCCTCCCTTCTCAGCTAGTAACATATCTAATGCTATCCTATTGCATGTTCTTACTTCCCCTACGTCCCATCCGTGTGTGATGTACCGAGCCATACAATAATAATGTTCTCCTGTAACTATGAAAGGGGGAAGTCTGGATGTCCTGGGCACATGGGGATACAGATAATGCAGATCAATGCAACTGTCATTGTCTGGCTTCCCTGCCTTCATGAACAGCTTTACCACACAGGCCATTCAMCTGGGTGAATCAATTCCATCAAATGGAAAGGGGATAGTTGTCAACTGAGGTTTTGCTGTGGCGCAGACATAACATTCTTCTTTCGCTACTGATCTGGCTGTATACTAAATCCATTCTAACCATAGGTTAGAATCCCCATAACCAGTTTCCACCTCAATCACTTCCTTAAGATCTTTYGTCTGAACAACCCACACCGGCCTTTGGCTCTTGACGACTCCACTGTCAGTATCTGTTTTGTCAGGGGCTCTGCTTGTATTCTGGCTGACTATAGAGCTATCACCTGCCCTAACCTCTTCTTCCCGGAATGGCACTAGGGTATCAACTGAAACCCTYACCTTCACTACACTCCATYTTCTTCCATACTGGGTATGTGGATTTATGTAGCCCTCTCTCTCGGTGTGAGCTATGACCTGTTTCYATGAACTACACGGRGACCWGCACAGATATCTTCCATAATGRCTCATAGTYCTAGACTGCYAAGGAGTCAGAGACCCCATTTGGTCTACATAGAACTCCACTGAGACATCCTTCCCAATCTCCACTCTCACTTCCTGTTTATCCAGATCAAGTGATCTCTTATGCTTKGTTAATACAAAATCCTCATTGTCTAACTATGAGTCACGTTACCACCTTCTGCATTCTCGGATGGGTCATGGTTTATTTAGGAATATTGCTCCCACAATAAGACAGCTCAGACCAATCAGCACTCCTGTAAAGCCCCACCCTTTCCCGGAGAACATATCATCATCTAGAGGCCAGCCCATACTTTYACTTCTATGAACGCACACAGGGACGGGGTCAGGGAATCTTCTTTAGAGAGGTAACCCCCGAACCCTATTGGTTTCGGTTCTTCTCCTAACTCTGTGATTGTTCGACAGTGTCAGTGTGTCTTACCCTAATACAATGTGTGATATGCCCCCAGGTAGCTCTTTCAGCTATTCTCACCGCAAAGGCTGTCACCAGGARTACTTGGTATGGCCCCTCCCAACGGGGCTGCTTCCCGTCTATTCTCCTCAGGAACTGGATTGAGTGAATCACCTTCTCCTGTATAGCATAAAATCTTGGACATACAGGTTTGGTTAACAAACAGTCTTCTCATGTGTTCTGTCTAATTAGCTAGAATGTCATCCATTATTTAAAGAACTAGATCCTAGTAAACCACTTCTAGGGATAATATCTTGATCTAATATTTCAGTTACCATAATCGTGTCCGCCAAGTAAGTTGGGAACGCTATATATATATATATATATATATAAAAAATTAATTTAAAAAAAGTAAATTATTATTATCCAATAGGCCACAAAGTGTCCTATTCCATCCCCCCTTGTATCAATATTGCCGCACAATTCTCTGTCAAGTATCTTATCTACTAAGAGTTATACTAAGAGTTATCTGTGCTGCGTTGTATGGTCTTAGATGTATATGTGCTTGTCTATGTAAACAGTAACCTTTCTCTCCTTTTTTATTTCACAGGCCCTAGTCAATGCTACTATTTCGGCCTGTTGTGCCGAATAATTTCTGGGCAATGTTTCCGTGTTTAACACC
>NC_036863.1:28040379-28059732 GCF_002910315.2 Salvelinus sp. IW2-2015 | reverse complement strand
CTACGATTTAGAAATTAATTGGTTTGGTTGTTGAACCCTGTAGAATGGCTGTATACGTCAGAATAATGATTGCAAATCGTGGAAGCATTGCTGCTTGCCTGGGTACAGGTCTTTTGAGCGCTGCTGCTGAGTCATACACAATGCAACTGGTGCAGCAGGCAAATGAATGTTGTGACTGAGAGTGGGACAGAGAAATTGTTTGGTGTATTTGCGGGAAAAAGCGTGCTATCGTTGGTTTGAGTTGTTTCAAAAACATAGTTGTAAAGTCCAAAATACATTTTAAAAAGTAAGAGCGGCTAAATTTTGATCCAGGTAGTCGGAAGGATGCTAAATTCGCAGAGAAAATGGGTAGGTTGGGCTTGTTGGTTGTGTACTGGGTATTATTTGGCTGTAGCAAATTCGGTCTGAATAGTTTGAACGTTTAAAGTTTTGTGATCAGTTTCTGGTTATTGATTTTTTGGTTTGATTGTTTTGTTTGGTAACAGGGAATTGGCCGAAAGTTCAAAGTGTTTAATGATAAATGTTTTCCTTCCGTGGAACATGGTTGCGTCGGTAGGGGATTGCGTTTGGGGTATTTTATTTGGCAAAAGCTTGGGCGCGACGTTAATTATAATAATGAAATTTGGGATTTAAAGATATGCATTGGAGGGTACCATGGATTTCATTATTATTAGGTTTTGTTTGTAGTCAACATTTGGATTTTCTGAATGGTGTAGTACTGAAAGTGGTTTTTGATTGGAGGGTGCTTCATGTTTCGTCTTTTTTGGAATGTTTTCCCGGGGCTTGAGGAGATTTCCATTTTCCTAGAGACCGATATTAGGGTACTGTGGAATATAGAAGTTTTATTTTTTGAGTTTTAATTAACATCAACTTCATTCTTTGTGATAAGGGAAAATTTGGATTGGGATACCACCATGCGTTAGAATGTTTGGAGGGGGTTTTTTTTATTGTTATACATATAATTGAGTACACGTGTAAGGGTGTATGGATCTTGACCTTATCATGGTTTTTCCTTTGTGGTCTGTCATTAGATCATGGGGGCATTTGGATGCCAAACATATCGCCCAACTGTCTGCGGTGATACGCCCCGCTGTTTAAGTATTTGTGTAACTGATTTTAAGGTAAATTGAGTAATTGATATATGAGAGTTATAGATAGTTTTCTTTGATCCATATGTGGTTATTTGAAAATGGAAGTAAAGACAGAATGGCAGTAGACTTTGTTTAGTATTAGATTATCCAGACACGGACAGGATATAGAAATTGTGGTGATTCAGAATTATAGAGAACATGAGATAACTTATCATTGTAATAGTTCCTTAGAGAGTGGCTCACAAGCGGTTAATTTTTCCCAGTTATGAGTTGAGTAGTGACTATTATGGATGAGCGACGACGATAGGAAGAAGGGCGACGGAGGCTGAGGCTGGACTTGAAGGTTTGGGAGAGAGAGGAGAGGTGGGGAAGGGGGGCAGGAAATCAGCAAGATAGGAGTCGACAAGAATGGGTAGTTAGGTTACTGAGTGGAGCAAGGGGAATGAAGTGTTGTTTTTGGGAGAATAAACTACAAGGTCCGATAGGAATTCAGGGAACTCAGAGAGGAACGCTGTATATGGCCCAGGAGGCCTGTAAACAGTAGCTATAAAAAGTGATTGAGTAGGYTGCATAGATTTCATGACTAGAAGCTCAAAAGACGAAAACGTCATTTTCTTTTTTGTAAATTGAAATTTGCTATCGTAAATGTTAGCAACACCTCCGCCTTTGCGGGATGCACGGGGGATAAATGTATACATCATATAGTCATTATTCATAAAAATCATAACAGCACTACAATGCCAGGTCTCGGGACCTTCCCCCTCCCTCGTCGTCGTGATCAAGCCCTCCACCGTTGTGTCATCAGCAAACTTGATAATGGTGTAGGAGTTGTGCGCGGCCTCACAGCTGTGAGTGAACTAGGAGTTCAGGAGGAGACTAAGCACACACCCTTGAGGGGTCCCGAGTTGATAGTCAGGTTGGYGGACGTGTTGTTTATCCTCACCGCCTGGGGGCGGCCCATCAGGAAGTCTAGGATCTAGTTGCAGAAGGTGGTGTTCAGTCCCAGGGTCCTGAGCGTGGAGGGGACTGTGGTGTTGAATGCTGAGCTGTAGTCAATGAACAGCATTCTTACATAGGTAAACCTTTTGTCCAGGTRGGTGAGGCCAGTGTGGAGTGCAATAAAGATTCCATCATCTGTGGATCTGTTGGGGCGGTATGCGAATTGGATTGGGTCCAGGGTGTCTGGGATGACGTTATTGATGTGAGCCATGACCATGGTTTCAAAGCATTTCATGGCTATATGTGTGAGTGCTACAGGGGCAATAGTCATTTAGGCAGGTTACCTTGGCATGGGGACTATGGTGGTCTGCTTGAAACAAGAATTGCAGACCGTGTCAGGGATAAGTTGAACATTTCAGTGAAGACACTTGCCAGCTGGTCAGCGCATGCTCGGAGTACGCATCCTAGTATTTCGTCTGGCCTGTGGCCTTGAGAATGCTAACCTGTTTAACTTCTTATGGCTGGGGGGCAGTATTGAGTAGCTTGGATGAATAAGGTGCCCAGAGTAAACTGCCTGCTACTCAGGCCCAGGACACTAAATAATAGCATATGATGAGTACATTAAACTCGTCTGAAGTCTAAAAACTATTGAATGATGTCAGTAGTAAACAGAACTCATATGGCAGGCAAAAAACCTTGAGAAAAAATCCAACCCAGAAAGTGGAAATCTGAGGTTTGTAGGTTTCAAGTCTTTGCCTACCCAAAAAGAGGTGATAAATTTGGTCCGATTGCACTTCCTAAGGCTTCCACTAGATGTCAATCGAGTCTTAGAAACCTTGTTTCAGGCTCACCTGATGTGAAGAGGAGGGGAAGAGATAAGAGCTGTTTGAGTCAGGTGTCTGCCAGCATGCCATGAGCTAGAGTCTCGGCACGAGCTCTGTTCCTTTTCAATTTCTAAAGACCAAAAGAAATTGTCGCTGGAATATTATTGAAGATTTAAATGAAAAAACATCCTAAAGATTGATTCTATACATCGTTTGACAGTTCTACGAACTGTAATGGAACTGTCGCGGAACAAAGTGCCTGCGCCTTGTGAATTTGGATTTGTGAACTAAACCGCGAACAAAAAGGAGGTCTTTGGACATAAATGAGGGAACTTTACGAACAAAACAAACATTTATTGTGGAACTGGATTCCTGCGGCAGTGCATTCCCGATGAAGACCATCAAAAGTGATAGGATATAAATATTAGAAACTTTATTCGAACGAAAACATAGCATGTATTGTGTAACATGGAACCTATAAGTTGTAAATCTGATGAAGATCATCAAAGGTTAGGATATTATAATCTCTTTCTGCTTTTGTGATCACTCCTCTTTGCTGGAAAAATGGCTGTGTTTTTCGTGACTTGGCGCTGACCTCAATATAATCTATCGCATGTATCTTCGTCGTAAAGCCTTTTTGAAATCGGACACTGTGGTGGGATTAACAACAAGTTTATCTTTAAAATGGTGTATAATACTTGTATGTTTGAGGAATTTTAATTATGAGATTTCTATTGTTTGAATTTGGCGCCCTGCACTTTCACTGGCTGTTGTCAAATCGATCCCGTTAACGTGATTTCAGCCATAAGAAGTTAAAGGTCTGACATCGCTACGGAGAGCGAGATCCCACAGTCATCCCACAGTCATCCGGGAACAGCTGGTGCTCTCATGCATGGTTCAGTGTTGCTTGCCTCGAAGCGAGCATAGAAGGCATTTAGCTTGTCTGTTAGGCTTGCGTCACTTGGCAGTTTGTGTCTGGGTTTCCCATTGTAATCTGTGACAGTTTGCAAGCTTTATTTCATTTCTTGATTCAATTATTATGTCATACTGTAAGGTGTAATGGAGCGATATAGCTGTAAATAAAAATCAGTACGATGCAAGAAAACTAACTGCATATAATGACTTTTGGCCCTAATAGCCAAGCCCACCTTGAGAAGGTAAGAATGAACCAGGGCGTCTTATCTTCTCCAAACACCTGGAGGAAGTTCTCCAAGAGCTCAATGTTGAAGCCATTCCTGCCAGGAAAGAAAGGAGCAGAGTGGCTCTGAGGGAGGGGAAGAGAGCGGAAAGAGGACGATAAAGACAAACACACCGTTCCATAAAACCACACCCAAACCTCTGCATGTTGTGAACCGATAAGAACATGTAAAAAATCTATAGCATGCTTAGAACATCTTTAATTCAGCTAAATGTGTATCTCACATATCAAGCTGCAGTTGAGTGTAGCTGTAAAGGCAGAACACTCGGGGTATTTATACTTAACCAATGTGGATTTGTTCCTGGCCACCAGGCAGCAGTGGTACCCAAACAGGAACAGAGTCGCCAAGAACATCAGAGATACCAGCATGAGGAAGAGAACATGTAACTTAGCAGGCCTATTAGGGAGCCCCCTCAGAGAGAGAAACACAGAGGGAGAAAGAGAAGAGAAAAAAGAAAGCCATTAACACGACAACACAGAGCCGTAGATGGATATTAATGAAACGGTTGCTCTGCCTTCAGACAAACATCCTCCAATCACTYGCCACCTAGTACTTAAAAATAAAATACAGTAACACTGTTGCAGGTGAGGAACACTTCCTCTGCAGTTTGAGTTTCTAATAGCATTCTGGAATTACACTATATATACAAAAGTATGTGGACACCCCTTCAAAATAGTGGATCCTGCTATTTCAGCCACACCTGTTGCTGACAGGTGTATAGAATCGAGCACACAGCCATGCAATCTCCATAGACAAACATTGGCAGTAGAATGGAGAGCTCAGTGACTTTCAATAATGCCCCTTCATAGGATGCCACCTTTCTAATAAGTCAGTTCGTCAAATTTCTGCCCTGCTAGAGCTGCCACGGTCAACTATAAGTGCAGTTATTGTGAAGTGGAAACGTCTAGGAGCAACAATGGTTCAGCCACACAAGCTCACAGAACGGGACCTCCAAGTGCTGAAGCGTGCAGCGCGTAAAAATTGTCTGTACTCGGTTGCAACACTCTACCAAGTTCCAAACTGCCACTAGAAGCAACATCAGCACAAGAACTGTTCGTCGGGAGTGTCATGAAATGGGTTTCCATGGCCGAGCAGCTGCACAAGCCTAAGATCATCATATGCAATGCCAAGCGTCGGCTGGAATGGTGTAAAGCTCTCCGCCATTGAACTCTGGAGCAGTGAAAACACKTTCTCTGGAGTGATGACTCACGCTTCACCATCAGTCTGATGGACGAATCTGAGTATGGCGGATACCAGGAGAATGCTACCTGCCCGAATGCATAGTGCCAACTGTAAAATTTGGTGGAGGTAGAATAATGGTCTGGGACTGTTTTTCATAGTTCGGGCTAGGCCCTTTCGTTTCAGTAAAGGGAAATCTTAACGCTACAGCATACAATGACATTCTAGATGAGTAAAGCCAGTGTGTCTATGTATAYGGATGAYTCATCACAATACAAGTCAGCTAGTACAGCGACTGAAATGACTGCAAACTAGRACTGCAGTTAGTTTCAGAATGGGACTATTTAAAAAAACTAAAAGCATTGTATTTGGGACAAAATCATTCACTAAACCTGAACTAAATMTTGGAATGAATAATGTGGAAATTGAGCAAGTTGAGGTGACTAAACTGCTTGGAGTAACACTAGATTGTCAAATCAAATGTATTTATATAGCCCTTCTTATATCAGCTGATATATCAAAGTGCTGTACAGAAACCCAGCCTAAAACCCCAAACAGCAAGTAATGCAGGTGTAGAAGCATTGTAAACTGTCATGGACAAAACATATTGATACAACAGTAGCTAAGATGGGGAGAAGTWTGTCCATAATAAAGCGCTGCTCTGCCATCTKAACAACACTATCAACAAGGCAGGTTCTACAGGCCCTMGTTTTGTCGCACCTGAACTACTGTTCAGTCGTGTGGTCARGTGCCACAAAGAGGGACTTAGGAAAATTGCAACTGGCCCTTAGACRAACACAGAGAGCTAATATTAATAATATGCATGTTAATCTCTCCAGGTTCAAAGTGGAGGAGAGATTGACTTCATCAGGTATTGACATGTTGAATGCACCGAGCTGTCTGTTTGAACTACTGGCACACAGCTCGGACACCCATAAGACTTGAACCCCACAAGACTTGCCACCAGAGGTTTCTTCACAGTCCCCAAGTCCAGAACAGACTATGGGAGGCGCACAGTACTACATAGAGCCATGACTACATGGAACTCTATTCCACATCAAGTAACTGATGCAAGCAGTAAAATTAGATAAAACCTAAAATTCAACCTTATGGAAGAGCGGGGACTGTGAAGCAATACAAACATATGCAGACATGCATACAAACACATGATAACATATGCACATGGATTTTGTGTCGTAGATACAGTGCATTCGGAAAGTATTCAGACTCCTTGACTTTTTCCACATTTTGTTACTTTACAGCCATATTCTAAATCRATCTACCACAATACCCCCATCTCTCCAGAGATGTTCGATCGGGTTCAAGTCCGGGCTCTGGCTGCGTCACTCAAGGACATTCAGAGACTTGTCCAGAAGCCTTCCTGCATTGTCTTAGCTGTGTGCTTCCTGTTGGAAGGTGAACCTTCGCCCCAGTCCGAGGTTATGAGCGCTCTGGAGCAGCTTTTCATCAAGGTTTTCTCTGTACTTTGCTCCATTCATTTTCCCCTCGACCCTGACTAGTTTCCCTGCCGCTGAAAAACATCCCCACAGCATGATGCTGCCCCCACCATGCTTCACCGTACGGATGGTGGTAGGTTTCCTCCAGACGTGACTCTCAGACCATGAGAAACAAGATTCTCTGGTCTGATGAAAGCAAGATTGAATTATTTGGCCTGATTCAGTCCCACTGTTCCATAAGGTGTATTTTTAAGTTTAATTTTTTWAATCTAAATCAGGCCAAAGAATTCAATCTCGCGTTCATCAGACCAGAGAATCTTGTTTCTCATGGTYTGGGAGTCCTTTAGGTGCCTTTTGGCAAACTCCAAGCGGGCGGTCATGTACCTTTTACTGAGGAGTGGCTGCCGTCTGGTCACTACCATAAAGGCCTGATTGGTGGAGTGCTGCAGAGATGGTTGTCCTTCTGGAAGGTTCTCTCATTTCCACAGAGGAACTCTGGAGCGCAGTCAGAGTGACCATCAAGTTCTTGGTCACATCCCTGACCAAGACTCTTCTCCCCCGATTGCTCATAGGTGTGTGCCTTTCCAAATCATGTCCAATTAATTGAATGTACCACAGGTGGACTCCAATCAAGTTGTCGAAACATTTCAAGGATGATCAATGGAAACATGATGCACCCGAGCTCAATTTCAAGTCTCATAGCAAAGGGTCTGAATAYTTATGTAAATAAGCTATTTCTGTTWAAGTTTTTTTWATACATTTGCTAAAAATCTGGTTTTGCTTTGTCATTATGGGGTATTATGTGTAGATTGATGAGGGAAAAAATGTATTTAATCAATTTTAGAATAAGACTAACATAAAATGTGGAAAAAGTCAAGGGTCTGAATACTTTCCCGAATGCACGGTGTGTAGCGCCCCCTGGCGGTGAACAGAATTGGTATTATGACATACTGGAGCCAGTACAAAGTATAAACATTTCATATATACACTGAACAAAATATAAAACGCATATGTAAAAGTGTTTTACCCATGTTTCCTGTGCTGAAATAAAGAATCGCAGAATGTTTCCATATGCACAAAAAGCTTATATCTCTCAAAGATGTGCTCACAATTTGTTTACATCCCTGTTATTGAGCATTTTCCTTTGCGAAGGAAAGCCATCCACCTGACCTTCCAGACAAGCCATCCACCTTATCCAGGTGTGATATATCAGAAGCAGCAATTAATAGCAAGATCCTTAATTACACAGATGCACCTTGTCCTGGGGACAATAAAAGGCCACTAAGATGTGCAGGTGTCACACAACACAATGCCACAGATATTTCAAGTTTTGAGGGAGCCTGCAATTGGCATGCTGACTGCAGGAATGTCCACCAGAGCTGTTGCCAGAGAATTTAATTTTAATTTCTCTACCATAAGCTGTTTTAGAGAATTTGTCAGTATGTCCAACCGGCCTCACAACCGCAGACCATGTGTAAAAATGCCAGCCCAGGACCTCCACATCCGGCTTCTGCACTTGCAGGATCGTCGAGAGACCAGCCACCCGGACAGCTGATGAAACTGAGGAGTATTTCTGTTTGTAATAAAGCCCTTTTGTGGTGAAAAACTAATTCTGATTGGCTGGGCCTGGCTCCCAAATGKGTGGGCCTATGCCCTCCCAGGCCCACCCATGGCTGCACCCCTGCACAGTCATGTGAAATCCATAGATGAGGGCCTAACTAATTTATTTCAATTGTATGATTTCCTTATATGAACTATAACTCTGTAAAATCGTTGAAATTGTTGCATGTTGCGTTTATATTTTTGTTCAGTATAAATACCTATGTGCTCTCATCTTATCTACCAACATAGACAGGGCTCTAACTCCTCTAGCTCCACAATGAAATAGKGTGCAGGCCAGGCAGCAGGCTGTTAGCCAGCCTGCCAGCTTAGTGGAGTCTGCCACTAGCATAGTCAGTGTAGTCAGCTCAGCTATCCCCATTGAGACTGTGTCTGTGCCTCGACCTAGGTTGGGCAAAACTAAACATGGCGGTGTTCGCCTTAGCAATCTCACTAGGATGAAGACCTCCTCCATTCCTGCCATTATTGAAAGAGATYGTGATACCTCACATCTCAAAATAGGGCTACTTAATGTTAGATCCCTCACTTCAAAGGCAGTTATAGTCAATGAACTAATCACTGATCATAATCTTGATGTGATTGGCCTGACTGAAACATGGCTTAAGCCTGATGAATTTAGGTGTTAATGAGGCCCTCACCATCTCTGGTACACTAGTGACCATATCCCCCGTGCATCCCGAAAGGCGAGGTGTTGCTAACATTTACGATAGCAAATTTCAATTTACAAAACAAAAATGACATTTTCGTCTTTTGAGCTTCTAGCATGAAATCTATGCAGCCTACTCAATCACTTTTTATAGCTACTGTTTACAGGCCTCCTGGGCCATATACAGCGTTCCTCACTGAGTTCCCTGAATTCCTATCGGACCTTGTAGTCATAGCAGATAATATTCAAATTTTTGGTGATTTTAAATTTCACATGGAAAAGTCCACAGACCCACTCAAAAGGCTTTTGGAGCCATCATCACTCAGTGGGTTTTGTCCAACATGTCTCTGGACCTACCCACTGCCAGTCATTACTCTGGACCTAGTTTTGTCCCATGGAATAAATGTTGTAGATCTTAATGTTTTTCCTCATAATCCTGGACTATCGACACAATTTTATTACATTTCAATCGCAACAAATAATCTGCTCAGACCCCAACAAGGAGCATCAAAAGTTGTGCTATAAATTCTCAGACAACACAAAGATTCCTTGATGCCTTCCAGACTCCTTCTGCCTACCCAAGGACAAAAATCAGTTAACCACCTAACTGAGGAACTCAATTTAACCTTGTGCAATACCCTAGATGCAGTTGCACCCATAAAAACTAAAAACATTTGTCATAAAGAAACTAGCTCCCTGGTATACAGAAAATACCCGAGCTCTGAAGCAACTTCCAGAAAATTGGAAACGGAAATGGTGCCACACAAAACTGGAAGTCTTTCGACTAGCTTTGGAAAGACAGTACCGTGCGGTATCGAAGAGCCCTCACTGCTGCTCGATATGCTACTTTTCCAACTTAATTGAGGAATAAGAACAATCCAAAATGTATTTTTGAATACTGTCGCAAAGCTAACTAAAAAGCAAATCCCCCCCAAGTGAGGGGATGGCTTTCACTTCACAGTAATAAATTCATGAACTTCTTTGAGAAAAAGATCATGATCATTAGAAAGTAAATTACGGACTCCTCTTTAAATCTGCGTATTCCTCCAAAGCTCAGCTGTCCCGAGTCTGCACAACTCTGCCAGGACTAGGATCAGAGAGACACTTAAGTGTTTTAGTACTATATCTCTTGACACAATGATGAAAATAATCATGGCCTCTAACACTTCAAGCTGCATACTGGATCCTATTCCAACTAAACTACTGAAAGATCCTGCTTCATGTGCTTGGCCCTCCTATGTTGAACATAATAAACGGCTCTCTATCCACCGGATGTGTACCAAACTCACTAAAAGTGGCAGTAATAAAGCCTCTCTTGAAAAAAGCCAAACCTTGACCCGGAAATATAAAAAACTATCGCCTATATCGAATCTTCCATTCCTCTCAAAAATTTTAGAAAAAGCTGTTGCGGCTGCAACTCACTGCTTCCTGAAGACAAACAATGTATACCGAAATGCTTCAGTCTGGTTTTAGACCCCATCATAGCACTGAGACTGCACTTGTGAAGGTGGTAAATGACCTTTTAATGGCGTCAGACCGAGGCTCTGCATCTGTCCTCGTGCTACTAGACCTTAGTCTGCTTTGATACCATCGATCACCACATTCTTTTGGAGAGATTGAAACCCCAAATTGGTCTACACGGACAAGTTCTGGCCTGGTTAAGATCTATCTGTCGGAAAGATATCAGTTTGTCTCTGTGAATGGTTTGTCCTCTGACAAATCAACTGTACATTTCGGTGTTCCTCAGGTTCGTTTTAGGACCACTATTGTTTTACTAATATATTTCCTCTTGGGGATGTCATTCGAAAACATCATGTTAATTTCACTGCTATGTGGAATGACACACAGCTGTACATTTCAATGAAACATGGTGAAGCCCCAAAATTGCCCTCGCTAGAAGCCTGTGTTTCAGACATAATGAAGTGGATGGCTGAAAACGTTCTACTTTTAAACTCGGACAAAACAGAGATGCTTTGTTCTAGGTCCCAAGAAACAAAGAGATCTTCTGTCGAATCTGACAATTAATCTTGATGTTGTAAAGTCGTCTCAAATAAAACTGTGAAGGAACCTCGGCGTTACTCTGGACCCTGATCTCTTTTTTGACGAACATATCAAGACTGTTTCAAGGACAGCTTTTTTCCATCTACTTCACATTGCAAAAATCAGAAACTTTCTGTCCAAAAATGATGCAGAAGAAATTAATCCATGCTTTTGTTACTTCTAGGTTAGACTACTGCAATGCTCTACTTTCCGCTACCCGGATAAAGCACTAAATAAACTTCAGTTAGTGCTAATACGGCTGCTAGAATCCTGACTAGACCAAAATATTGATCATATTACTCAGTGCTAGCTTCCCTAAACTGGCTTCCTGTTAAGGCAAGGGCTGATTTCAAGGTTTTACTGTTAACCTACAAAGCGTTACATGGGCTTGCTCCTACCTATCTTTCCGAGTTGTCCTGCCGTACATACCTACAGTACGCTACGGTCACAAGAGCAGGCCTCCTAATTGTCCCTAGAATTTCTAAGCAAACAGCTGGAGGCAGGGCTTTCTCCTATAGATCTCCATTTTTATGGAATGGTCTGCCTACCCATGTGAGAGACGCAGACTCGGTCTCAACCTTTAAGTCTTTACTGAAGACTTACTCTTTCAGTAGGTCATATGATTGAGTGTAGTCTGGCCCAGGAGTGTGAAGGTGAACGGAAAGGCTCTGGAGCAACGAACCGCCCTTGCTGTCTCTGCCTGGCCGGTTCCCCTCTCTCCACTGGGATTCTCTGCCTCTAACCCTATTATAGGGGCTGGTCACTGGTTTACTGGTGCTCTTCATGCGTCCCTAGGAGGGGTGCGTCACTTGAGTGGGTTGAGTCACTGACGTGATCTTCCTGTCTGGGTTGGCGCCCTCCCCTTGGTTTGTGCCGTGGGCGGAGATCTTTGTGGGCTATACTCGGCCTTGTCTCAGGATTGTAAGTTGGTGGTTGAAGATATCCCTCTAGTGGTGCGGGGGCTGTGATTTGGCAAAGTGGGTGGGTTTATATCCTTCCTGTTTGGCCCTGTCCGGGGGTATCATCGGATGGGGCCACTGTCTCCTGACCCCTCTGTCTCAGCCTCAGTATTTATGCTGCAGTAGTTTATGTGTCGGGGGCTAGGGTCAGTTTGTTATATCTGGAGTACTTCTCTGTCTTATCCAGTGTCCTGTGTGAATTTAAGTATGCTCTCTCTAATTCTCTCCTCTCTTTCTTTCTCTCCGAGGACCTGAGCCATAGGACCATCGTCAGGACTACCGGGCATGATGACTCCTTGCTGTCCCCAGTCCACTTTGGCCATGCTGCTGTTCCAGTTTCAACTGTTCTGCTGCGGCTATGGAACCCTGACCTGTCCACCGGAGCGTGCTACCTGTCCCAGACCTGCTGTTTTCAACACTCTAGAGACCGCAGGAGCGGTATAGATACTCTTAATGATCGGCTATGAAAAGCCAACTGACATTTACTCCTGAGGTGCTGACTTGCTCACCCTCGATAACTGTGATTATTATTATTTGACCATGCTGGTCATTTATGAACATTTGAACATCTTGGCCATGTTCTGTTATAATCTCCACCCGGCACAGCCAGAAGAGGACTGGCCACCCCTCATAGCCTGGTTCCTCTCTAGGTTTCTTCCTMGGTTTTGGCCTTTCTAGGGAGTTTTTCCTAGCCACCGTGCTTCTACACCTGYATTGCTTGCTGTTTGGGGTTTTAGGCTGGGTTTCTGTACAGCACTTCGAGATATTAGCTGATGTACGAAGGGCTATATAAATAAATTTGATATTGATATTTGATATTGATAAATGTTACTGGGTTTGCTACTATAAAGTACTCAACTGACAATTCATATTTACCCAAAATGTTATTTATTGGTGTCTTCAGGATAACTTCCAATATAACATTTGAGTAAATACCTGGTCTTTTCTGTACTGTAAAATAAAGTGCTACAGAGTCCCTTTGAACTGTAAAGAATGTCCTTAATACAAAAACCAAGCATTCCTATGTAGCCATTCAACAGTCAATGTGAAGAGGAGATATGAATACAAGTTTATGGATTTGATCTAATGAAAAGGTATTGTTACTAATGATACTATAACAAGACTGTCACATCTTTAATGCTTCCGAAAGCAAATTAAGTTCCAGGTTATACAGTCACATCACAAGATTTAAAACATGTCAGATGTCAATGAAGGTTAGGTGTGTTGATTGTTTCTGTCAAAAAACATTACGCAGGTCTGCCTGTTCAGAATCCTTGAGGTTATTTCAAGTCAGGTTCCTACTTCAAAATAGACCAGGAAGAGATATGTAATACATATTGCATCAACCACCCTGACTTTAAGAAACTCCAGAAGACCAAGTCAAAACAACGATTTCTTATGGCATACCCTTAAAACTAGTGTCCCTCTATAAAACATGGTAATACTCACTTGATCTTTTTTWAATTTATTTTTTTAAACACTCCGTTAAAGAATCCACACTAAACAACAAAGAGAAACAAGACTCCTCTGTATTCACAAATGACTCTCAAAAGAGTATCGCTTAAATATAAAAACAGGCAAAACTAAAATATAAAAAACAAATGCACAGAAAAAAATGTATTCCTTTTTTCAAGGGATGGTTGGGGGTAGGGAGTAGTCTCTGGCACCTGTACACTCAAACAGTGCTGGACAGTAAGTCCTTCAGTGAAATTCAAGGCTTGTCCTTTTCGGACTCTGCATCATCCTTCATCTTCTGTTCCTGCATACGGGTCCGAGTGGAGCCTGAAAAACAGAGACAACCTTGAGTTTCATGGCATACATACAGAATAACAGACAGTTAACAGAAAGACAGACTACAGCACTTGAGGTAGATAAAAGCAAAGTCTATTGGATTATAATGTTTGAGGTAAAAGAAAAGTAGAACTGATGATATATGAAAGGAAGGATGATGAAAGCAGAATTCAGGTAAAGCCAGAAACAAACGTACCTATCTCTGCAAGTTTCTGTATCAGTCTCGAATCTTCCCCATGTTTGCTGTGAGGAGAGCAAGATGAGATCAGCAACTTATTTCAACCATGCCTCACCTCTGCATGAACACAACATTCTGCAGCCTAGTATAACCAAAATTAAAGATAGCTATCTCCTACCTCTCATCRGCTTCATCCTGTCCTTCTACATCAAAGCGCAACCTCTTCAGGGGCTTGGGGGCGGAGCTCATATCCAAACTCCTCTTCAAGGACCTATCACTGCTGTTCACCATCGCATTGATCTTCTGGAACTTATCAGAGGTCTGCAGAGGAAACAAGACAGAACATCATTTTAGTGCACTGGACACAATGCCCATTTCAGGAAATAATATTTTCCACTATGTTGATGAAAATGATCACTTACTCCAAACGATTCACCGATCGATACCAGGATTCTGTGGAGAACAAAACACAGGGGGGGAAATAAAAAAATAATGATTCATATCATTAGAGATTTTTTTATTTTTTTAACATTTACTAATTGATAACGCAATTTTTTTAACAGACATTACCATAACAAAATAGGAGACAAATTCACATAAAATGTGCTAATATCTTTGCCAGTTTGGAACTGAAACATCCAGATAATGAGATGTGCCTCAGCTATAAATCGGTTCATCACTAAGCGCATACAAAACAAGGTGTCCTCCCATTGAATCAGCCTGGTTCATGGGTGGTAGGGTACTGACCTGGTACGTGGGGTCATGACTGGAGACATGCGTGTTGGGCTCTTCATGGGAGAGATATAGACGTTGTTGCTGCCAGGCACTCTCAGGGGGGAGTTGGGGAACTTGTAGGGGCTGCGGGGGATGTGTGGGATGGGAGACAGTGTGGGGGGCTGGGGGAGAGAGACCGTAGGGAGTGTGTCAGTAGAGAATACTAGAACATTAAGGAGGCAAGCATTTTGAACCTGCGTGTGAGAGATCAGGACCATGTGAAGTRTGTTGCGGTGCCACATGGGAACGCTAACTGTCTGTCTCACCCTGGGAGAGGCGTACTGCAGGATGTTGGTCTTCAGTTTCTGCATGAACACCAGGTTGTAGAAGACAATGATGGAGTCATACTGGCCCTCCCGGATTAACACGTGCTTAAATGTCTGCAAGAAAGACGGGGAGATGAGATTTTCTGCATCTGTGGTAATCCTTCCTCTCATCTAACTTAATAAAGCATGCCACACTAGCCATATGGAGCAAGTCCTTTTCAGTCCCTCATGTCTACACTACAGCTCCACAGCAGGAGTAGATAGTTTGTACCACTGTGTACTCACCTCTTGGTTGGTGTTGGGCATGTTCTTGTAAGCAGTGACGATGGTCTTGAAACGCAAGTCCACGTTCTTCACCTTGCATATGGCGTACATGGCCGACATCATCAACTGTTAGGGGATAAAAAGCCACAGGTGTCAAAGTTGTACATGATCATGTATAGAGTGTTTTGATCGCATGTCCAAATTGCATCAGAGTATGTGTGTGTGAACACAGCACAGTACCTGGTCCAGGTGGCGGTCTCTCATCAGTTCATACTCATTCTGCAGTGTGTGCTGGAACAGAGTCCACATGATTGGCTCCAGCTCAGGGTGAGAGGTCAAAAGTTGTGTGTACAGCATCTTCAGCCTCATGTAGGCCAGCCGGTACACTACAGGAAGAACGAGTTAGAAACCGGGTTACAAAGACAGACAACCAGTCATACACAAACAACACCCCACAGGCGACGACTGTAGACCAACTATCATCTAGTGAAATCTTACATTTTTTGTAGAAGAGGCTGAGAGAGTTGGACTTTGGGTGCCTAGGGGTCTGATGGGGCGCCGGGGCAGAGGGCTGAGAGGAGGGTGGGGCTGTAGATTCAGGGGCCGGCAGGGTACGGCTACTGGGCCGCACAGGGGAAAGATACCTGCCAGAGAGGAATAACAATATTAGAAAAACAATAGTACAAGCTTCAAGCATAACAATGAGATGGATCAGTGATGCACATTTATTTCTTAAACAATGTTCTAAAAAAGGTTAAATGGTCAATATCCTGGAGAGAACTTCACAGGTTTTCAACCTAACCTCTGACCAGTCTTTCCCAAAGCCCAGGGCTTTGATATCAGTTACAGTTGGTCAGTGTTCATGTGGCCAGACAAGCCCATTATCCCCCACCTTGTTCACTTCACCCATTCACAGACTTAACATTMCACAACTATTTAGTTTATGCTTTGTCAGGGTTCCGCAAAACAACGTTGATAAGATGCATGTTGTTCCTAAATGCAGTTACAACAAGACAAGGCTGAAAGTGTACAGTGCTTTTTTGTGAGCATTCAAGTGCAAGAGCATACCAATCCAGCTTTTTAACCTCAAATTGGTGGTTATCAATCCGTTGGGCAGAATTACAACACTTGCGTGCCTTCCCAAGCCTGAAAGGGATGCCATTTGAAAAACAAACAACATTTACTACTCAGATCTCTGGCACCCATCCATGCTCGACCGGATCTTACTCCAGCTTTGTAACAAAAACATTGTAACAAAACAACGGTCAATGAAAGGTTGTGAGTGTATAACCCAATTAGGGTTGGGCAATATTACRATAGCATCGTCTATTGATGATGATTGACATAGATCGTCAATGATGACATTGAGAAGTGACAAATTGTACCAATTTCTGTGTTCATGCAAGTGACTGATTGAACAAATCCTCACTTATCAGTATCTGCAATTTGGCAGTAAGCCCAGACCTTGTTTTGAGAACAAAAGCTATCAGTTTCAAGGTCTCAACATAGAGAGAAGAAGCCTCGTGAGGCATTGGTCGGTCACATGAATGAAGCAAACGTTAACCAATTATGAATGATGAATTAGCTAAATCATGCAAATTTGACATATACTGCAAATAAGGGAACGGGACTGCCCCGTTTGAGCATCTGACAGACGTTCACTATGGTGCATTAAGTTTGTTGGAACCTCTCCAGCGCGMTGACAAACAATTAATAATTTAAGATTGACTTAGAATRTCCCTGTGTAAGAATTTCCACAGCAGCTTTCTCACAATGAATCTAAGTTCCATCTCAAAAAGTTGTTTGAATTAGAGGTCGACCGATTAGGATTTTTCAACGCTGATACCGATTATTGGAGGACCAAAAAAAGCCGAAACCGATGAATTGCCCGATTTTTATTTATATATATATATATTTTTTGTTGTTGTTGTTGTTGTAATAATGACAATTACAACAATACTGAATGAACACTTATTTTAACTTAATATAATACATAAATAAAATCTATTAGTCTCAAATAAATAATGAAACATGCTCAACTTGGTTTAAATAATGCAAAAAAAGTGTTGGAGAAGAAAGTAAAAGTGCAATATGTGCCATGTAAAAAAGCTAACGTTTAAATTCCTTGCTCAGGACATATGAAAGCTGGTGGTTCAATATTTCCAGTTCTTCAATATTCCCAGTTAAGAAGTTTTAGGTTGTAGTTATTATAGGAATTATGACACGTCGACTATTTCTCTCTATACCATTTATATTTCATATACCTTTGACTATTGGATGTTCTAATAGGCACTTTAGTATTGCCAGCCTAATCTCAGGAGTTGAAAAATGGCGCCGGAAGAAATGGCAGCAGTTTTACGGGCGCCCAACCAATTTTGCTATTATGTGGATTTTKTCGCGTTTATTTTAACATTTTGGGAAAAAATCTGTGCATATTTGTAAACAACAGCTGCTGCACGAAATCTAAGGAAGTCTCTAGATTTTGCTCGCCTGTTGAGTATATTGTGATAAATTGCAGGCCACACTACTTGCCTAGAGAGTTCTCATCTATACTTTTCGTGGCTGTTTATTTACCACCACAAACAGATGCTGGCACTAAGACCGCACTCAGTCAGCTGTATAAGGAAATAAGCAAACAGGAAACCACTCACCCAGAGGCGGCGCTCCTAGTGCCCGGAGACTTTAATGCAGGGAAACTTAAATCAGTTCTACCAAATCTCTATCAACATGTTAAATGTGCAACCAGAGGGAAAAATTATAGATCACCTGTACTCCACATACAGAGACGCGTACAAAGCTCTCCCTCGCCCTCCATTTGGTAAATCCGACCACAACTTTATCCTGCTGATTCCTGCTTACAAGCAAAAATTAAAGCAGGAAGCACCAGTGACTCGGTCTATAAAAAAAAGTGGTCAGATGAAGCAGATGCTAAACTACAGGACTGTTTTGCTATCACAGGCTGGAACATGTTCCGGGATTCTTCCGATGACATTGAGGAATACACCACATCAGTCACTGGCTTTATCAACAAGTGCATCGAGGACGTTGTCCCCACAGTGACTGTACGTACATACCCCAACCAGAAGCCATGGATTACAGGCAACATTCGCACTGAGCTAAAGGGTAGAGCTGCCGCTTTCAAGGTGCGGGACTCTAACCCGGAAGCTTACAAGAAATCCCACTATGCCCTGCGACGAACCATCAAACAGGCATAGCGTCAATACATGGCTAAGATTGATTCATACTACACCGGCTCTGACGCTCGTCGGATGTGGCAGAGCTTGCAAACTATTACAGACTACAAAGGGAAGCACAGCCGCGAGCTGCCCAGTGACACGAGCCTACCAGACGAGCTAAAATCACTTCTATGCTCGCTTCGAGGCAAGCAACACTGAGGCATGCATGAGAGCATCAGCTGTTCCGGACGACTGTGTGATCACGCTCTCCGTAGCCGACGTGAGTAAGACCTTTAAACAGGTCAACATACACAAGGCTGCGGGGCCAGACGGATTACCAGGACGTGTGCTCCGGGCATGTGCTGACCAACTGGCAGGTGTCTTCACTGACATTTCCAACATGTCCCTGATTGAGTCTAATACCAACATGTTTTAAGCAGACCACCATAGTCCCTGTGCCCAAGAACACAAAGGCAACTTGCCTAAATGACTACAGACTCGTAGCACTCACGTCCGTAGCCATGAAGTGCTTTGAAAGGCTGGTAATGGCTCACTTCAACACCATTATCCCAGAAACCCTAGACCCACTCCAATTTGCATACCGCCCAAACAGATCAACAGATGATGCAATCTCTATTGCACTCCACACTGCCCTTTCCCACCTGGGCGCCATGTCTAGGACAAAAAGGCTTCAACAGTTTTTACCCAAGCCATAAGACTCCTGAAAGGTAACACACATGTTACCCGGACTATTTGATGTGGCCCCCCCCCCCCCCCCACCCTCTTTTACGCTGCTGTTACCTCTGTTATATATATGCATCACTTTAACTTACATACTACCTCTAATTGGCCCGACCACCAGTGCTCCAGACATTGGCTAACCGCATTGTGTCCCACCACCCGCCAACCTCTTTTTACGCTACTGCTACTCTCTGTTCATCATTATATCA
>NC_036863.1:27932696-28038294 GCF_002910315.2 Salvelinus sp. IW2-2015 | reverse complement strand
GTCACTTTAACCATACCTACATGTACATACTACCTCAATAAGCCTGACTAACCGGTGTCTGTATATAGCCTTGTTACTTATTTTCAAATGTCTTTTTACTGTTGTTTTATTTCTTTACTTACCCACCCACCCACACACACACTTTTTCCCCCGCACCATTGGTTAGAGCCTGTAAGTAAGCATTTCACTGTAAGGTCTACACCTGTTGTATTCGGCGCACGTGACAAATAAACTTTGATTTGATAGACTTGAAGTCATAAACAGCGCTGTGCCTCAAGCATTGCTAAGAGCTGCTGGCAAACGCAGTAAAGTTTGAATGAATGCTTACGAGCCTGCTGCTGCCTACCACCACTCAGTCAGACTGCTCTATCAAATATCAAATCATAGACTTAATTATAATAAACACAGAAATAAGAGCCGTAGGTCATTAATATGGTCAAATCCGGAAACAATAATTTCAAAAACAAAACGTTTATTCTTTCAGTGAAATAAGGAACAGTTCCGTATTTTATCGAAAAGGTGGCAACCCTAAGTCTAAATATTGCTGTTACATTTCACAACCTTCAATGTTATGTCATAATTATGTAAAATTCTGGCAAATTAGTTTGCAATGAGCCAGGCGGCCCAAACTGTTGCATATACCCCGACTCGGCGTGCAATGAACGCAAGAGAAGTGACACAATTTCCCTAGTTAATATTGACTGCTAACATGAATTTCTTTTAACTAAATATTCAGGTTTAAAAAAATACACTTCAGTGTATTGATTTTAAGAAAGGCAGTGGATGTTTATGGTTAGGAACATTTGTGCAACGATTGTGCTTTTGTTAAATCATCACCCATTTGGCGAAGTAGGCTGTGATTTGATGATTAATTAAACAGGCACCGCATTGATTATATGCAACGCAGGACAAGCTAGTTAACCTAGTAATATCATCAACCATGTGTAGTTAACTAGTGATTAT
Organism: Salvelinus sp. IW2-2015; assembly: GCF_002910315.2. Classification (NCBI taxonomy): domain Eukaryota; kingdom Metazoa; phylum Chordata; class Actinopteri; order Salmoniformes; family Salmonidae; genus Salvelinus; species Salvelinus sp. IW2-2015. The sequence continues at coordinate 28,037,331 of NC_036863.1, read as the reverse complement.
GTGAAGATTGATTGTTTTTTTATAAGTTTAATGCTAGCTAGCTACTTACCTTGGCTCTTCTAGCTGCACTCGCGGAACAGGTGGTCAGCCTGCCACGCAGTCTCCTCGTGGAATGCAATGTAATCGGTCATAATCGATTACCGATTGTTATGAAAACTTGAAATCAGACATGCCGATTAATCGGTCGACCTCTAGTTTGAATAGCCTAAAAACGTAACATAGCCAGGGGACTAGGGCTGACCAATTATTCGACTGGTCGATTGTTTGGTCAATAGGCTGTTGGTCGACCGAGATTTTTTTTAGTCGAGCAGTACCGAAAATATATTTTATGGGACAAGAGACACCCATTTCATTCACGCCCATCTCAGTGAACTAATCCATTGAGGCAGAGACTAATCTATTGCAGAGGCTGCGGGGATGGCTCCGTCCAAGAAAGGGAGTGTGGCTGCACAATGCATGTCTCCCTCCAGAATGCACTCTCTCCCACCAATTTGTGCACATTCATTGTTTCATAACTTCATTGTGTGATTTGTTTGCGTTTGATTTAATGTTAATTCCTAATCTACAATGTTTGTTTGGTTACGGTAATGTCTGTTAATGCATTCAATACATTATATTATTCCTTTTACCGTTCTCATTGTCAGAGGGAGTGGACACGTTTGCAGAGCGCACAACCTATGCTACACCTGCGAGAAACAAGTTTTGGTTTATTTAATTATTTTTATGAGTTTGGTCAATTTAGTCATTCTATTTTGTTTGGAGCGCTCCAGTCAATGATGAGTAAGGACGTGCACCTGATTATGCATAGAAGTAGGCCTATAGGCTACCTGGTTTGCGTGCAAATGTAGGCCAATAAATGTTCCCATTTGGGGATCTGATGGTATTTCTGATTGGCTTAATGCACCACCACTAATGAGCTGTGGAGCTTCTCAAAGTAATGTTTTCTTCACCTCAAACAGCAAGCAAAGTCTGTTTTTACAGACATTGAGATATTTTTTTTATTTCACCTTTATTTAACCAGGTAGGCCAGTTGAGAAAACGTTCTCATTTACAACTGCGACCTGGCCAAGATAAAGCAAAGCAGTGCAACACAAACAACAGAGTTACACATGGAATAAACAAACGTACAGTCAATAACACAATAGAAAAAGTCTATATACAGTGTAAGCAAATTAGGTAAGATTAGGGAGGTAAGGCAATAAATAGGCCGTAGTGGCGAAGTAATTACAATTTAGCAATTAAAACACTGGAGTGAGAATGTGCAGAAGATGAATGTGCAAGTAAAGATACTGGGTGCAAAAGAACAAATAAAAAATAGCAATATGGGATGAGGTAGTTGGATGGGCTATTTACAGATGGGCTATGTACAGGTGCAATGATCTATGAGCTGCTCTGACAGCTGATGCTTAAAGTTAGTGAGGGAGATATGAGTCACCAGCTTCAGTGATTTCTGCAATTCGTTCCAGTCATTGGCAGCAGAGAACTGGAAGGAAAGGCGGCCAAAGGAAGAATTAGCTTTGGGGTGACCAGTGAAATATACCTGCTGGAGCGCGTGCTACGGGTGGGTGCTGCTATGGTGACCAGCGAGCTGAGATAAGGCTGGGCTTTACCTAGAAAAGACTTATAGATGACCTGGAGCCAGTGGGTTTGGCGACGAATATGAAGCGAGGGCCAGCCAACGAGAGCATACAGGTCGCAGTGGTGGGTAGTATATGGGGCTTTGGTGACAAAACGGATGCACCGTGATAGACCGCATCCAATTTGCTGAGTAGAGTGTTGGAGGTTATTTTGTAAATGACATCGCCGAAGTCGAGGATCGGTAGGATAGTCAGTTTTACGAGGGTATGTTTGGCAGCATGAGTGAAGGATGCTTTGTTGCGAAATAGGAAGCCGATTCTAGATTTAATTTTGGATTCGAGATTCTTAATGTGAGTCTGGAAGGAGAGTTTACAGTCTAACCAGACACCTAGGTATTTGTAATTGTCCACATATTCTAAGTCAGAACCTCAGAGTAGTGATGCTGACGGGCGGCAGGTGCGGGCAGCGATTGATTGAAGAGCATGCATTTAGTTTTACTTGCATTTAAGAGCAGTTGGAGGCCACGGAAGTGGTATTGTATGGCGTTGAAGCTCGTTTGGAGGTTAGTTAACACAGTGTCCAAAGAAGGGCCAGAAGTATACAGAATGGTGTCATCTGCGTAGAGGTGGATCAGAGAATCACCAGCAGCAAGAGCGACATCATTGATGTATACAGAGAAAAGAGTCGGCCCGAGAATTGAACCCTGTGGCACCCCCATAGAGACTGCCAGAGGTCCGAACAACAGGCCCTCCGATTTGACACACTGAACTCTATCTGAGAAGTAGTTGGTGAACCAGGCGAGGCAGTCATTTGAGAAACAAAGAATGACAATAACTCCTCAATGTTTTTGGAAAATCTTTCCTTTCGATAACCAATGTAATGCTCAGAGCTAGTGGAAACATAACATAGGCCTACTTGATTAATTCTTATCCCTTGAGCAAATAGCCTACAGCGCAGTCGGTCCCGAGCTCACTGGCACAGGAAACTGAGGGCTCAGTTAATAGTTGATACAATGTTTCAAGTTTCTTGCAGACAGGCCATGCGTAGCCAATGTGATTTATAGTATTTTTTTATTTTATATTTTAAATCAGGATACTTTTTTTACCTGCAGGCTACAGTGTTTTTATTTGTTGGCTTTATAGGCTATTTTTACATAGTTGGAAATAGATAGATTAACCAAATGAAATTGATTGAGATACAAAGACGTTATTATAAATTAAATGAAACTGTTCCACGAAAATGTGCATATGAAAACCATAACTGGCACACATAACGGTAGAAATGGTAAGATAAATTGGCATTCCACATGAGAAAGTTTACCGACTCCTTGTGTAGCCTATTACCGGCAACTTCAGGAGAGTAATGGCAGAATCTACAAAAGCCAGTAGGAGCGGGAGGAGAATGGTCGGGACAGCTTCAGTTCTCCCTCTTATGTTAATCTTGATCTCTGGCTCCCTCTTGAGTCATTTGTGTCATATGTCTTATTTCATCTAACAGTGGGCTTAAACCATCAGACAAGCTCAATGCATATATAGTATATATAGTTGATTTTATTGCATATATAGTTGATTTTATACACATAGGGTGTAATATGTTTTAAATTACAGTAAAACTTTTCCACTCAGATTTTTTTTATTATATATAATAATATATATATTATATTATAAAATTGTAGTGATTCACATGATTTCAGGATAAATCCAGCAGTTCCCTATGCTGGGTAGTGAATATCAAAGCAAACACTCAAACATGAGCACCACGGAGCCTTCAAAAGAACTCCGGGACAAAGTTGTGGAAAGGCAGATCAGGGGTTGGGTATAAAAAGATTTCAAAAGGCCTTAAATTAAGAAGTGGAAGGTGTATGGCACCACCAAGACCCTGCCGTCTGTCAAAACTGGATGACCGAGCAAGTAGGAGACTGATCAGAGAGGCTACCAAGAGTCCAAGAGTTTAATGCCAAGACTGGTCAAAATGTGCATGTGATAATATCTCAAGCACTCCACCAAATCTGGCATGTATGGTAGGGTGGAAAGAAGGAAGCCATTACACAAGAAAGCCCACCTTGAATGCAGTTTGAATTATGTAAAACTCTGGAGCTTCTGTAGCCATGTGTCAAAAAGTTGTGTGGTCTGATGAAACTAAAATTGAACTTTTTGGCCTGAATGCAAAGCGTTACATTTGGCGCAATCCCAACACATCACCCAAAGAACCCAATCCCTACTGTGAAGCATGATGGTGGCAGTATCATGTTATGGGGATGTTTCTCATCGTCTTATCAGGATAGAAGGGAAAATGAATGGAGCATTGTACAGAAAGGTCCTTGAGGAAAACCTGCTACCCTCTGCAAGAAAGCTGAAATGGGGACAGAAGTTCACCTTCCAGCATGACAACGATGTCTGGGGTGTAGACTTTTTATAGGCTCTGTAAACTACACATGAACAGTCAGTCTCCCCAGACATCATCATATTTCACAATGGGGACTGTGAATAAGGTGCGTTAGTGTCCGATGAGGGTGGGGACTTACAGGTCAGCTGCAGTGTGGTTGTGCTGTAGGGGCTGGTTGAGGGTGGCAGGGGGCTCTGCCTGCTCCACTGGACCCTCCTCACGGGTCCGTTTCAGCAGCTCAAACAGTGGCGAGTTCTGGGGAGAAACACACGGAACAGCATTCATTAGACAGGCACTACAGCATTTCACACATGCACAAACACAACACCAAGTAATACCAATTTCATGGAACTTGTTCCTAAAGCTCATAATCAACACAATGTACATTACACTATGTGCCTAAACGTTATTACATTATACCTTCATTATTGGCGATGTATTACATTATCAGAATTTATTACATTATAAATGCAAAAGTTATTACATTATCAGCAGCTATTACATTATTGGCATTTTATAACATCAGTTGCTACAGGGTTAACATCCCGTCCTCAAGCCACTGGTGATATTGGGTTTGACCTTTGGAACATGGACACTCCCTAAGCCTCTATGTATTAGATCTTATCAGACACACGTAATATTCAATTCAACTATATTCATACAAAAGGGTGGGTGTGTTTATGAAAGCAGGCCTACATGGTTATTTACGCTAAGACTTCACCAGGAACTCCACATTCAGTTGTTCCCCGTGCTATATGCAACATAAAGGCAGACAAACTTCCTGCGGCTGTTTGTCAAGCTGGATTTTGGGTCAAGATCAAAGGTATGACATTTATTGAACACTCRCATGCACGCCCACACTTGCACACAAATAGACGCATACAGCACGGTTCTGTATCGGAGTCAGTGAAAGCCGCACCTAGTCCCCTGCCTCATCTCGTTAGTCTGCAGGCTCAGGCTTGCCATCACTGGGACCTTCCCCTTCCTGTCGTTCTGAGGCAGCTGCTTCGGTGACGCCACTGACTCGAAAACAGCTCATGAAAGTACACTGGGCTCTGGGGCTGACAGGAAAGTATGACTTAACTGATTCCTTTCACCAAGCAGAGCCAAATGAAGACGTGCTCTGTTTGGGGGTAGGATAGCTCTTWGATATCAAACAAAATAAAGACAAAATAATACCCTACTACATTTCATTGCTTGATATAAATTTGATATTTTCATGATATCCTGACTGAATGCTAAGGGCACAAAAACACATATCTAGAGTTACTTCAGCCTTGGGATATAAAGGGTTAAAGATTACATTTTCAAAACAAACATCAAGAGGGAGAGAAAGTGAGCGAGAAAGACTGTAGGTGAAGGGGCTACATTGCTAAAGCTGTCAGATGTGGGCCGGCCTTGGAGGCGTGGTGGCCTACTCCTCCCAGTGTGTAAGCAAGCAGTCGGTTAAGCTTCAGTCTAAAAGGTAGAGCTTCAGAACAGAAGACTGACTCCACTGAACTTAAGGCTGCATCACCGGTGGACAGGCAGGCTGCAGCAGAGCCTCTGTCAGTTTCCAAGTGTAGGGTCAGTAGGAACACCATGCCCCCAAGGGCTGCAGCAGGAAGAGACAGGAAGAGGGCTGCCAGAGGCAAAGCAGGAGGCCGGGAGAGAGGGAGGGACCCAGAGGGGCAGCAGAAAGCCTCTCAGCTCACAGACCCGAGGAGAGGCACATGACTCCCCCCTCTTTCACTGGAGCAAGGAACACCACTGACTCTGGAGTGAGAGAAGAAAAACTCTCCAGACTCAGAAAAGACAACCTCAAGGCTGTTCACAAGAAGACCACAGGACATAAAAACAGACCTGGGATCTTACAATTACTTTAACTAGATACATCTTACTCCTGCCAATGGATTAACTGAGAGGACTGTTATCTTTTGGGATACTCGCACAGGTATTGACGGAGTTACTTGCTGTTCTTTTTAAAACGCTAGGCTTTCTGGAAAAGCAAGTTGACGGTGGTATTTGCATGAGAGCACATTATTATGCTTAAAAACCAGTGGATAGAATGAAAGTAATGGTGTACTTTTATGCTGGGGGATGAGGCTAAAGCTTAACTGGAAATTACATAGATAACATCAACGGATGTGTACCCCTGAAAATAAGGAAACTTATTTTGTACTCTATTCTTTGGAATTATCTTGTACAAGTGATCGCTGCTTTCCACATAAACTTTCYCATTTTTGTATTGACATTCATCAACACTCCCATCCTCCAAACCCTACACCAGTCCTCCCGAAAGATGTATAACAGCACTCTAGAGACTGATGGCATCAGTTCTTTAGGCTTGAGCCAAAACAACATGAGCTGCATTAAGAGTGACGGCTTCAAGTACACCATGTACACCTCAGTCTTCAGCCTGGTCTTCATAGTCGGGTTGCTTTTCAACATGGTCGCAGTCTACATCTTTGCCTGCACGCTGAAGCTGCGCAACGAGACCACCACCTACATGATGAACCTGGTGGTGTCCGACCTGCTCTTCGTCCTCACCCTGCCATTCAGGATCTTCTACTTCATCAACAGAGACTGGCCGTTCGGCAGGGTGCTCTGCCAGCTCTCAGTCTCCCTCTTCTACACCAACATGTACGGCAGCATCCTCTTCCTCACCTGCATCAGCGTGGACCGCTTCCTGGCCATCGTCTACCCATTCCGATCACAGGCGCTGCGGACAAAACGGAACGCCAAGCTGGCCTGCTGTGCCGTGTGGGTGTTGGTGCTGTCTGGCAGCCTGCCGACAGGCTTCCTCCTGGACACCACCTCGCTCAGAAACGAAAACTCAAATTCCTCCATCAACTACTGCTTCGAGAACTTCTCCAACAAGCAGTGGCAGTCCAGTCTGTCCAAGGTGGTGGTGTTTATTGAGACAGTGGGATTCCTGATTCCGTTGTTACTCAACGTCTTCTGCTCGGTCTCGGTCCTCCAAACACTGCGCCAGCCCCAGGCCATCAGCCGGGGCGGCCAGCTCAACAAGACGAAGATCCTGAGAATGATCGTGGTTCATCTTCTCATTTTCTGCTTCTGCTTCATCCCTTATAATGTCAATCTGGTGTTCTATGCCCTGGTCCGCACCAAGCTGCTGAAAGGCTGCATTGTGGAGTCAGTGGTGAGGACTATCTACCCTATCACCCTCTGCATTGCGGTCACCAACTGCTGTTTCGACCCAGTCATCTACTACTTTACATCTGAGACCATCCAGAACTCCATCAAACGGAAGTCGATGGCAGTTCGCAACAATAAGATGTCCGTGGGGCTTCAGACGGACACGCTGAAGAGCCAGAGCACCATGCAGAACAACCTGACGACTCTGAGAGAAAAAGTATTTCACAACGAATCCACTGTGTGACGTCACCACCCGAAGGTGCCACCTTGATGAGGCATCAATATTTCAGATGACTCAATTGTTGGTGCAACACACCCAGATGATCTAAAGCAAAAGATGGKAGATCGGTGGTCTGGAGTGGATTCTATAAGAACCATGGCATCACAGGAAGCAAGTGCAGTTGCATTAAGGGTACCCACTAAGTCCACTGACTGAGTGTTTTCRTGTTAAGGGCAATTCCACGGTAACAGTGACACTAACTAGGTTTCCATTCAATTGGCGAAAGATTTATGCAAATATTCTAAACATCTGCACAAATAAAATATGCGCATTTTCCCACCAGTGGTTCGTTTCCACCAAACAAACTGGTGGATAGATAGATCTCTCTCTCTCTCTGTGTAATGCCATACTGCACACAAAATGTAATTTCTCTTAATTTTCATGTACCGAATAAAAACCTAAAAAGTTCAAAGTGTTTCCATCGCATTTTCAACTCTACCGATAGTGGTCACAAAAACTGTTGCGTTAAATAGCAAATGCGTCTACTCTGGTCTTGGCACTTGTGCGCCAGCCAACAGCTGACAGAAACAGTGCGGTTAGGCTGTGCGGGTAGGCTAATCTATATGAGATTATTCTGGATAAGAGCGAGAATATTTTTGTAAAAACGGCAGTCAAGCAACGGTCATCATGCCACCAGAATAAGAGCCGTGATATTTACTGGAAAGAAGCGTGAAGATCAGGGTGCACTTTCACCACACTGAAGTTAATAATTGATTTAATCTGTAGCCTAATAAAACTGCATGGTTTCCCGAGTCGTTGTGGGAGGACCACACACACACACACACACACACCATATTATCGCGACTCCAAGTTTACTTCGATATGATGGTTATTATATCAACATTTGCGCATGAAGGCATTTCCACTGCCATTTCTCGTATAATTTGTTTTACAGACAGAAAAAGATCACGTAGAATGAACAAATTAAAAATCGGCAGAATGACAACACACACGTAGTGTGTCATTCTGTTACCAAACTTGGTATCTGCACGGTTCTTCAAGTAAATGTGTTTTTGTAAAATGTTCAGTGGAAATTGTTAAAAGTAGTCCTTGTGCATAGTTGTATGGTTTGTTTAAACTTGGCAATCATTGGTTTTTGTTTGACAAACATTTAAAGTGAAAAATATGAGTCTCAATGTCCCTCTGTTACCATGGAATTGCCCTTAAGGATTGCATCAATAGCGGTGTTGGCTGTCAGGGTTTTCCTACATGATACAGGTCTGGGCGGGAAACCCTGGAGTGTGGTGCTACGGATTTACAAAACAAAAAAAGTGTGAACATTTACCCACAACACACTTTGTGACTTGTCAAACAGTGACTGAGGTGTCTAAATGTGGCTCTATTGAAATACTTTATACCAGGCAGTGGTCAGTATTTTCCCTGCAACTTTAAGTACAGAATATTGTATAATAAACTAAAATAATGAAATAGCACTTTATAGAGCAACACATTTTTCTTGCACCCCCCGCACCAACAGTGATTGTGACACCAAAAAAAAAAAAATTAAAGCATCTATTTTGTTGAGTCACCAGAAGTGAACAGACGGTGGTAAATATGTATGATATTACCCAGGTTTACCTTTGCACGCCACATATTGATTTGTGGGTAATAAACAGAGTGAGATATTTAGGGCATTTTACAAAGACATGTGGTTATCAGTCCTTCAGGTTTATACCACCTCACTAGCGTGGCGATAACGTTCTCCCTTGCTCATATTAATCATACCACTGAACGACTAAATAGCTAGTGCAAACAGAAACCACCTCAAACCATTGCCAAGCATGACAAAGAACGCCTGAATTTAGAAAGATTTGAASGACAACTGAGTTTAGAAGGATTTGTTTGCTGTTGATACAGTTCATCATGCATGTGTTGAATCATTGTTTAATTAAGTTGAGTGTCACACCATAACTAAATCTCGCCTTCGAGACCATAACATTGAGTTCAGGGGGTGAAACAAAAACAAACTGAGTAAGAAAGTAGATTTAAGTCTGATCTAATGGGTTGCTGGGTGGCTATTTTACAACAAAAAATTGAAATAATGTATATTTGAGAAAACCAAAGAGAATAAGGCTATGAACACATTCTGGCCCTGTYGAGCAACATAGAATAGCTAGACGACCACAGCCAAGGACTGCTACCTGAAGAAAACTGTACTCCGACAACATCAGCCATGAGGGAAATGTGAGAAACATCTGGCCTCTGTTATACAGCCAGAGGACAGAGGTATGTGAAACTGACTAACTATGCCAGTGGTGGGTGGCCAAAATGTACCAAAGTCAACCAAAGTGAATACAACAATTATTCAAACCTCAATGATTATGGAAAAGAAAAACAGCTCAATTCTGTATTTTAGGGCATCAACATCTTATTCATATACTGAACAAAAATATAAAAACGCAACATGCAACAATTTTACTGAATTACAGTTCATATAAGGAAATCSATCAATAAGACCCTAATCTGTGGATTTCACATGACTGGGCAGGCGCACAGCCATGSGTGGGCCTGGGAGGGCATAGGCCCACCCACTTGGGAGCCAGGGACACCAACTGTGCCAGGGACACCCACAGGCCCAGCCAATCAGAATTAGTTTTGCGCCACAAAAGGGCTTTATCACAGACAGAAATACTCCTCCGTTTCATCAGCTGTCCGGGTGGCTGGTCTCTAGACGATCCCACAGGTGAAGAAGMCGGATGTGGAGGTCCCGGCCTGGCATGGTTTCATGTAGTCTGCRATTGTGCGGGCGGTTGGACGTACTTCCATATTCCCTAAAACGACGTTGGAGGCAGCTTATGGTAGAGAAATTAAGATTAAATTCTCTGGCAACAGCTCTGATGGACATTCCTGCAATCAGCAAGCCAATTGCATTCTTCCTCAACTTGAAACATCTGTGGCATTGTGTTGTGTGACAAAACTGCACATTTTAGAGTGCCATTTTATTCTCCCCAGCACAAGGTGCACCTGTGTAATGATCATGCTGTTTAATCAGCTTCTTGATATGCCACAACRSTCAGGTGGACGGATTATCTTGGCAACGGAGAAATGCTCACTAACAGGGATGTACATAAATTTGTGCACAAAATTTGAGAGAAATAAGCTTTTTGTGCGTATGGAACATTTCTGGGATATTTTATTTCARCTCATGAAACATGGGAATAACACTTTACATGTTGCGATTATATTTTTGCTCAGTATAGACTGGGTTTTAGCTGGGTAGTTCTGTTCAATAATTTTTTACCAAACCCATATCAGGGTTTCTTATSAACACTTTGTAAGGGGGGAGTCTTAGTGAAACACAAACTCCATACAGGGCATTCGGAAAGTATTCAGACCCCTTCACTTTTTCCACATTTTGTTACATTACAGCCTTATTCTAAAATGAWTTAAATTYGTTTTTTTACCCTMAAATCTACACATAATAAATAGCCAACAATGACAAAGCAAAAACAGGTTTAGAACTTTTAGCAAAAAACTGAAATATCACATTTACATAAGTATTCAGACCCTTTACTCAGTACTTTGTTGAAGCATCTTTGACAGCGATTACAGCTTCGAATCTTCTTGGGTATGACGCTACAAGCTTGGCACACCTGTATTTGGGGAGTTTCTCCCATTCTTCTCTGCAGATCCTCTCAAGCTCTGTCAGGTTGGAAGGGGAGCGTCGCTGAACAGCTATTTTCAGGTCTCTCCAGAGATGTTCGATCGGATTCAAGTCCGTGCTCTGGCTKGGCCACTCAAGGACATTCAGAGACTTGCATTGCACACTCCTGCATTGTTTTGGCTGTGTGCTTAGGGTCGTTGTCCTGTTGGAAGGTGAACCTTCGCCYCAGTCGGATGTCCGARCACTCAGGAGCAGGTTTTCATCAAGGATCTCTGTACTTTGCGTCGTTCATCTTTCCCTCAATCCTCACTAGTTTCCCAGTCCCTACCTCTGAAAAACATCYCCACAGCATGATGCTGCCACCACCATGCTTCACCGTAGGGATAATGCCAGGTTTCTTCCAGATGTGACGCTTGGCATTCAGGCCAAAGAGCTGAATCTTGGTTTCATCAGACCAGAGAATCTTGTTTCTCATGGTCTGAGAGTCCTTTAGGTGCCTTTTTGCAAACTCCAAGCAGGCTGTCATGTGCCTTTTAATGAGTGGCTTCCATCTGGCCACTTTACCATAAAGGCCTAATCAGTGGAGTGCTGCACAGATGGTTGTCCTTCTGGAAGGTTCTCCCATCTCCACAGAGGAACTCTGGAACTCTGTCAGAGTGACCATCGGGTTCTTGGTCACCTCCCTAACCAAGACCCTTCTCACCCGATTGCTCAGTTTGGCCGGGCGGCCTGCTCTACGAAGAGTCTTGGTGATTCCAAACTTCTTCCATTTTAGAATGATGGAGGCCACTGTGTTCTTGGGGACCTTCAATGCTGGAGAAGTGTGTTGGTACCCTTCCCCAAATCTGTGCCTCGACACAATCCTGTCTCGGAGCTCTAAGGACAATTCCTTCGACCTCATGGCTTGGTTTTTGCTCTGACATGCAACTGTGRGACCTTATATAGACAGGTGTGTGCCTTTCCAAATCATGTACAATCAATTGAATWTACCACAGGTGGACTCCAATAAAGTTGTAGAAACATCAAGAATGATCAATGAAAACACCTGAGCTCAATTTCGAGTCTCATAGCAAAGGGTCTGAATACTTATGCAATCAAGTTATTTCAGTTATTTTTTTTTTTTTTTACTGTTTTCGCTTTGTCATTATGGGGTATTGTGTGTAGAGTTAAGAGGATTGAGTGTCTCGGTGTCGGATAGATTTGAACTCGGTCTTGACTCTGTCCTGGACAGTGAGGAAACGTAACATCTTCCAGAGACCAGCGGAGTAAAAAAAGAAAAATGATCAGCTTCMATGCAGTAAGAGCATAAACCCGCTTCGCCAAATAGACACACTCCTTTCTTGAAACAATACCTGCAGTCCTTATACCTATTATAGACATGTTTGCGCAGTGGTGAACCTATTGGACCTCCAGTGTGTGACAAGTTTGTGATGCTTAAAGGACAGCAACGGTAATACCAGCGCACTCATGTAGGAGTGCACTTTTTGTAAACCACAAAGGGCCAGTGGTGTATTGGAGGCTATACGCAGGTATAAACACTTTTTTTTATGGGCATTGCATATACTCACTTAATCCCCACTAATACACATCAAAGTAGTGTAGTGGAGGTATATGACTTAMCAATTATGTAGTACATTAGAGAAATCATGCACAAAGTAACCTACACAATCGTCAAGTGCATTAAATATATTCACGTGTGCCGCACACGGCCTCATTTCTGCGGAATATCATCTGCAGGCAGCAAGAGCACTCAACTGGTTTTGGCATGGAGCAGCTCACAGAAGAATGACATTGGTAGCTGGTGGGGTAGTTATGAAAGACGTTTCAACGTACGATATTTACCAGTAATTGCTAACTTAGGCAACAATGGGTATGCAAACCAGGTATTGAAAAAGTTTAGTCCTAAATCTTGGTTAGTAGGCTATTTGTGATGTCCAATTCAGTCATCATGCCTGGTTTGCATCAGAAGCGTAGGCATGGTGGGCACAGGCCAACCCACTGGGGAGCCAGGCCCACCCAACCAGATTGGSCAAAAATAATATAAATTCTTCCCAGAACTCAAATGTTCTCCTGGTGTAGTTTAAGCATTGTTGTGGACTTAGAAAGAAAAAAAAAATGTGAAAAATATAGGATACTTCACACAGGGTGCTTTCCTTCACTGGGGAGGCTGTTTGGGAAATTTTGGGCAAAATGTTTGTATACCCATTTCTCCAGGTGCCACTACACCACTGCATAGGGCCGATGGAAAGACAGCAGGCGCACACAGCATGATGATATAGGATAAGCAGTCCATTCACTCTGCCACTAGGTCCCAATCACAAGAACAGAAACACACAACCCTTAGGCTAAGCATTTCCTAATCTTAAATGTACAACTAATTATAATCATGGTCTTGCATTGGACTCACATTTTACTGGTCTCAGTTTTTACTGACCCCTCGTCCCCCTCCCGGTTTTGAATCRGTCTCTGACAACTCTGGCACAACTCTGGCATGGTACGTTTACCAACATATCTTCTTATAGTAAAGCCAGTGTTGTGTTAGAGTCCGAATCAAGACTAAGACCGGGGGTGGGGGGGACAAGGGGACCAAGGCAAAGTCAAGACCAGAAAAATGTGAGTCCAATACAAGACCATGATTGTGATGTTGTCAAATCACCACCACAAGAGTTCAAAATGTCCAGTATTTCTGTGTTCATATTTCAGAACAACATATGGATTCTTTAGACATTCAGAATAGTGAATAAATGCTGCTGAGGAAAAATAGAGMCACTCTACAAATTATTACYAACCCAAACACRCATTCAGAGAATGGCTAAGGATTTATAAAATACTAATAATATTACTTTCAATGATGTTCTGATTTAATATCTTGTTGTTGGATTAAGGATTAACACTGAAGAGAAAAAATGATTTTTCTTCAGTGGTCTCTGGGGAGTTAAATCAACCATTGGCTCGGTCATCAGAAGCTAGATAGAAGGCATCTGCCATTCAACAGTATTAGGGCAGAATTTTGGAGTGACAGTGGAATCAACCAATCACATTGACTTGTAATGGGTGGGACAGTTTTTACAGAAACATAAGGAAACTTCTCCCTTCTTGAAGGCCAACAGGTCTCTGACAAAAGCGAGCAGTAGTTCTCCCACARTCTAGCTAGCTAGCTTTWGTTGTAGGCTAGWTTGCAGCGGCTGCAGCAGGTGTTATCGAAGAGGATATTGTTCCTAATTTGTTAGCGTCGCACTTTACAAGAATAACTTAATAATCATCTGGTGAGTGGAACCGTTTTTTTTATTGCTGCTCACTTGCTGTATTTAAAACTTTAGTTCCCTGGTTACTTTGTGTGCTGAATGTGATTTTATTTTTGCTAAGGGAAGTATTCACTGCAATGGTTGTAATAGCCTGATGGTTGTGTTTTTGGTTTCTTATGATTAGGATCTACTGTTTTTTTATGTCTGAGTGAATGAGCTGCTTATCCTTTAACATCATGCTGTGTGTGACTGAGGTCTTTCTACAAAAAGTGCCCTCTCCTACATGGAGTGCGCTGGTATTACAGTCGCTTTCACACACATCCTTTGACATGTCACTGTTGTTGCTTTTGGTGATAGTGATGGCTTTAGGCTACCATAGGTTGTGTAAGCAGTGTGGTTGTGAGTAGCATTATGCATGTGGGTGCCATCTCTGAGAGTGGCAGCCCGAAGCTCAGCCTCAGGTCGGGTTGATTCAGTTGGGCACATTAAGTGATGCTATGTTTCTGTACTTTTTTGTGATTTTGGTACATACATGTTCCCCMCACTGAAGGTCTAATAGCCACAGTTAACCACTRCGCAAACATGTCTATAATAGATACACTTCCCATTTCCCTCCGTCTCCCCTTATGAATAGTGAGCGGGCAACTTTCAAATCATTTCCCTACTCTTCCCTACCAGCTAACCAAGGAAATTCTGACGAGCATGACAAAGTTTGAGGATATTTTTTTGACAAAAAGTAAAGAACAGTAAATGTTATGAGTTAAGTAGGAGGTCCAGGTTTCAATAAGCGATAAGATATATATTTGGCCTGGCAAAATGGTTTTATGCGCTGACAATGGTAGCTAATAATTACTGTATGAGTTCTACTCCGCTGGTCTCAGGAAGAAATTACGTCTTCTCATTGTCTGAGACGGCGTCAAATTATGTACAAACGTATCTGACCCCGAGACACTCGATGTGRTCTCGAGACCGGTCGAGGGTTACAACACTGCTCTCAGCTGTAAGAGCACCATGCAGTCAGTGTGAGCAACAAACAGTCCCTGCTTTCCTGATTGGTTGTTAACCCCCAGTGCCCTATCTGACAGACACACAGTGCTCTCCTTCTGGTCCAAGCACACCAAGACAGTCGTGAAGAGGGCACGGCAAAATCTATTCCCCTCAGAAGACTGAAAAGATTTGGCATGGGTCCTCAGATCCTCAAAAGGTTCTACAGCTACACCATCGAGAGCATCCTGACTGGTTGCATCACTGCCTGGTATGGCAACTGCTCGGCCTCYGACCGCAAGGCACTACAGACGGTAGAGCGTACGGCCCAGTACATCACTGGGGCCAAGCTTTCTGCCATCCAGGACCTCTATACCAGGCGGTGTCAGAGGAAGGCCCTAAAAATTGTCAGACTCCAGCCACCCTGGTCATAGACTGTTCTCTCTGCTACCGCACGGCAAGCTGTACCAGAGCGCCAAGTCTAGGTCCAAGAGGCTTCTAAACAGCTTCTATCCCCAAGCCATAAGAATCCTGAACATCTAATCAAATGGCCACCCAGACTATTTGCATTGCCCCCCCCCCACACTACTCTCCGTTGTTATCTATGCATAGTCACTTTAATAACTCTACCTACATGTACATATTACCTCAACTAACAGGTGCCCCCACACATTGACTYTATACCAGTAGCCCCTGTATATAGTCTCGCCATTGTTTTTTACTGCTGCTCTTTAATTACTTGTTACTTTTATTTCTTATTTTTATTCATTTTTTTTTTTTGCTGCATTGTTGGTTAGCGGCTCGTAAGTAAGCATTTCACTGTAAGGTCTACACCTGTTGTATTCGGCACAGGTGACTAATACAATTTGATTCTCTACTCATCTGATGGGAAGGATTGTGAAACAAAAGCAGACTAGTGAGAACACGTCGGTGTGGGAAAAGTACGGTATGCAGACTCTAGTTTGGCTTTGGCACCAATCCTCAAACATACAAGGTGAGGTAAATCTGATACAAGTCAAATAAGCCTAAACATCCACAAATAACACTGGAAGAGTGATAGGAGGTTGTTTCTGTCAGGTACAGTACTCAGATAACAGCCTTATTAAAAACACTGACACTTCAACTGCATAGAATGTGTAGATTGAGATAGAAGATAAGACAATTTCCCTCTGGTGCCTGTTATGTGGAGACTTTCCTAGCAGCTCCAGGATATTGACTTGTAATACCATACCACTTAACAGGTCAATGACACCACAGAGGTTGTCTGGGAGTTGGGCCAGTGACAGTGAGGAGGTTAAACATCACTATTGATTCAGTGTGACCAGAGAACATTGAATTAGTGTGTGTGTTGGAGAGAGAATGAATGTACAGTATGTATTTGGGAATTAAGGTGTCCATACATGAGCGTAAACTGATATGAAACGGTTACCGTAGCCTCTCCATTTCAAAATGGACCAAGACCACAGAAAAATCWAACCAAGCATCATTTCACTATAGGACAGAGGCTGGACACCAATACGCCACTGACCATCAGTCTAATGGCGTAAGAGAATTTGGATCACAATTTTTCTGAAACATAAGGTAATGTGCTCCTTTCCTCAATATCTGCTCAAAGATGACTCTTTACACACACAATTCCTGTAGCCTCCMAAAAAATTGGAAGTGTCATTCAAGATTGTTTTCCTGCATGGGATTTATAATAACYACAACATACAAATATAAACAACGTCTCTGAGGAAACTATTGAGATGTTGCACAGCTAAGAATATTAGGCTGTAGAGGTTGTAGTCTATAGAGGTTGAAAGGATTGTGTAAGAGTTCCTTTTCCAATAGGAAGGAGAGACACTTAGGATACGGGTTGTTCTCTAGGTTAACATGGAGGAACCACATCAGCATTTCTAAATATTTTCTCTGCCTGGAGCAGGTGCTTCAGGATCTCTGACAGACACACAATAGTACAGGAGGAATTTGACTGCCATCTTCTTTCCCAGTAAATCACTGAGACAAACTSCAGATAGTCCTACAGGTAGACACGTGATCCCTTTACAATACAGATGATTATCATGGAAATTAAAATGCAAATCAACCACTAACAAAAGGAATGATTCTTTTCTACAGGACATTGAAGTTAATTACACACCTTACAGGCATAGTGTGTTTTAGTAGGGAGAACAGTTACTGGGATGGAAATTACCCTGAAATAGCCCATGTGTGTGCGCTTGTGAGCTGTAGACTTTTCAGGTCCCATCCGGCACATTCAACACACCACAGCTGTGCCAGCAGACCGCTCTCTAGATCACCGGCTCTCTAGATCACCGGCTCTCTAGATCACCGGCTCTCTAGATCACCGGCTCTCTAGATCACCGGCTCTCTAGATCACCGGCTCTCTAGATCACCGGCTCTCTAGATCACCGATGTGCAAATATTGAAATACCATAAAGTACCAGACATAAAAGATGAAAGTCTATCTAATTTAATATTTGGTATACCTGTCACATGTTAACTGCTGGTACAGTATTCTGCCCTATTTTCCTTCGTATTTCCTTCATTTTCTCCCCAGACATGAGGGAGACAAAGCAATGAGCCGCCACTGGAAAGACCAAAGCTATCCATGGATTTGACGAACCAGACAGACGTGGTGGACCTTCTTCCTGGTCTGCATGGCCGTGGAYCGTTATGTTGCTGTAGTGCATCCTCTGATGACACCACCTTGCAGGCTGTGTGCTGCGGCTGCTGAGCGGAGGGATCTGGTGCGGCCCACCACCACCACCAGCCCTGTCTTTTAGACCCGTCGTCCCAAAGCCAGCGCTCCTTTATCCTCGTGGCTCTGTGTCTGGTGCAGGGTGTCTTCCTGCTGCTACTCTTCAGCTACTGCAGCGTGGTGCGCCAGCCTCGACACTGCTCCCGCTCGCAGCACCGCAGCCRCCAGCGCACCCTCACCTACTGGGTGCTGGGGGTCTTCCTGCTCTGCTTCGTCCCCTACCACCTCAACCTGCTGGGCCACACCCTGACCCACGTGGGCCTGCTGCCCAGCTGTGGCCTGGCTCAGGCCACCAATGCTCTGCACCTAGTGGTGTTGTCCCTGGCCAGCTCCAACCGCTGCCTCAACCCACTCATCTACTACTTCTCCTGCAGCCTGGTGCATAGGGAGCCCAACAGCAGCACAGGCAGCTGCCAATGATGACCAATGCTGAGGTTGCCCCCAGAGAGAATGTCGATTCTATTACAGTACAATCTATAAATGCAGAAACAAGTCCCCCTGACATCAATAAAACCAAGCACTGCTCTGGTAGCACTGGCTTGGAGGTGTTAAACTGCTGATAGAAAGTGAATGCAACCTGGCCTTGAGTGCTGCAGTTATGTCATAATGTAACGTGGTGATAAGACTTGCTGTGTGTGACCTACCTCCCTCCAGGCGATGGTCTCCATGATGAGGTGTTCGCAGCGCTCCAGGTGCTTGACGATGTCTTTGCTCAGGCTGGGCTCAGCCTTGATGAAGCTTTCGATGACCTTGTAGAAGTCAAACGCTGTCAGCTGGAACACGTCCAGGATCCATGGGAAGCACAGGTCCGTCTCCACAGGAACGCCACCGTTGCTGTAGCCACTGTTCTTGAAGGTGCTCCCTGATTGGAGGACAACAGAGGCAGTGAAATCATGACTCATAGCTCATCTGTGTTATATTGATTATGATYCTGTTTAGAAATGTTATTAAAAGGGAAGTAGTTACAACTAATGACAGAATGCAGTGTAACATATATGCATGTTGCTAATTCTATTAAATACTATTAGAGTGTCCTATGAGAAGTGAGTATATGGAAATTAAAGGCTGGTAGAATAATCTATACGTTCATCCAGACGACTGCATCCATTAGCAGTGAGTGAATGTGGCTTTTGAAGAAACTCACCACCATAGGTTGCCATGACGACCTCCAAAGCGCAGGCCAGGAGCGAGGTGTGGAATGTGGAGTCATTGAGTAGTTTACTGGAATGGAAATCACATGATTTAGGTCAGGGAAATTGGCAGTACACTGCGGTATAAATTCTGCAGCTATATTATTCAAATGTTTGCTTGTTGAGAGTAATTAAAGAGCAAATCCTTTTAATTCTGGTGAGATGAGCACATTGTTCTCTTGCATACCTGAAATTCTGCACCGACAGCCTTTTCTCTTCCTATTTGGGAAAAATTGATTTTTCAGAATTTGTCAGACATTTCAGAAAATATGGAGGTAGAACCGAAATAGGAATAAGACCAGGTCATTTACCGATTTCAGCATGGACTCCATGACTCTGTAATACAACCGGATGCCAAGGGTGAACCTCTGACGAAAATAAGGAAAAGACATGAATGAGTTTATGACTACACAGTGTCCTATAGTGTGATCTGCCTGCACTGTATCATGGGGTGAGTTTATGACTAGTGTCCTATAGTGTGATCTGCCTGCACTGTATCATGGGGTGTGGTGTATCAACCAAACATTACACACCAGTTTCACAAGGTATTATTTCTGTCAGGTCTCAAAGTGGGAAAACCCTCTGTATGAACAGTTTATACCACCCCCCTTGTCTCAAGTAGTGCAATTCCTCTGTATAGTGTGCTGTATTTAAGCCAGGTGGTACCTGTTTGCCCAGCCCCACACAGCGTGGTCCCACAGCCTGACCAAACCTCTGGCTGAACAGCAGACCCAGACTCTCCACACGCTGCAACACCTCCTCTGTTGGGTCCACTGTGCAGTTCTGTCACAACAACAAGAAGGGAAGGAGGAGAACGTTAAAAGGGCAGGAACATGCCCCCAAAATGACTTGAGCTATATGATTCAATGGGAAGGCAGGTGAGGTTAACCCTTAAACACAGGCGTGGTGAAACGTACCTTGAAATACACTGCCAGGTTGGAAGAGGGCTGGTCGCCAGAGGTGRTGAGATCGACCCTCAACTGTGCGATGGAGTTCATGGCAGCTCTGCAAAGACATGGGGTGAAACACACATGATGAATATAATGGTAGGACTCTACGAGACAGAAACTGTTTAATCAACTGACATGCTGATTAGAATGGGCACACGCGTGTATCCACGTGCGCATGTTAATTTTGTCGATCCACAGACGCGATCAGGACACTGGTTGAAATATAAAAACAAACTCTGAACCAACTACATTGTTGTCAAGTTGTCCTGGAATGTAAATATTGTGTTGTTATTAAGATCGTTGTAGAATTTTGACCTATTTTGAGTCACACAATTGTGTGTTCTCTACTCCGACAATTAATCCACAGATAAAAGGGGAAACCTAGTTAGTTTCTAGTAATCTCGCCTCCTTCRGTCTTCTTCTGTGGACTTTATACGGCGGTTGGCAACCAACTTGAAGGTGCATTATCTCCACCAACTGGACTGGAGTGTGGACCTCAGTTCATTTTCCAATCACCCACAAGTTCTATTTTAGAGTCTGGCTACGCAGACGCTCGTTGACGTGTGCGAGAAGTTTGGATGAAATGATTAACTTGTACATTTATTTTGCAACGTGGTCAACATGTGACTTGTATACMTTTCTAGGGACACAAGATTTAACACTAATTTTTGAAAAGCTGAAGTTAGCAGGAGTGTGAAACATCTACACAGGACTAAAATCCAAAGCCATGAACTGAGTCATTTGTGTGTGATTTTCAACCCCTGACCCTGCAGAGTGATTGACGGCGGTGTTGGTTTTTTCACCTTGTCGGCTCAGGGATTCGAACCAGCATCCTTTCAGTTACAACGCTCTAACCACTAGGCTACCTGCCGCACAAATGAAAACACGCGAGAGCCACGTCAAAATATCAAAGCAGATCTCTCCTTGTGGTATTCGGGGTAACATGAACTGATACATATAGATTTACAGACTCAACGCACACCCATACAGGTAATCCCATTTATAAAGAGAAGAGGTTGAAGTAATTAAGAACCYATTTCATATCGCCAGGGTTTTTCTATCAATAGTTTCTGCTTAATACACATGACTTTGGGAAGGCAAAACTACCTATCAAACATCATAGGTAAGTAAGCCTTGTTTGAGMMAGAACAGCCCATAGGGCAGGAGCTCCTTGTTGTGTAGTGTGAAGCGGTTGATGTGCAAGTACACCCCCCTGGACAGGACTCTCAAACATCATAGGAGTAAGTATCTGTTGGTCCARGTGAACACGCTGTTCAAGCCAGTGGAGGTCAGACGGGGCTCACCTGACAGGCGTCTGTGGGGGGATGAGAACAACATCTTCTGACAGGTTCTTCCTTGGTGTCCTTTCCATCTGCATTCTGAGAGGAGAAGTGAGGGGACATTATACACTATAAAGTACTAGGTATAGCGAGACTTTCTTTGTCAGAGAAAATACTTCAAAAATTATGTAAACATCATTACTTGTGGTTCTACTTACGGTTCTACTTTGGGAGTGAGAAGGGTCTCGTCATTATCCAAGAACAGCCTACTGTCAAAGTCTCTACTCTTGAAGTAGAGTTCCTCATACTGCTTGTTGAGGTCAATCGCCTGAAACGTCAACAGGAGGTCAAGACAGGAATTCAATAACATCATGGGTATTCCAGGTCAATTTCACAATTACATAGAAACTGCAGCACTTTAGTATAAAGRTATGGTTTCGTGTTGAGGGGGTGGAAAAGACCTCTACCATGACGATTTAGGCAGACTGCCACCATGAATCATAATACCCATGACTGGAGACCATTCGTTATCGAGTCGTTACGGCAAACCAACATCACACGTCAATGTAGCTACTGTCCTGGCAGAGATCGGATAAATAGCCTATTAAACCGCAGTCTTTGTCAATCCTTGTGACTGTTTCCTGGCTACTGGGGAAATAGTCCTGAATTAAAACAAATCGTTGTCAATTCAAAGTCAATATTAACACCTATTTCTTCTCCATACCTGTCCCTGTAATATACTGTCCTGAGATACCACATCTAATGAAAATCCAGCTGGCAAACATTGCAGTACAAACACATCCTGACAGAASAGCTTTCAGACACGCACACTGCCTGAAACACTGATCTGTTTTCCGATGGCTGTCATATAGTTATGAAATATGGTGGGGCTGCTAGAGATATTACTACTAGCAACTTGCCACTGATTATTGAACAGACACTACTGTTAGTGGACTTATTTTCTATATAACCTGGGTCATAGCAATAAGCTCCAGCATTTAATGTAGTGTGTGGTTCCTACCTGAGGAAGGTCCCGAGTCCCAGAGAGGCTCATTGAATCCAGGAAAGCAGAGAAACTGGTCTGGTACACGCTCTTCACCTTGAACACAAGTACAACAGACAACCAATGAAACCAATGAGATGACACCCAAACAAACACAGACTTCACAGCYATATAAATGAACAGACTGATCCACATCCATTCTGTGTAACAAAAATAACATCATACTCACATACACACACTAACAGCCAACGCGGCAGTCCCAAGTATAGAGACATTAAGCCATTTTATACACTGTGTACGGAAAGTATTCAGACCCTTTCACTTTCTCTACATTTTGTTAAGTTACAGCCTTATTCTAAAATGGATTAAATTGTTTTTYCCCCTCTCATCAACACACAATACCCCATAAAGACAATGTTCCCAAATTTATAAAAAAAACAGAAATATCACATTTACATAAGTATTCAGACCCTTTAATCAGTACTTTCTTGAAGCACCTGTGGCAGCGATTACAGCCTCGAGTCTTGGGTATGACGCTACAAGCTTGGCACAATTGTATTTGGGGAGTTCTCCCATTCTTCTCTGCAGATCCTCTCAAGCGTTGTCAGGGTGGATGGGGAGCKTCGCTGCATAGCCATTTTCAGGTCACTCCAGGGATGTTCAATAGGGTTCAAGTCCGGGCTCTGGTTGGGCCACTCAAGGACATTCAGAGACTTGTCCCGAAGCCATTCCTGCGATGTCTTGGCTGTGTGCTTAGGGYCGTTGTCCTGTTGGGAGATGAACCTTCACCACAGTCTGAGGTCCTGAGCACTCTGGAGCAGGTTTTCGTCAAGGATCTCTGTAYTTYGCTCCATTCATCTTTCCCTCGATCCTGACTAGTCTCCCAGTCCCTGATGCTTAAAAACATCCCSACATCATGATGCTGCCACCACCATGCTTCACCGTAGGGATGGTGGTAAATTTCATCTAGTCGTGACGCATGGCATTCAGGCCAAAGAGTTCAATCTTGGTTTCATTRGACCAGAGAATCGTGTTCCTCATGGTCTGAGAGTCCTTTAGGCAAACTSCAAGCGGGCTGWCATATGCYTTTTACTGAGGAGTGGCTTCCGCCTGGCCACTACCATAAAGGCCTGATTGGTGGAGTGCTGCAGAGATGG
Organism: Salvelinus sp. IW2-2015; assembly: GCF_002910315.2. Taxonomy (NCBI): domain Eukaryota; kingdom Metazoa; phylum Chordata; class Actinopteri; order Salmoniformes; family Salmonidae; genus Salvelinus; species Salvelinus sp. IW2-2015. Next base: position 28,013,776 of record NC_036863.1, on the reverse strand, counting down.
GAGAACCTTCCAGAAAGACAACTATCTCCACAGAGGAACTCTGGAACTCTGTCAGTGACCATCGGGGTTCTTGGTCACCTCCCTAACCAAGGCCCTTCTCTCCCGATTGCTCAGTTTGGCCGGGTGGCCAGCTCCATGAAGAGTCTTGGGGGTTCCAAACTTCTTCAATTTAAGAATGGAGGAGGCCACTGTGTTCTTGGGGAACTTCAATGCTGCAGAAATATTTTGGTATCATTCCCAAGATCTGTGCCTCAACACAACCCTGTCTCGGAGCTCTATGGACAAGTCCGTCGACCTCATGGTTTGGTTTTTGATCTGACATCCACTGTCAACTGTGGGACCTTATGTAGACAGGTGTGTGCCTTTCCAAACCATGTCCAATCAATTGTATTTACCACAGTTGGACTCCAATCAAGTTATAGAAACATCTCAAGGATGATCACTGGAAACATGGATTACTCATGTAAATATGGTATTTCTGTTTTGTTATAAATTTGCAAAGATTTCTAAAAAGCTGTTTTTGCATTGTCATTATGGGGCATTGTCTGTAGATTGGATTAAATAATTTTTCCTCATTTTAGAATAAGGCTGTAACGTAACAAAATTTATAAAAAGTGAAGGGGTCTGAATACATTCCGAATGCACTGTATTCTTCACATAGCTCATTCTAATACATCTACTACTGTACATATCATTCTTAGTATATCTTTCTGGTGTATATAAGCATAGATTACATTTGGATTACTGATMATTTTGTTTGGGTTAACTAAATTCACCCTGATATTCGTGATTTCGTGTTTCTATTTTTGATTATTATTATTTTATTACTTGTTTGACTGCACTGTTAGTAACAAGCATTTCGCTGTACCAGCTATAACATCTGCTAAACTGTGTATGAGACTAATAAACGTTTMTTTGAATTTTGTCCTTAAGTGGATTGGATGATTGTTTATTTGGATCCCCATTAACTTTTACAGATGCAGCAGCTATTGTTCCTGGAGTCCACAAAAAAAACATGACAAGTAACAAAATATTGATACACTTAGACAAGGACAGTCACACACACACACACGTAAAATGCAACAATGTAAAAACAATACAAGGCAGGGCTCTAAAGTAGGACCAATACCATATATTTTGCTGTACGACCAGGAGTTTTACTTTGGGAGCACTGTGATAACAATCTTCCAGATAATAGCTGTTGTAATAAAAGGCGTCGCTGTACCGTTGTTTCCAAGTGCCCAAGAGAAACAAGCAAGTGCAGATTCGTTAGCGTCATAGTTGTGCCATTACTACAGCAAAAAYGGCTTGCTTCTAGCCCGACAAGTTCATATGATCGGACCCATAATTCCAACAGTTGTATCTTCCTATAGCAGATCGCCGGGACGATTTTACTTTCATAAACCATGTCGTGGGCAGTTCTAAAACCCTCGCGTTAACCATTCGTTTACACTTTTTTCAATGTTACCTCATTGGCTAGCTAGGTAACAACCTGGCAACTTTACCAGTATATCCAAATATTTGGGGACACCGAAAGAAAGGTATAGCTTCTTCAGGAGATCAATGATCATAGCAATAAATAAATGACAGATCTCTTGCATGTCGTCATCACAAATTTGATGTTAAAGAGACTGTGCACAATTTTCAACATAATGCACCTCAATAGGAAAGTAGTGTTTTTACACAATTTAGAAAYCTAATATTCCACAAATTACTTTGTAATTTCGATGACAGGTATTCATATCAACATTTTAGCCTTTATTTATTTTTTAAACGAATGTATTTGATGTTAYATATTAGTGTCTAGGGCACAACATGTGCTTTAAAAGTAGTTACAACTTATATTGGGCCTATATGAATTCTATCTCAAGCAATGTAAAAAATATTTTAAGTTGGGAGCACCAGTGCTACCAATGATTTTTTATTTAGAACACTAAAGGGGTAGTGAATTTTGACGACTGGGATCTAAAGCTACAACAAGCTGACAAGCCATGAGTGTAAAGGAGTCAAAATGTTGTGTGAACCTCTTCCACGCTGCAGTCGTTCTCTTTGCAGAGGGTCTCCAGGAGCTGCACATCCACCTCTGGCGGGGCTTGACGGGGCTTGGCTTTGCTCTGATTGCGACGGGAGGTTCTTGTTGGGGGGCTTTGGGCTGTGCTGATGACTGATTCTGAGGGCAGGGGTTAAAAGGTTAGATTTTATAACCATTCATCTACAGAACGTATCAGACCTGTGGTAATATAACACACTGAAGGTATGTGTTATGTTAAAAAGGTAACATTCACTTTTTTWGTTGAGTAATGAGTGTGATAATATATTCATAGGGGCAGTTGACCAACGCAAATGTAAGAGCATGTCTATCCGAGGGCCTGAGGCTTGCAGTAGTAGAGGGAAAGGAGTCTGTCTTACGGTAAAGTGGTTGCAGAAGGCTRGACGGGCAACGCCTGATGAAGAACTCCAGAACACACACCATCAGATGGAAGGATATGACCAGGTCATCCTCCATCTGCAGAGCCCTTCCTGCAGACAGTAGACACAACGCACATCAGGAGCAGTATCATAATACCGGCCAGTCTTAACAGCGTCGTGGGAGAAACAGACCGATGGACAGAAACCTGCTGTTTATCTCGCCAGAACTCTGAGTAGACACGGAGAGGGAAAACATAACGAGTGGAAGATGSAAACCATCTCAGAGCCCTACATCTACAAATGTGTATGTTGTTCTTCRCCTTGGAAAAAAACAATTTACAACGTTAGTGATCAACAAGTGCTGACCCACCCTTAGCCAAAAGGAACATTGTCCAGCAGCTCCGCAGGATTTCTTTCCCCCTGGAACAGAGAACATTATTGACATTACACTACATGTTGGGAGCAAACTCCCCATTATCAATATTGACCCTCAGTTACTATTGGATAAATGGGACTGAGTGAAGACACGGTTTAAAAGTTAGCAATGATCASCATTGTGGCAGGGATTATCATTCAAATTAGTGGTATTTCTGTACTTTTTATTCACTTACTTTGCTTCTGAGTCCTCTGCATAGATTTTGCTGCATGTCCTGAAGCAAGATAAGTGGTGATAAATATTGCATTTCAAATACAATGTGGGCACATAATTACATTACTAAACAGCTCAAGTTCAGGTTGTGTACTCTGAAGTTTGCATTTTTGTGAAAATCTAAAGTTGGATAACAATAAAAGCTGACAAAAGGGTCCAAAGAAACTACACTGCCATCTAGAGGTACAGCACGGTTAGACATCAAAACTAGGCATTAGGAAACATGACATTACGATACTCCCACGCACTTCTCAAACCTCTGGTAGAGTGCCCGTGACACGTCATACTTCTTCTCCAGTCGTGTCACTGCTGAGTTCACCTTAGTGCTGATGGTGTCCAGGTTCACATCCATCTTCTTCAGCAGGCCCAGGAACTGCTTCACACTGCACACAAGAGGACACACGAAACTGCATCTAATTGTAACCAAGAATTGGAATGTGTTCACTTGGCCGAACACCTGTTATGTTTGCGTTAAGGCCTGAACTTTCAATAGGGAAACTTCGGCTGATATATGCATTCCTCATTATAACAGAGGCAGGCACGTCCACAGACAGGGCTCTACCGGAGCAGAGCACATGCCCCTTTGCCCTTCCAGTCTCCAAAGTTCCCYTTTGGGTGGTAGTACAATCCCCCCCCCAAAAAAATGTGTTTATATAAATGGTTTGTCATTGTTGGTGTCGTAACCCACTGCCTTCAAGTCATCGTGACGTCGTCAAGTTCACCATCCCCCACCTTGTCCGTTGGTTGATCTGTTCTGTACGGAGCTCGCACGCCCGGTTATGCCCGTTTTCCAGTCTGTCTCCCGGTATCCAAACATGCATGGCTTGAGAGATGCGGTCGCCAGGCAAGTCCCTGTAGCTAGCGAGCTAGTTTAAATATCCACAGTACTGCCACAGCAGCATAACATTTAATTAACACTTGATATACTTGATTTAGCCTACATCATCAATATCCGTCCAGTTTGTCTAATGCACGCAGCATAAAGATGCAGAAATACAGAAGAGCGGCTGCATCAACGACTCCCCGACCAAACTCCATGGTTCGTGGGAAACGAGCAGGAATAGGCTTTTGTAGGCTAAAGTTCAAGCTGTCTTTCAATGGTGCAACTGCTGTCGGCATCGAAAGATTATCCAATCTGAATAGAAGTTCTGAGGTAAGGACAAAAGCAGTGAAGCCGTCGGGCAATACAGATTTACATTATTGATATAGCTACAAAGCGCATTGATGTGAATCACACTGCTGTTCACTCATTTAGCTATTTGCGCCTTACAGATTGTAGTTATGGATGGCTGTTCACAAATGTATGTGTATTTTAACCCAATAATAGTTGAATTGAAGAAGTTTAAGCTGCCCKTCAATCCTTGTTTTTGCGACCAGGACAGCCAGTGAAAAATGCACTCTTGTACCACCTGCATAGTGCGGATCCCCGCCTGAATCTAGTACTTACTTCAGATCCACTGCCTTCAGGATTTGAGTAAAGGTAAAACTTGCAACTTCCAAGTCTATCACAGCCACAAACAGACAAGCAGCCCAAAGCCTTTTTTGAGTGTCCTGTGTCGACAGAGAGAAGAAAAACAATGTATCGTCAGTCTGTGTGAATAGCAATGAATATAGTTGATTTCAGAAACAAAGAGTTATGGTTCAGTTGTTTATTCACTATAATCTTTCCATCATCAGAGCAGACAGAAAGGGTATCAGTAGATAAAACACATTGTATAGTCTACTAGTAACTTGGAGACAATGGGTGGATACGTACAAGAACTTTGTCCACTGAGGCCTGAACTGCCTTCCATATYGTCCAAGCACGATCACACACCACATCTGTCACCTGGAGACTCTGACACAGAGTCATAAAGTCTGCATCCTTCTCTTGGTGCCTGACGATTCAAAAAAAGAAAAAAAGTCACATTTAGATCAACCATACATGGTGCACTCAGAATAGTAACAAAATCACSTTTGACAGTCATGATTTGTGAGGGGGGTAATAAGTACATGTAGTTGTTGATGTAGAATTAGTGTGTTTTGTCATTGTCTTGCTATATCCATTTTTTGACTTATTTTTTKATATATACACATTRATTCTTAAAGAATATAAGGTATAAATGCCTCATGAGCTTAGTTCAATTGTTGCACCCCATCAGAACCCCAAATATAAGCTTGTTTTACTCCAAAGTTTATAAATAACGTAAATGTAAACAAACGATATAGCCTCAAAACATGCTTAAAACTATACTACTGATATCATGGATGTTCAGTCCTTGCATCCATAGCTGTTTATGAATATGAGAGCAAATATATTTTTCTGGCCCATCCCTCATCTTTTTACCAAAACAGAGGCAAGGGGTTCCCCTTTGTTATTGTTTCAACTACGGACTCTAGCTTTAACACCATCATTCTAACACTCAATGGGAGGCCTTGTAGTTCAGACCCAAATGTTGCGGTGTCCATTCTTACTAACGTTGAACACGATTTCTGAAGTGGGAAATAATATCTATGAACCGTGATCAAATGGACTGGAGTCAATTTAGTTGGGGCTCTGTGAAAGTTCTGTCCCCATTAGTTAAAGTGATGACGGTCGTGAGATGGCTATAGTAGCAAGTTAACTCGTTTGGCAAGGTGCTTAGCAGCTACTAGCTAGCTACTTGAACAAATTTGTTTTCGAATCTAGCCACCTAAAATTGCTAAATAGCTGGAAAATAACAGCTTGATGTTACTAAACTTAAAATGTAAACTTGTAACAAAAGACAACGGGCATGTCATATATCCCCAAATAATAGCTAGCTAACTACTGATTGATAACTAGTTAGCATGTTTTCCCAGCTGTTCGTCTGGACTTGTTTTCGTGGGGGGGATGTTGTTAGTAACGTTACGTTAGCTAGCTACCAAATAGTTAGCAAACGATCATTTTACGGAAAGAAAATAACGTTATATTGTAGTCAGTAACATAATCGGGTACGTTATATGTTAACAATTATCTTGTTAAATACRATGGCTGGACGGGCTGCTTACTTTTCAATTGATAAATCTGGATTCTCCTTGTCCGGGGAGGCGTTTTTTATGCTGGGCTTCATTTCCTTGTTCTGTGCTGTTCCAGAGTTGCGTTTTTTGGGAGGCATCTTTGTGGGTTATCAGATTATTAAAGCTAAATTATTAAATGTATCTGTTTTCTATTTTATAGCCTTTTTAAGAGTTTACTTCGTTTATATCCCAATTTGGTCCCGTACAATCCCCGGTTTTTACTTGTCAGCTCCCTGAAATCCTACTACGGATTCAGGTCTTCGATTCTCAGAAGAAAGAAACCGCGGGAAAATGTCGCATACGTGACATCCGCCAGACGTCATCTCCGCGCCAATCTGACATTCGTCTTTGGCGCCATCTGTGTGTAGGCCTACTGTACCACCAGCAGAGCAATTTATACATTGTGCCATGGACGAACTGCCTTGTATTGTGGCAAAATAAATGTCTTAGTTAAAACTACACAAAAAAATAATGTTTAAGAGTCCCCAAACATGTTGTGCTGCTGCCATGTTGTGTTGCTGCCATGCTCTTTATGTAGTGTTGTCTCTCTTGTCATGATGTGTGTTTTRTCCTATATTTTAAATGTTTTACCCCAGTCCCCCTCCCCGCAGGAGGCCTTTTGGTAGGCCATCATTGTAAATAAGAATTTGTTCTTAACTGACTTGCCTAGTTAAATAAAGRTTAGAAATAAAAAATAGATCTCTGTAGTCAAAGTTTCACCTAGCTTTACAGTCAAGAAAGAACTGCCCTCTGTGTATACCCACCACCAGCACTAAAACATGACAAAAACAGATGTCCAGTAGCCTAATATTAAAACTATATATGTTTTATTCCTTTGCACTGCTAGTCCTCTGGTGAGCTACAGATCAGAATAGAGATGAAGACCACACACAGTGATTCTCATCCAATAGCACGTCTCTTTGTTAGTGGACACTGAAACAGCCTTGCACCACTACATTTGTCCTCTCAGGAAGAAAAACATGGGGTGTAATCATTAGACCAAAACGTTTTGCAACAGAAACAATTTATTTCAAATGAAAAATGTAGCCTAACGGTTAATAACATTGGGCCAGTAACTGAAAGGTCACTGGTTTGAATCCCTGAGCTGACTAGGTGAAAAATCTGTTGAWGWSCCCTTGAGCAAGGCTGTAAGTCACTCTGGATAAGAGCGTAGAGTAAAATATTTTGCAGTAAAAACTAGTTTCTATTGGAGCAATTCCAGTAGGTCCCTYCCCGTTTCATTCTGTTAAGTTCCTAGTGAATACACCCATGGTCTCTGTGTATGCATGCTGCAGCCATGGCCTTTAGGCTATATACACACTCTAGCAAAATTGCAAATAGACAATGTAAAATGTATTTTTAAAGCATAAATAAAACTACCAATTCACATTGTCCTGAAGGACAATCTGATAATTTTTAAAACAAAGACTACTTAGAAAATGTATCTTTAAAGTGTCAGTATAGCAAATGGCAAAATGGTATCCTTCTGGCTGGCAGGGTATGATGCCTGGACAGTGACATACTTCCTTTGTCTCTTCATACAAAGTTCTGCAGGTGATGATATACTCTTCACCTCCACCAGTGAGGAAGGGTCATGCCTCTGTCCCATTTTCCCAGGCTATAGCTGTAAAATCCACCTCGGTAAGGTTGACAGTGTCTCTGTCTGTCAGGTTTACCGTGAACGGTGCCTCCATCCTCTCCGGCTCTACTCGTTCCTCTCCTCCTCCACTGTTGTTCAAGTTGTTCCCCCTCCAGGAATTTAGAGGTCGAATGGATTTCTTAAAACGCTGAATGCAGAGAGAGAAAGATTAATAATAGAGATTTTTAAACTGAATGGCATGTGACTGTTTATTTTCATAACTGATGTAACCCTTAAATTATTTGCACACTGGCAGCCTTTAACCTATCAAGAGTTTAATGTGTTCTTAGTGTGGCTTCAGTATTCAAGTCATTTCAATACAGCTTTATTTGTCCCCTTAGGGCAATTCCTATAGCCATGTAACATGGCTTGTGTAGTGACAGACAAGGGGAAAATGGGGCGGACGGTACTGACGTTTTTCAGTGTCCCAGACTCCTTGCTGATGGCCACGATGGCCCAGATGGGGATCTGCAGACAGCAGGTGGCGCCCATGCACACACCCAGTGCCTTGCCCCAGCGAGGATACACATAGGCACCATACTGCAGCGGKGTGTTGTACATCTCAATGAAGATATAGGTCAGAATGACCTGGATGCACAGGGACACAGAAACAGAGGGGCATGTAAAACAAAGGCAACAGAAATAAAAGCATCTACACTATGAAAGTTTAACAGCAACCATGGAATCAAAGCAGTGATCAAAAATTCACAGTAGCTTTGGAGAAATAGACCAACACCCAGACAGACGCAGCAAAGTGCGGCTGAGCATGCACAGACTTTTAAACAGACGTCTGTATGATAATCCAGGCAGAGCCTCTATGGTATGATCCATTCCCTCTTTCTGGCTCAGGATAATTGGTTAGTTCACTCATTTATGTTTCTATTCAACAGCTAYTAAATACTTTTTTATTCAAATACACACATCAGACATACTGTGCATACATGAGGGGTGATTGAAAATAAACCCATAGAGAACACAGCCGGGGGAAAAGGGGATAGAATGTCAGTCTCTTTAAATTATTCACCACTGTCAGGGTGCAACAAAGGGTGGATTTTAGACAGAGGGATGCTTTTTCAGAGACATAATGTAAAGGTAGAGGGTCTGACTCACCAGTAGGAGAAATGGGGTGCAGAATACCCAGCATGCTTTGAAGTAGAGCAGCACTTTGCTGCACCAGGGAGGACAGAGACAGATCATGTCAATGATGTCCTGGCAAAACTGGTTCACTCCTGTGAATGTTACGGAATGCAGACACACATGCATGCTTATTAGTCAAAGTATCTGAAGACACTATTGACATACAGCAAGTGTGTGGCATGTCTGAATAGTGGTTAGTATGTTTAGTTAGTATGTGGAATGTAGCATGCAGGGTATGGAGCTAGAGTTGCATGGTGATGTGTACCATAGAAGAAGGAGATGCCAATGCACATGAAGAGGGTGATGATGATGAGGCCGAAGCTAGTGGCGAAGGAGTCGATGAGGGTGAACCAGTAAATCCCTCCCTATGGAGAGACAGACATCAGTACACACACACACACACACACACACACACACACACACACACACTTCAATACAAACTCACATCAGTGATCAACAGCAGTCCCATTAGATAAAAGCCGAAACACAGCAGTCCCAGGAACAGAGACTTCTGCTTCATGTTAGCTCTGAGCTGTGGGAACTCATCCAGCACGGCCGTGGTGATGCCCTCCATGTTACCAAACTACAGAGAGAAAACAGGGCCAGAAAGACAGGGAGCGGGATGTTAGATGTATATGTTTTGTTAGTTCAAAGAGCTGGGGGTTCAATACAGAACAAGACTGTGGTTTACCAGAGTGTCGACCCCCAGCATGAAAAGCATGAGGAAGAAGAGGATGGACCAGAACACCGAGCCTGGCAGTAGAGCAAGGGCTTCTGGGTACGCCACAAATGCCAAACCAGGACCTGGAGCAAGAACAATAATGAGCTTATTTTTGCCATAAAATAGCTTTTTAGTGCCATGATAATAACTGGATATATTGTGATTACCATGTCATAACCGTAACAGAAATGTGCTTCTACATCTGCATTGCTTGCTGTTTTAGGCTGGGTTTCTGTATAGCACTTTATGACATCGGCTGATGTAAAAACGGCTTTATAAATACATTTGATTGATTGATTGTTAATACAAGAGGAGTGACTGACTCATCGAGAACTACCTGTATCTGCCACCTCGCCAACAGGCACTCCCTTCCTCCAGGCCATGTGACCCAGGATTGAGAATATGGCGAAGCCCGCAAAGAAGCTGGTGCTGCAGTTCCCTATGGTGATGACCAGACAGTCCCTGAAAGCAACACAATGTTCGATARACTCMATTTCCCAGCATGCCTGTAGCCTCAGAGAGAACAGTAGTAGAGTAGAGTACAACTGACCTGATGACATTGTTGTCAAACTTATTGTAGGAGGCCATGGAGAGCAGCCCCCCAACACCAATCCCCAACGAATAGAAGACCTGTGAGGCAGCATCGTTCCACACCTACAAGGTGAACGGTGACAGTTAAGACATGCTGTCTACTTTGTTGGCCAGCACCAAGGGCCTTGACACTCATCATTACAGATAGACCCATACACACAAAAACAAACTAACTTGACTTTACTCTAGAGATTCTACCAGCCTGTCTCCACTAGGGGATGTAGTTTACCTGTGCACTGGCCAGCCGGCCCCAGTCAGGGGTGAGGTAGAAGGCCACACCCTGAAGTGACCCCTCCAGTGTAGCACCCCTGATGATCAAAACGATCAGCACGAAGTACGGGAACGTCGCAGTCACATAAACCACCTACAAAGTTAGCAACACCAAGCRCAAGGATGTTTGTTTTGAGGGCATGTTTGCGTAACATGAGTATGTCTGTGTTTAAAGGTGTGTGTGTGTTATATCACCTTGCCAGAGCTGCGGATGCCCTTGAGCATGCAGAAGAAGATGATGACCCAGGCAGCCAGGAGGCAGAGAGCCAGGGGCCACCTGACAGGACCAGGGTCATGGAGGCCCTTACTGTTCACCACACCCAGAACACGCTCACTGGAACACAATACACCGAGCAAACACACACACATTCACACAGAGTATTCAGACCTCTAGCCAAAACTAGTTGGATAGACCCAGCAAACAGAGACATTTTTAACAGGAGATAGATGTTACATCATATAGTAAAGTCAGCTCATCTCCTTAACGACATGAACACATACAGCACAGTGTACACACAGCACAGACTTTTTGAAGGAGAACATTTCAGGCATTTCATGGTCGTCAATATTTCAATACAGTTGAGGGCCAGCGTGACGCTAATTCCCCCACGATAAACCAATCCTAATCTGAATTCAATCATGCAAAGGACATTCAATCATTTTTAGCGAAAAACACTCTACAGTGGTGGAAGAGCCCTTACTTCCAGAAGACCTCTGAGGGGCTGAGTGCTCTGCCAGAGGAGCTGTTCACAGTGGCGTTCCCACAGAGGTAAGCATTGGCTGGGGCATCACAGGACCAGGGCAGGGGGCTCTGGAAAGAGCTGCCCAGGTAGTAGAACGTCCAGGCTATGATCACGTTGTAGTAGAGGCACACCAGCATAGACACACAAAGCATCCCAATGCCAATGCCTATAAAGAGACACACAGGCAGATTGATGTGTGTAGTCCAGATGAGTGAGCTTTTGATGTTGGAGAACATAAGATTGAGGCTAATCAGTGTTGGTGGACAATTATGGAGTGTTGGTGGACAATTATGGAGTGTTGGTGGACAATTATGGAGTGTTGGGAGGACAATGGGGTCATGGGAGTTTACCTTTGAGGAGGGGGCAGCACTTCCACACTGTGATTGGTCCAGCAGCTCCATACTGGCCTAGACTTAGCTCCATGAGAAAGAGGGGGACACCGGTGAAGAAGAGCATGATGAAGTAGGGGATGAGGAACACACCTGGGGACAGAGGAGGCCACAGGTCAAACAGGAAACGGGATAATACAAGAGGCGACATCCCTCATTAATTTGATCGTTATAACACTGAGCTGCTAGCCACACAGATACATGGCATGTAAGAGTATGTCCTACAAACAGCACTAKGGCTATATAATCACTTAYTACATCTGGAAAGCTGCCAGCCAGCAGAGGGTTTTKCTATCGCTCAACTATTGAAGTCTCAGCATGTGCTAGCTTCACATGGGGAGCTGAAGTTTGTGTACTATAGTTTTGAATGAACCATTCAGTAGACTGTCTTAAGGTGTGTTTTTCTGTGCACAGGTGTGCGTTGGCTTTCTAGCACCACTGGCTGCCTGTGATTGCGTGGCTTTGGTTTCAGCTCTCAGATGAACTCTGCAGCACAACCCACAGAGGGGAGAGGACAGTGCAGACCTGAAGGCCAAGGTAACATAATACACATCCATTTCAATACAATAATACAGCTTAATTCATACTTAGAGTTTGAGGGGCAGTGTGAAGTGTATGAGGGCTAAAAGCCAGCTTGGCTGTGGGTTACTCACCTCCTCCATTGCGGTAGCAGAGGTAGGGAAACCTCCACACATTCCCCAATCCCACACAGTAGCCGATACAGGAGAGCAGAAACTCATACTTCCCACCCCACTGCTCTCTTGGGAGAATACGTGGGTCTGGTGGGGGTGCAGGGGACGGGGGGCGGGACTCAAACTGTGGCTGGGATGAGGGATTGGTGACATCATGAGCTAAATTAAACCCATTCAGCTGTGCTGGGCTCTAGAARAGATATAACACATTCAAAACTGTCAGACAGATCCTCTATCAGAATAACCTATAACGATGTCATGCCTTAATGTTGAAAAGTTGGATTCCATGTCACAAGTAAAGTACTCCCCCTCTATTTTAACTTGTATGAGACACTGGGACTGCACATTGTTTAAGGTGAACACAGTCAGTGACAATGGTAGGCATAGCTATGGAGTCCAGGTTTACAGATATGGGTGTGGTTCACACATCAGGAAATATGACATTGTCATGCAGTCTTTGTAAACCATTGCGTGTGACCTCTAGAGCTGTGTCACTGTTGTGCCATCCAGTGCAATTGATACAAGCACTCATTCTGCTTCCTCCCCTGCAAGGCAAACAATTTAACTCACAACAAAATAGGAACTATTGCCCCTATGTGTGTGTGTGTGTTGTCAGTGGACCAGTCGGCTAAACAGACAGAAAAGAGAAGAACTAAGAACACCAAGAGGACAGAGGTCAGGTGAAAAATGCAGTTCAGTTTTGAGAACTGCCATTCATTTGATTTAGGCCACTACCATCCGCCTGCCTCATCATCATCATCATCATGACACATTGTAAGTCATAAAAGGGGTAGAAAGAGTAGCCTACAGGTAGTTGTTATACAATGAGCTACAATAGGTTATGCAAAACAAACAATAAAATGAGAGCAATGCGATGGATTGATGTTAAGTCTGTATCAACTGAAATGTTGATAGTCTTAAAACTTTGATTATGTCTTTGAAATAAACATTGAGAGGTTTATACCCAAGGTAGTTTTATATTGGATATTTGAACCAAGCATGCCATGACTCTGAAGATGGTAWATTCTGAATCAGGGAAGGATGGACAAAACCCACAGCTTWAAAAAAAAATMTTTAATAGCTCTCACACAAAACGAGCCATGACAATGACAATTATATATAGAATTATATATAGAAGAGCTATTGAAGGTTGAACCCCCTCCAAAAACAAAATCAGATTTCCAAAAACCAAAAGCCATGGATTTTTAATCCATCCTTCCCCCAATTCAGAATATATAATTTCCATATTCATGGCACGTTGTGTAAGAGCTATTAATTTTTTTTTTTTTAAAGCTGTGGGTTTTGTCCATCCTTCCCTGATTCAGAATATACCATCTTCATAGTCATGGCATGCTTGGTTCATATATATTTTTTGTTTGTTTACATCTTTCAATCTTCAATAGCCATTTCCTTTCCAAAAGTGCCCTCATGGGTGGAATGTTATTAATATATTTCATAATTAATATTATTTATTTTTTTAAATTACTGACAAGTCTGGTGTTTCTATGTCAAACAGTTTTGTTATATTTAATGATGTATATAAAAAGTAATATTGCAATGCAACTCAAAATTGAACACATTTAAACTTTTTTAGGCCCATAACCATGTGTGAGGTGTATACTTTTGTTTCAAAGTAGATTTGTTTAAGACTACCAAGAATCACTCTGTGTGGCCCTGATTCAGCCCACTGCAGTAAAAGGTTAAATAGCAGGTTGGTGAGGTGGAGGAGGCGGGTGATCAAAATAAAAAAATTTAAAAACAAAAGCTGTAGATTTTTGTAGATCCTCCACCGATGCAGAATATATCATTTTCATAGTCATGGCACGCTTTGTGTKAGTGCTATTAAAGATTGAAAGCCTCCCCCAAAAAGAAAATGTAATTTGAACAAAAATAGCTGTTAATCTTTGTCCATCCTGTTCCGATTCAGAATATATCATTTTCATTATCATGGAACTTGTGTAAGAGCTATTAAAGATTAAAAGCCCCGCCCCCCAAATAAAATAAACATTTCAACAACAACAAAAAACTGTCCATCCACTCCTGATTCAGAATACACCATCTTCATAGTCATGGTGTGCTTGGTTCAATAGCTATCAAGTAGAGAAAACCGAATATCCAGTACAAAACTAATTTTACTGAGGTGACAATGGTGACCTGTAGGCTTGTAGGGTGTTGCACTTTCCACTACATTGGATGTTAGAGGAATGAGGACATACGGGTTAGGTTACTTTTACAAATACAAAGAACGATGGTTCCATTCGTTTTCCATAAATTCCAAAACAATCCAATATTCACAAAGAGGTCAAATTCGACCTTTTAACGAMGTTTAAAAAGTTCCTATTAACTAACAACAGGTTGTTTCCTTGCTTACCCCTTGTTGATGTGTTGATTTTTTCTCTGTAATGTTYCCAGGTGCCGTTTTTGTCTGCTCGCTCGGCATTTTCCCGGGGAGAGATTCACTTGGTTTCTTTGGATGTTCGATACATTGTTCAGATTAAAGTTAATGGTAATATATTCGTGCTTTGACGGAAATGTTCGTCAGTGATGATTGAAATCGGCACTTTTGGTAATGACCGGGAAATTACAGTACAGCGCAGGTGCAGTCGCTGAGGGGATTCGATTAATCTGGCCCGGGCGCCYGTTAGTGGTGTTTTACTCCGGGTGAAGCTTGATTGCATTCGTTTTGGAACCGAGCTGCCTCCCGGGTGTGAGCACGTTCAAAGCCCACAGCGAAATTGGACCAAAACAAAAGTGACATAATTAAGCACGTGGAGTAACGAGTAGGATTCTGTATTTTCAGATGTAAAAATGATTGCTTTTGATAAAAACGCTTTATCCGGCTTCCCAGTTAAAATTAGTTTGAAAATTCAAACATATATTTTATGGAAAAGAGATGTATGTTTCTGGATGATGCACCATGCTGCCTTGTTGACAACATGATGGAGCTGCGCAGAGCTCCTGTCTCACTGCTTTTGCCCGGGGACGTCATCGGCCTTAGACGGGTGCCCCGCAGTTCAGCATAATCGAATCCGCCCATTGAACAAAGGGGGGGAAAACACGCCCTCTTTTTAAAACACCTTTACTGTTGGTAAACCACACCCTTTCTACAACTGCACCCCTTCACAAAATGTTTTGCCTACTGTATCTGTCTGTCTGTCTGTCTCAATCTATTTTCATCAGGTTATTGAGCAGCTACAGCAGGTCTAATCAAACCCTGCTTCTTCAAAGACTGTCTTTTTTCTATTCTGAGAAAGTGTTGCTCAGAGCATCAGTAGAGGAAACCAGCTGCAACAGCAGGAAATTGCAGCCGTTGCTATTTCTATGAAATGAGAAACCACATATAAGGTCCCCTGTTGTGTTGCATGGCCAAKAAGATGGAATTGTGTATGTAACATGCAATATGAKAATAGGCTACATGGTGATCTATAAAAAAAAATTCAAACAGCAGACCGTATGAACAAATTGGCTAAATGAGGAAAAAATAAGTAATGCCTTCATTTGTATGGCATCTTGGCTTGCGATGGTCCATGGACATAACTTCAAATCAAATCAAGCTTTGTTTATTCAACACATTTCAGACACTGAATGCAACGCAATGTGCTTTACAGGAAAATAAATAAATAAAAAACAATGAAAATAAAAGCTCAAATATTTACTACACAGCAAACATAACATAAAAACAAAAGAATGACAAATTGAACAACTAAAAAGCACCCTAAGGAAAAGCAAAGCCAAAAACATGTGTTTTAAGATCACTTTTTATTATGTCCACAGTTTCGGCTCCCCTCAGGTTCTCTGGYAGGCTATTCCAGAGGCTGGGGGCATAGTAACTAAAGGCTGCCTCTCCATGCCTCTTGGTCCTAGGCTTTGGGATGGTTAAAAGGCCAGTGCCAGAAGACCTGTGGAACCTACTGGGTACATAACTTAAAAGCMYGTCTGACAWGTATTGGGGTGCCCAATCGTGGATTGATTTAAAAACCAATAGAGAAATCTTACAATTAATTCTCAAACTCACAGGCAGCTAGTGCAGAAACCTTAAAATCGGTGTAATGTGTGCTCTCCGTCTGGTCTTGGGACCGGTGCTGCAGCATTCTGTAGGTTTTGCAGTTGACCAATGGCTTTCTTGGGTAGACCAGACAGGAGAGCATTACAGTAGTCAAGSCTGCTTGTAATAAAAACATGGATGAGTCTCTCTGTATCAGCCTGAGAGAGAAAYGGCCKCRCCTTGGCAATGTTCCTCAGGTGGTAAAAAGCCATTTTGGTCACATTCCTAATGTGTGATTCGAAATTGAGTTCAGAATCTAAAATAGCACCTAGGTTTTTTATCTGGTGTTTTATCTTTGTTTCCTGTGAATTAAAATGTGTGGCTAGATTCTCTCTCTGTGCTTTGGCTCCAACAATAAGTACCTCGGTCTTGTCTTGATTTAGCTGTAGGAAGTTGTGAGCCATCCAAGTATTTAAATCACTAATACAGTATAAAAATGTATCCGTGGAGCTAAAATCCTCTGGTGACACAGAAATGTAAAGTTGTGTATCGTCTGCATAACAGTGAAAATCAATGCTTTGCTTTCTGATATCATCACTATCATCAAAAAGATTGTGCCACCTGGAAAACCCTTGTTACAGAAACCTTCACAGAAAAATCCCAGTCACTTCACACCAAGGTAAGCGACATTGGCAGAGATGCAACCTTTATGAACCCTGTGGCCAAACCCGCCAGCTACCAGTCTGTAACCTCTGTTGGGAACAGCCAGCAGAGACGAAGAAGAAAAGCCCAAGAATGACTTTTGAGCCTGAGTTCATGACCAGATAGGGCTCACCTAGTCCAAATAGCCCAGGGCCCGTATCCACAAAGCGTCTCAGATTATGAGTGCTGATCTTGCATCAGTTTGGACTTTTAGATCATAATGAATAATATTATATGGACAGATCCTAGATCAGCACGCCTACTCTGTGGAGGATGTGCTTRTGATGGTTATATTATTATTTATGTATTATATGTGACTGACCGCCTTGATTCGGTCTTACGTAGCAACATTTGAAATGTAAAATTTTACATTGGATAAAAGCAGAGACACAGAGCTACAAAATGGTAACATACACTGCATTTGAGGAACAATGGGAAAGTAATTATCCTTTGAAAGTTGATAAACTTGAAACCCCACTTTTGAGAAAATGGCCCTTGAATGTTTTGGTACACCTACTGGAGAGCTCTTCTTTGTTTACAGCCATTCAGCATTGTTCACACCCTCTTAAGCCAGCCCCACCCAACAAGGATTCACATGTGAGGTCATGTGCTAAACAGTGAGTAGTGTAGTAAAGATTAAGACTATAAGTGGTCAAAGTAGTAGCCTACAGTAAGGAAAAATTCCAGGTAAACTGAAAGTGTACAGATAAAAATATGTTATAAATATTAGATGATATAGTAGCAATATCAAAAATAGATAGTGTCAATATAAAAAAAAGAACAAGTGTCAATGCCAGTAGAGAAAGAATTACATAATATGCAGTATGTACAAGAACAATATCAATAACCATATCAGTGATACTGGTGATAGATCAGGTAGTAATATGCATACAATAAGGGGTAAAGTGGCTGAGCAGCAGGATAAAATAATAAATAGTAGCAGCAACATATGGYGTGTGTGTAAGGAGAGAGTCATTTGAGTAGAGGCACTGCAGATAGTGCTGATGACTGGTCCGTGCGAACCACACATGAACAAGGGAATCTATATTCAGAGAGCCTGTTTTTGTCCTGGCCTTGACTTTGTTGCTGGGCATGTGATGTCCATAGCTTCTTCGTCGCAAAACTCCCTGATATTCTCAAAAATATAAGTTTGTTTAGCTGTGTCCAGTCCAGGTGGTGCTTGTACAGGCAGACCATCTATGGGAGGAAGGATGTCAGCGTTGCGCAGCAGCTGAAACCTGGTCCCGACTGAGTCCGAAYGCTCCTTGGTGACAACAACACCAGGCTCCAGAGCATCGAAGCTGTAAAACAGGAAATAACAACAAAAAAATGTAGAAAACATTACAACCTTGCATAACATCAATTCACCTCCCAAGTTTAAATAAGAAGAATAACCTCATACAATTAGTGATGATTTTAGCAGGTAAATCTTGGTGGGGGAAAAAAAAGAATTTTTTTTTATTTAACATTTAAGTCATTTAGCAGACGCTCTTATCCAGAGCGACTTACAAATTGGTGGGAAAAATGTGGGATGCATGTCAGCAAAGCAACTACACAACACAACAATTGCACTATAACAATGACAAATGGTTCCCACAAACTGTTAGGGCCTGYATAAAGCTGTCCCAACAGCAGAGTCCCAACAGCAGTCCCAACACCTTACCACTGCTACACCTGGCTATCAGCAGAGCCTTGTCTGTCAGCAAAACAGTTCAATCAGCCTAATTTACTGCCTTTTAAAAAACCATGATAGCTGATGTGGCTGACTTGCTTAAACAAATGTGCTTTCTACTGACAATTTAGATGTACAAATGTTGGCATGAGGGGACAACAAGCGGATAAGAGGCAATTCGTAATTTCAATTAAGACATTAATGAGCGAGCTACGACGAACGTAGTCAATATGACTATTTGTTCAGCACTTTTGAAATGTACAGCGACAGAATTCAGAACATGGGCTGTTCTTACAGTGTTCTCCCTGTACACCAAGTCAGAACCGCCAGATAAATAAAGGGGGCATATAAACAGACAATGAAATCTCTTATAATATTTGTTGATTACATTTYTCTAAAACAGGTTATAGGCTACATGTGCACCACCAAGTCAGAACAGTAGGCAAAATTAAGAGGGGAAAATTAGGGTGAGGCACATGGGCTACTAACAACTAACTACACAACATACACTTAGTATTACTTTCTTAGCTACAGTATACATATCTCCCTGGCATATAACAGAATTTATGCARCAGCATACAAGACATTTTTGGACTCACCTTGTTGTGCTGTGCTCACTTGAACAGGAAGGTTGMGCGGCAGTCCTTCGTGGGCAAATTTTGTCATCAAACTTTGTCATCAAAACCTAGCTTTMTCTGGATTTATGGTGCTTTCAAGACAACTGGGAACTCTGAAATAAACAAGGTTGAATTATGATGACGTCAGTGATCTYCATGTCGTAGCTCTARAAAGAGACCCGAGTTCCRGATTTACATTTCCGAGTTGGATGAYYGTTGAAAACGTATTTTCCCGGTCGGAGCTCGTTCTTCCGAGTTAACAGTTGTTTTGAGCAYGGCACAAATCATGCTGGATTGACAGCATGGCCAATGTTGAATGTTTTCAATTTTATGCTTGGAAAAGAGACCTTTAATCAAAGTTTTAGGAACATACAGCCACCCCACTGAATAGCAGGCCAGTGATGGCTTTGCAATGCTTGCAGTTAGCCACTGATTTCATCTAAACTACTTATTGTTGAATTTGCGATTTCCAACCTGCTGTGTAATGTTTATGTCCAATGGCCAATGAGAACGRATACGTTTTATCTATTCTTTCTCTTCATTACTTCTCTTCATATGACAAGGATTAAAAAGGATTTGCCAGTAGATTATCGACTTGATTCATGATGATGACTGCTAGCTAAGATTCTGAAAGTATGATGTTGACATGTCCAATCAAAGCTACTGTAGATATAACGCGATTTGACGTCATTTTATCTGTGGCCAATGACATAGAGCCTTCTTGGATGGGCACTTCTAATGTAACTCTATGGTAGCAACCAAGGGGCTTGAATTTTCTAGCTCTACCCTTAGACTTGGCGGTGACGAAGTGTCCCCACGAGTGATAGAACGCTGAGCCAATCACGGCACAACTAGAGAACATTACCAAMACCTACGCTCTGTATTTTCCRCTGGCTGCCCCACCACCACAGAAAGCACTGAGCTCGGCTGAAACACCTGCATTTTGGAGCTGCCTTACACGGAACCCAAACCGGCTGCTCGCGTGCGCCATCGTGCATAAATGTATTTTGTCACCCCACACCAAACGCGATCACGACACGCAGGTTAAAATATCAAAACAAACTCTGAACCAATTACATTAATTTGGGGACAGGTCGAAAAGCATGAAACATTTATGGCAATTTAGCAAGCTAGCTTGCACTTGATAGCTAATTTGTCCTATTTAGCTAGCTTGCTGTTGCTAGCTAATTTGTCTTGGGATATAAACATTGAGTTGTTATTTTACCTGAAATGCACAAGGTCCTCTACTCCTACAATTAATCCACACATAAAACGGTCAACCGAATAGTTTATAGTCATCTCTCCTCCTAGGCTTTTTCTTCTCTTGACTTTATATTGCGATTGGCAACTTTCATAAATTAGGTGCATTACCGCCACTGACCTTGTTCGTCTTTCAGTCACCCACGTGGGTATAACCAATGAGGAGATGGCACGTGGGTACCTGCTTCTATAAACCAATGCGGAGATGTGAGAGGCAGGACTTGCAGCGTGATCTACGTCACAAATAGAACTGACTTCTATTTTAGCCCTTGGCAACGCAGATGCTTGTTGGCGCGCGCGAGCAGTGTGGGTGCAATAATTGAATAATATATTCTAAATTTTATTTTGCAAGGCTCGCGCACGCGATGCGAGCGGTGTAGTCAGCCTGTTACTCAAGAAATTAAAAAAGACACCATGTTTGTATTGGCTTTATTAACTCAAAGATTTTTTTTACATTGTTTGCAAACTGATATGTGACATGTTTTAATTCCAAAATAACATGCAAAACAGGCAAGCCCCCCCCCCCCCCCCCAAAAAAAATTTGCTCTAAAAATGTGGGGCTCCAAATGAATGGCCGTTTGCCACTGCATACAATGCAATGAAAATGATATTCACCTGAAGTGTTGGTACTGCTTGATCTGTGGTCACTCCTGTCACAGTGGTGTCCTTCACAACACAGCAATCTCGGACAAAGTGTTCACTGGACTTTCTGAAGCGCTGCTTGATGAGGCCGAGCACCTTTCGGGGCAAACTTGGTGTGGCCTGTGATCAGGAAGAGCACAAACTTGTTATTGTTTTGGCCACTGCAGTTATCCCAATTCAGGTCCACATGTGTTTCCCCAACTCCGTAGTTGGTGAAGAAATGGTGCATGTAGTTGATGACTGTGCTGCTGCTTTGCTGGATGACATGCCTTTATCAATCAAAGTAGTTGACTTTGTTGTGATATTCCTTCACAGCAGACACCAAACAAGCCACACTTGTGAGGAATTAAAAAGTAGATGGAACCTGGCTTCATAGGTCAGAAGATAATGCACCTACAAACATCAACAAAAGAACATTAAGATAAATTAAAATGAATTGTCTCACCCTTGTCAGTCTGTCTTTGCACAACTCAGTTAAAGCATTTGCCCTGCTTCCCAATATATGTTTTTTGTTGTGTTGTTTTGTCTGTCTGTCTGTCTATCTATCTATATTTTTCAGGACCCTGTCTTTCATAAGATCATTCGTAAAAATCCAAATAACTTCACAGATCGTCATTGGTAAAGGGTTTGCTTGTTCAGTGAACCATGAACAATTATATGACATGCACCTGTGGAACAGTCGTTAAGACACTAACAGCTTACAGACAGTGCAATTAAGGTCACAGTTATGAAACTTAGAACTAAAGAGCTTTCTACTGACTCTGAAAATACACCAAAAGAAAGATGGCCAGGGTCCTCTTCATCTGGTGAACATGCCTGAGGCATGCCTGCAAAGAGGCATGAGACTGAAGATGTAAATTGCAATGTCCGTACTGTGAACCCTAAACAGCGCATACAGGGAACAGGACGGCAGGCTGATTTGGTCCTCGCAGTGGCAGACCATTTGTAACAACACCTGCACAGGATCGGTACATCCGAACATCACACCTGCGGGACAGGTACAGGATGGCAACAAGAACTGCCCGAGTTACACCAGGAACTCACAATCCCTCCATCAGCGCTCAGACTGTCCGCAGTAGGCTGAGAGAGGCTGGACTGAGGGCTTGTAGGACTGTTGTAAGGCAGGTCCTCACCAGACATCACCGGCAACAACGTCACCTATGGGCACAAACCCACCGTTGCTGGACCAGACAGGACTGGCTAAAAGTGCTCTTCACCGACGAGTCTCAGTTTTGTCTCACCAGGGGTGATGGTCGGATTCGCGTTTATCGTCGAAGGAATGAGCATTACACTGAGGCCTGTACTCTGGAGCTGGATCGATTTGGAGGTGGAGGGTCCGTCATGTTCTGGGCCGGTGTGTCACAGCATCATCGGACTGAGCTTGTTGTCATTGCAGGCAATCTTAACTCTGTGCGTGAGAGGGAAGACATCCTCCTCCCTCATGTGGTACCCTTCCTGCAGGCTCATTCTGACATGACCCTCCAGCATGACAATGCCACCAGCCATACTGCTTGTTCTGTGTGTGATCTCCTGCAAGACAGGAATGTCAGTGTTCTGCCATGGCCAGCGAAGAGCCCAGATCTCAATTCCATTGAGTACATCTGGGACCTGTTGGATTGGAGGGTGAGGGCTAGGGCCATTCCACCCAGAAATGTCCGGGAACTTGCAGGTGCCTTGGTGGAAGAGTGGGTTAACATCTCACAGCAAGAACTGGTTAATCTGGTGCAGTCCATGAGGAGGAGATACACTGCAGTACTTAAAGCAGCTGGTGGCCACACCAGATACTGACTGTTACTTTTGATTTTGACCCCCCCTTTGTTCAGGGACACATTATTCAATTTCTTTTAGTCACATGTCTGTGGAATTTGTTCAGTTTAACACAGTGCCCTTCTTCGGACACTGTGTTAACTAACCTCCAAACAAGCTTCAATGCCATACAACACTCCTTCCGTGGCCTCCAACTGCTCTTAAACTCTAGTAAAACCAAATGCATCACTACTTTGGACGGTTCTGACTTAGAATATGTGGACAACTACAAATACCTAGGTGTCTGGCTAGACTGTAAACTCTCCTTCCAGACTCATATTAAACATTTCCAATCCAAAATGAAGTCTAGAATCGGCTTCCTATTTCGCAACAAAGCCTCCTTCACTCCTTCAAAGCCGCCAAACATACCCTCGTTAAACTGATTATCCTACCGATCCTTGACTTCGGCGATGTCATTTACAAAATAGCTTCCAATACTCTACTCAGCAAACTGGATGGAGTCTATCACAGTGCCATCCATTTTGTTACCAAATCACCATATACCACCCACCACTGCGACCTGTATGCTCTAGTCGGCTGGCCCTCGCTACATATTCGTCGCCAGACCCACTGGCTCCAGGTCATCTATAAGTCTATGCTAGGTAAAGCTCCGCCTTATCTCAGCTCACTGGTCACAATAACAACACCCACCCGTAGCATGCGCTCCAGCAGGTATATCTCACTGGTCATCCCCAAAGCCAACACCTCCTTGGCCGCTTTTCCTTCCAGTTCTCAGCTGCCAATGACTGGAACGAATTGCAAAAATCGCTGAAGCTGGAGACTTATATTTCCCTCACTAACTTTAAACATCAGCTATCTGAGCAGCTTACCGATCGCTGCAGCTGTACATAGCCCATCTGTAAATAGCCCACCCAATCTACCTACCTCATCCACATATTGTTTTTATTTACTTTTCTTCTCTTTTGCACACCAGTATTTCTACATGCACATCATCATCTGCTCGTCTATCACTCCAGTGTTCATTTGCTAAATTGTAATTACTCCGCTACTATGGCTTATTTATTGCCTTACCTCCTCACGCCATTTGCACACACTGTATACAGACTTTCTTTTTCTCTATTGTGTTATTGACTGTACGCTTGTTTATTCCATGTGTAACTCTGTGTTGTTGTTTGTGTCGTACTGCTTTGCTTTATCTTGGCCAGGTCACAGTTGTAAATGAGAACTTGTTCTCAACTAGCCTACCAGGTAAAAAAAAAGTGAAATGTAAAAAATTATAAATAAATAAAATATGTCTCAGTTGTTGAATCTTGTTATGTTCATACAAATATTTACACATGTTAAGTTTGCTGAAAATAAACGCAGTTGACATTGNACTGTGTTAACTAACCTCCAAACAAGCTTCAATGCCATACAACACTCCTTCCGTGGCCTCCAACTGCTCTTAAACTCTAGTAAAACCAAATGCATCACTACTTTGGACGGTTCTGACTTAGAATATGTGGACAACTACAAATACCTAGGTGTCTGGCTAGACTGTAAACTCTCCTTCCAGACTCATATTAAACATTTCCAATCCAAAATGAAGTCTAGAATCGGCTTCCTATTTCGCAACAAAGCCTCCTTCACTCCTTCAAAGCCGCCAAACATACCCTCGTTAAACTGATTATCCTACCGATCCTTGACTTCGGCGATGTCATTTACAAAATAGCTTCCAATACTCTACTCAGCAAACTGGATGGAGTCTATCACAGTGCCATCCATTTTGTTACCAAATCACCATATACCACCCACCACTGCGACCTGTATGCTCTAGTCGGCTGGCCCTCGCTACATATTCGTCGCCAGACCCACTGGCTCCAGGTCATCTATAAGTCTATGCTAGGTAAAGCTCCGCCTTATCTCAGCTCACTGGTCACAATAACAACACCCACCCGTAGCATGCGCTCCAGCAGGTATATCTCACTGGTCATCCCCAAAGCCAACACCTCCTTGGCCGCTTTTCCTTCCAGTTCTCAGCTGCCAATGACTGGAACGAATTGCAAAAATCGCTGAAGCTGGAGACTTATATTTCCCTCACTAACTTTAAACATCAGCTATCTGAGCAGCTTACCGATCGCTGCAGCTGTACATAGCCCATCTGTAAATAGCCCACCCAATCTACCTACCTCATCCACATATTGTTTTTATTTACTTTTCTTCTCTTTTGCACACCAGTATTTCTACATGCACATCATCATCTGCTCGTCTATCACTCCAGTGTTCATTTGCTAAATTGTAATTACTCCGCTACTATGGCTTATTTATTGCCTTACCTCCTCACGCCATTTGCACACACTGTATACAGACTTTCTTTTTCTCTATTGTGTTATTGACTGTACGCTTGTTTATTCCATGTGTAACTCTGTGTTGTTGTTTGTGTCGTACTGCTTTGCTTTATCTTGGCCAGGTCACAGTTGTAAATGAGAACTTGTTCTCAACTAGCCTACCAGGTAAAAAAAAAGTGAAATGTAAAAAATTATAAATAAATAAAATATGTCTCAGTTGTTGAATCTTGTTATGTTCATACAAATATTTACACATGTTAAGTTTGCTGAAAATAAACGCAGTTGACATTGAGAGGACGTTTCTTTTTTTGCTGAGTTTATATATCGGAGTATCGTAGGTGGTAGCTGTGGTGAAGTTCTCAGAGCCCAAGGCTTACCACAAACGTCAGGATAAAAATTAGTCTGTGACAGTAGGAGTGAAGTTTTTGGAAAAAGTAGACCCTTGCCTTTCGGCTGATCCATTTGTGGTTTCAGGGTAGATGTTAACAGAGTTGGGTGCTGTGGAATCGGTGAGTGTAACCACAAGTKGTCTTGTGATAATTGTTTGTGGTTCTGCTGGTCAGAGGGAGCAGGCTCTTTGCATTAAGCGAATGGGGGCAAGAGATGTGAATTGTGGGGGTAGCGGAAAATGTAAAAACTGAAGGGGAAGATTCCCAGTGTTTGTGATGCTCGTCATTTGGTGCGAAGCAGACAGGGTAGCGTGAGTGGTGAAAAAGAARAGTCGTTGCCTGTTCTWTTGAGTTTTGATGTKGAGTCTTTGCCTGAGAAWGTCATGTTGGGATATATAAGTTATCCTGTACGAGCYTTTGTGCAGAATACATTACGTTGTTACAGGTGTCAAGCTTATGGGCATGTGGCAGCAGTGTGTAGGAGGGMGGTTCMTAKGTGTGAGAAGTSTGCAGAAGGGCAGGAGACAARGGAATGTGTAGCATTGGGGAAAGTAGTGGTATGTGTTAATTGTAGGGGKGCCCATGTAGCTGGGGATCAGAAATGTCCCGTGCRAGAGAGGCAGGTTGAGGTTTCCAGGTTTAGAGTAGTGCAGAAGTTGTCATATGCTGAGGAAGATGGGTTAAGGGGGAGGAGCGGTGAGAGTAGTAGAGATATACCAGTACAGAGGGATAGGCCAAAAAAGTGATATAAGTTTCAGTGAGATTGGATTTTTAGCATTTATAGCAATGTTATCAATTGTACAGCAGGGAGGGAACGTAAGTCACAGAAAATTGAGGTTGTGGTGGCAGCTGCAAAGAGGTAWTTGGGTGTGMGAGATTTGACATCAGAAGAGTTACAGGGTGTGTTAAGTGGTGATGTCCCATCCTTTCAGGATGATTGCATGAGGTAGGAATACATACATTTAATTAGTGGAGTAGGGTGGTGTTMATTTTATTTTATATAATTTTGAAATTAGTGAGTGTAGTGTTAGATGGTAGGGTATTTATTTTTATTTTTCAAGCAAAGTATAAGGAAGTTGTACTCCAATCTAGTAGGTGGCGGTAATGCAACAAATTGGATGCCAACCGCTGTTAAACTTCATAGAAGAAGAAGTAGTTATTCGCGGTTTATCCTCTGCACCTGAAGTCTTCGACGGCTGTTAGCKTGAGACTCTCTCTGTACATTCTAAGCTATATATATCAGTATTCTTATTTTTCGCACTTTCTCTGGAAAGAAAACAACCCTTGTCAACATGCATGTGATAAAGCGAGGTAGGTCATTTCTAGTAGGAATAATAGCAAAAGCTAGATAAGTTTGCTATTTGACTGAYTCTTGTCTTGTCTTTTTTTCTTACAAGCAAGCTTTTGAACGTGTATTATATCGTTGGCTACTGTACTGTCATTAACCACGTTGAATGACTGCCTAGTTAGGTAGCTAATGTTATTGAATGCGTTAGCTAGCTAGATAAAGACCGCTGTCGTGTTTAAAAAGAACGATCAAAACAGGTTATTGACAGTCTTGCAGCAATGTTCCTTTGTCAAACTTGGCGCCAAATTTGTCAACGTTTTGTAGTTTAGCTAGGTGCTTCTATCTAGGTCATTTGATTGGAAGTATCCGTGACTCCCATCAATTAATTAATCATATAGCTAGTTAACATTTTCAAGTATTTAAATTATACTTTTAACCCCAAAACAACTTTCTGGGTTACACAACCGGGCGTTGGCTACTATCCGTGACTATCCCATCAATTACATAACTAAATTGACTTTGTTTTATAGCTTTGTGGCAATTACTGACATTAACTTGTAAATTCCTTTTCCATGGCGCGCACATATATTTTATTGTTGATTTTCTGCTTAACACTTCCGTCATTACATCATTTTCAGATGGGCGCGAAGAGCGTGTCATGTTTGACAAGATCACTTCCCGCATTCAGAAGCTGTGCTATGGACTCAACTCTGACTTTGTAGATCCAGTGAGTCGATATTTTATGTTCAATGTATTTCCGTTGTTTGTTAATTCTAGTGTTTCTGTGTGCTGTGTTCCTCTAACGCACCCTTTACCCTGCCTGTTGTCCCACGTTTAGACCCAGATCACCATGAAGGTAATTCAGGGTCTGTACAGTGGGGTCACTACAGTGGAGCTGGACACACTGGCTGCAGAGATTGCTGCCACCCTCACAACGAAACACCCCGACTATGCCATCCTKGCTGCCCGCATCGCCGTCTCCAACCTGCACAAGGAGACCAAGAAGGTGTTCAGTGGTAAGTCTCTCTTGCAAGTTATGCATATTGCTCCATTATCAGGCTCACTCAAAGTAGCCAAGATTCAGCCAGTCCACTCATTCAGTGGCACGGATGTTGAATTTGCCAGTGAGCTGACAATCGCACTTCTGGTAACTGAAGAAATTGGTACCTAAAAGTAATTTCTAAACCCTGGGTGTGAAACTAAGGTATCTGGAAATCTCTATTTTTTTCTGTCAATGCTGTTTTAGATGTGGTGGAGGATCTCTACAACTATGTCAACCCACTAAACAGATGCCACTCTCCCATGGTTGCCAAGGAGACACTTGACATTGTCCTAGAAAACAAGGATCGCCTCAACTCTGCAATCATCTTCGACCGGGACTTCTCCTACAACTTYTTTGGATTYAAGGTCATTTTTACAGTACATGGTTTATGAACCATAATCATTTAAAAGTACATTCTGCAATGGTAGGAAAGTAAACMCTTTTTTGTTTTTCTACAGACACTTGAGCGGTCATACCTTCTGAAGATTAATGGGAAAGGTGAGTCGGGTTAAATAAACTACGTCCCTGTAAGAATTGACATCTTGTYATGATATGAACCTATGCTACACTGGATTAGGGCTCCTCACCAGTGGCACCTGGCCAAACAGGCACATTTTCAGAGCTGTTTTTTTATGTGGTTCAGATGAGCTCCATCCCTCATGCTGACCTGTTCTGTTTCTRTGTAGTTGCCGAGCGACCCCAGCACATGCTCATGAGGGTGGCAGTTGGGATTCATCAGACTGACATTGACGCTGTCATCGAGACTTACAACCTGCTGTCAGAGAAGTGGTTCACCCACGCTTCRCCCACACTCTTCAATGCTGGCACCAACCGCCCACAACTGTCCAGGTAAGCACTTCATATTTTGGATCTACTTTTGCCATTCTACTAGAAACCATTCCCAWTCCTCAGTGTAATGGCTATGATTACTGAATTGTAGAAAATACCGACATCTTTGAGTGCAAACCAGAAAAGCGCTTGATCAGTTTTAAATTGGTTGTCCTTGTTGACTTTTCAGCTGTTTCCTGTTGGCCATGAAGGATGACAGCATTGAGGGCATCTACGACACCCTAAAGCAGTGTGCCCTAATCTCTAAATCAGCAGGGGGCATCGGCGTGGCAGTSAGCTGCATCAGAGCCACGGGCAGCTACATTGCTGGGGTGAGGTTCACATGGTCACGTTCATAAATAAGACTGCCMCWTGAGGCGTTGCTGTCCGACTAAGTGTCAGGAGGGGTGTAGAGTGATGGGGCTATGTCTACGCCGAGGACCCAGAACAGTGGGTACTTGGCGTGATTGATGGCTCTGACAGATCTTGGGGAAAGTTTGTACATGAGAAAAAAATGAATGTCACTCAGTTACTGAGACTTCTTTGTTTTTATTTTTTAAGACAAATGGTAATTCCAATGGGCTGGTCCCCATGCTCCGAGTGTACAACAACACAGCACGCTATGTGGACCAGGGAGGCAACAAGGTGAGAATGAAATTAGATTTGAATACAGGTTTTGTTATTGACTCTGGCCACAGGATGACCTCATAGATATGCATTAGCGCTCTGCGCAGAGATGACCCACTATCTATCACCCAGGTCTGATGGCTCTGAGAACATGCATATGGTCTTTCAGACTCTGTGGCCTGTGTTTACTGTACCGTCATCAGGCATTTAACTCCCGCTCATTGCCCTCCTCAGAGACCTGGTGCGTTTGCCATGTACCTGGAGCCGTGGCACTTTGATGTGTTTGACTTCTTGGACCTGAAGAAGAACACGGGKAAGGAAGAGCAGAGGGCCAGAGATCTGTTCTACGGCATGTGGATCCCTGACCTCTTTATGAAGAGAGTGGAGAGCAACCAGGTATGCAGCAACATTTATCAACTGAACTATTCAAACCAGATATGGAATTTTGTGAAATTCGAGCTCTAGTATATTTTGTACATCGCTCCTCAAGGTTGAATTAAAGAAGGGAATAAGGAGTGGTTCTGTTTAGATGAATATCTTCTTGAAAGACACCATTGAGTACTGATATATCGTACCCACAGGACTGGTCCCTGATGTGCCCCAGTGACTGCCCTGGACTGGATGAGTGCTGGGGGGAGGAGTTTGAGAAGCTCTATACCAGGTAAGACCGGCGCTCCTGACCCGGTATAACTGCTCCATACCAGTCTACTCCCTGTGCAATGTCTCACTGGACCTGTCTCTGTCGTCAGGTATGAGCAGGAGGGTCGGGTCAAGCGGGTGGTGAAGGCCCAGCAGGTGTGGCATGCCATTATTGAGTCCCAGACTGAGACGGGCACCCCCTATATGCTTTACAAGGACGCCTGCAACAGGAAGAGTAATCAGCAGAACCTGGGCACCATTAAGTCCAGTAACCTTTGTACCGAAATTGTAGAGTACACCAGCCATGATGAGGTGAGGGCAATCGATTACCTAAACTGTTTGAACTACTTTTGACCAAGTCCATACCTGTTCCCTGTATCGGGGCACTGGTTGAAGGTAGTGGACTATACAGGGATTAGGTTGACATTTTGGACGCAAACGGAGACCAGCCTCAGTTTGTGTTATTGACTCTGGCCACAGGATGACCTCATAGATATGCATTAGCGCTCAACGCAGAGATGACCAACTACAGTATCTATCACCCAAGGATGATGGCTCTGATAACATGCATACTTAATCCCAAAGCTGTTTGAATGGCATCCTTTGATTTGTATATTGTTGAAAATAAATGTTGGATCACACCAAAGTATGCTTAAATGGCCTAAGTGTGACGCTAATCTATCTGGCTCCTATTTCCCAATCTCAGGTGGCAGTGTGTAACCTGGCGTCCATCGCCCTCAACATGTATGTCACCCCAGAGAGAACATTTGACTTCAACAAGCTGGCCTACGTCACCAAGGTCATCGTCAGGAACCTCAACAAGATCATTGAGATCAACTACTACCCTGTGGTCGAGGTAATGTCTAGTGTTCAACTTAGTGATACTAATAATATGATCAGCAAGACTGGTGATTCTACAGGTTATATCTTAATGTGGGCCAGTAACTGATTGCCCCATGCCTCGCCTCCTCTCTAACCAGGCTGAGAACTCCAACAAGCGCCACAGGCCCATTGGTATCGGTGTGCAGGGTCTTGCTGATGCTTTCATCCTGATGCGTTTCCCCTTTGAGAGCGCCGAGGCCCAGAAGCTCAACACTCAGATCTTTGAGACCATCTACTACGCTGCCCTGGAGTCCAGCTGTGAACTTGCTGCTGAGCTCGGTGCCTACCAGACCTACCCAGGCTCCCCTGTCAGTAAAGGAGTGAGTACCACCACCCTTACACCTAACTGAGATGTTAGATATCCTGTTTAGGGTAACTAACTTGTCAATAGTTAATTTTGGATTAAGGAGAATGTTCTGGTGTGGGTCTCAGGCTTAAATGGTTATTTTCCCCAGATCCTTCAGTACAACATGTGGGACAAAACCCCAACTGACCTGTGGGACTGGACAGTTCTCAAGGAAAAGATTGCCAAGTAAGTTSTCAACCTTGTCCTCCATTTTACCAACCCAACTACAGTTAGTCTCAACACATACATGACCAACCAAGTGGATTTAAATGTTGTCGCCTTTCTTTTTCATCACCACTTCACTCTCTCCAGGCACGGTGTGAGGAACAGTCTGCTGCTGGCCCCCATGCCCACGGCCTCTACAGCCCAGATCCTGGGCAACAACGAGTCTATCGAGCCCTACACCAGCAACATCTACACCCGCAGAGTCCTCTCTGGAGAGTTCCAGGTCAGTACCACTCTCTCTGTGGGTTCCATAGACAGTTAGACCTCTGCTGAAACACATACACAGCATACTCAAACACTAGAAGGCTCTGAGTTTGGGGGTGTAAAAAGCTAGAGTTGTGTATATGTGAGGACTAATGTTCTTTGTGCTCCTTGCAGATTGTGAACCCCCAYCTGTTGAAGGACCTAACAGAGAGAGGGCTGTGGAATGAGGAGATGAAGAACCAGCTGATTGGTCAGAACGGATCCATCCAGGTGAGAACCCAGACCATCACAATCAATGAAGACCAATCAGAGTGCAATTATGTCCTTTTGACTGTATTTTGTGAAGGTGGTGTCTAACTTTTGTTAGATTTTAAAAGCGCTATCCTTTTTTAGTAGTTGTCATCGTTCTATTGTTACTTGTCTTTAGGGCATTGCTGAGATCCCAGATGACCTGAAGGAGCTGTATAAGACTGTGTGGGAGATCTCCCAGAAGACTATTCTGAAGATGGCTGCTGACCGCGGGGCCTTCATAGACCAGAGCCAGTCCCTCAACATCCACATTGCTGAGCCTAACTACGGCAAGCTCACCAGCATGCACTTCTACGGCTGGAAGCAGGTGAGTCAGCTTGCCTATTGAAGTTTCTATAAGATTGCATTTTCTTAGCTCAGGGCCATCCTTAACTCTGGTGTTAAAATGGCTGGCTGATGCTGCCCCTTGAAGCATTGTAGTCCGACTGAAAGTGTCGCGCGTGTGTCATGAGGGGCGGAGAGTGACAGGTCTATGCYGAGGACCCAGAACAATGGGAACTTGGCGTGATTGGCTAGGGAGGCAACTTATGAGGATCAAAGTAGTGTTAAATATTAAATACGATAAACCACTAACCTCTTTTCCGCTCCTCAGGGTCTGAAGACGGGCATGTACTACCTGAGGACCAAGCCTGCAGCCAACCCCATCCAGTTCACCCTGAACAAGGAGAAGCTGAAGGAGTCTCAGTCGGCTAAGAACTTGGAGGCGGTCAAGGAGCTCAACAGAGCCGCTATGGTGTGTTCCCTGGAGAACCGCGACGACTGCCTGATGTGTGGCTCTTAGACGGCACCCCACTCCTTCCCCTACCCACGCTCTTTAGTTAATTCACCATAGCAGTGGACCACTGAAGTCCTCAGGATCTTTGAACCACACTGTCATTAGGTCAGGTAACATTATACAGTAATCTGCCCTGATGTCAGATCACTCTTAATAGAACAGGCTTTTATGTTTGTGTTGTGGGCATGCTAATGTAGCCTAACTATAGTGCTGTACAAGGTGTGCTCTGTCTGCTAATACCAGATTATTAACTGTTTTCTATTTATCTTTCACGGTTACACTGTCTGTGTGGATCTGTTTGTCTGATTTGTTTTGTATAGGATTCAGAGTTTCCAAACTGTTTGTCTACTCCATTGTTAATATGTAAATCTAAGAATCTCATAACTTGCTGAATGAACTTAAACAACATTAGTGTATATTATAAGTATTTTTTTGTATTTGACCTGTGGGGAAAATAAAATTGCTTTGTATGCTGAATAAAAATATAAACGCAACATGCAACAATTTGAAGTTTACTGAGTTAATGTTCAGATAAGGAAATCAGTCAATTTAAATACATTCATTAGGCCCTAATCTATGGATTTCACACAACTGGGAATACAGATATGCATCTGTTCATCACAGATACTGTACCTTACAAGAAAAAAAGGTGTGGATCARAAAATTGTCAATATCTGGTGTGACCACCATTTGCCTCATGCTGCGTGACATCTTCATATAGAGTTGATCGGGCTGTTTATTGTGTTCTGTGGAATGTTGTCCCACTCTTCAATGGCTGCATGAAGTTGCTGRATATTGGCGAGAACTGGAACACACTGTCGTACTTGTTGATCCAGAGCATTCCAAACTTGCTCAATAGGTGACATGTCCGGTGWGTATGCAGGCCATGGAAGAGCTAGGACATTTTCAGCTTCCAGGAATTTTGTACAGATCCTTGTGACATGGGGTGGAGGGGGATCAATGGCATGACAAAGTGCCTCAGGATCTTGTCACGGTATCGCTGTGCATTCAAATTGCCATCAATAAAATGCAATTGTGTTCATTTTTATGTAGTTTATACCTGCCCATACCATAAACCCACCATGGGACACTCCACAAAGTTAACCTCAGCAAACCGCTCGCCCACACTATGCCATGTCTGTCATCTGCCCAGTACAGATAAACTGGGATTAATCCGTGGAGAGCACACTTCTCCAATGCTCATTTTAGATGAACTGTGATGAGCTTCCTTGAGAGGAGGAGAAATGCTCATTAACAGGATAACAGGATAAGTTTTTTGTGCGTGTTGGTTATTTTTTTGTTCAGTGTAATTATAATTATTCCTTTTTTTCTCCCCAATTGGTAGTTAGTCTTGTCCCATAACTGGGACTCACTAGAGGCGAAGGTTGAGAGCCATGCGTCCTCCGAAACACGACCCTNTTTTTTTCTCCCCAATTGGTAGTTAGTCTTGTCCCATAACTGGGACTCACTAGAGGCGAAGGTTGAGAGCCATGCGTCCTCCGAAACACGACCCTGCCAAGTTGCACTGCTTCTTGACACACTTMAACCGKAAGCCAGACGCACTAATGTGTCGGAGGAAACACCGTACAACTGGTGACCGTGTCAGTGTGCATGCGCCAGGCCTGCCACAGGAGTCGCTACAGCGCAATGGGACAAGGACATCCCAGCCGGCCAAAMCCTCCCCTAACCCGGACGACGCTGGGCCAATTGTGCGTTGCCTCATGGGTCTCCCAGGCGCAGCCGGCTGCGACACAGCCCGGGATCGAACCCGGATCTGTAGTGACGCCTCAAGCACTGCAGTGCCTTAGACCGCCGCGCCACTCGGGAGGCCCAGTGTAATTATGTTTGTGTTCATGCAATGTCCTGTCAATGTTTTGTCAAGGTATACAGTAGTTTAGCAATAACAATACAAGGCATAAGGTGATGCTATTTTGTACTTGATGGGAATTGTATCAGGAAGATGGGGCTTCTTTCACTCTTGATATTTTGACTTTTGAAATGGGTGATGGATATCCACAAGTTAATACATACCATTTGAAAAGTAACATACGAAATGGAGTGTCTTGTATTTACTTACATAATAATACAAAATGCTCTGAGTCCAGGTTGTTTTGCCTTAAGTAACCATCTGTCTTATGTAACCGTACCAAACTTAACACACCATACTAAACGGAGTACTTCGGATTTACATACAGAATAATACGAAATGCWCTGAGACCAGGTTGACCAACAGAGAAGAGACTGTCAGAGCAGTGTAGCCAGTTTTACTCAAATGATTTACTTTATATAATGAACACACAAGGACATTGTATATATTTTTGTTATTTTAATATTGGTTTGAAAAGATGTATTCAAAGTGAAATTGTAATTCACTTTCAAGGTAATTCTCTATCCTTTCTAATTGTTAGGTTGGAATGTCTATAATTACAATGAATAAGAGTTAGTACCGGTCTCAAACAGGTGGTCCAATGGGAGCAGACATCGGTATCACTAGGTGTTCACAGATCATGTTAAATTTGGCTACATCACTTAACAATATTGTATACAGGGTTGTGGAGTATCTGATTACAAAAAACTAATCAGAGTACCAGCAGCAATATTATAATCAGATTACAGATACTTAAAAAAAAACTAGATTACTAAATTCAGAAAGGATCTTTGTGAATAAATACATTGACACCTTTCTGTTTTCTCAATGAAATTCAATTGAGCATTGAAAAAAGGTGCAAGTTTAAGTTTGATCCACCTCAATGAGTCTGACCACAAGTCAGAAACCACTATGATGACACACCTAATGCATTTGATGGATACTTTGTCTTCTTCTAATGCCTCTTTAAGGGGAAAGTAATCATATTCCAAAAATTACATTGTACTAGTACTGTATGTATGTAAAAGCATTGTGGTGCATTCAGTGTCATTGGTTTGGTCTATTCTAAGACCAAACCAACTATAAACAACTATAAAATTACACAGTTTGGACMGGTAACTAGTAATTGTAACGGATTACATTTAGAAAGTACCCAACCCTGCGTGTATATACATGCCTTTGAATGATTTGTAGCTCATTTCACAGCAAAATAGTTTTATGCTACCTACTGCAAGTGTATATTGCTGCTTTGATGTAAAACATCTCATGAAGTCAACCAATTAAGGGACTATGGAGTTGACTGAAACAATGCTAACTGGCTGACACTTCTAATCTGAAGATGATGCACTCAGATGTGCAGTTCTCATTGGTCCTCCAATGATAGACCCCCCCCCCTTCCTGCGAGCCGAAGCCAGTGTCCTGTGAGCTGCTGCTGCCATCGGTCGGGAAGGAACCACCTTCACCCCAGCCCTGGCAGTATTCTCCACTACCACCACCACGCTAGCCGTGGCAGCCTTCTTCTTAGTCACATTCTCCAACGCCCTCCCCGGTCCCTTAATCCACCTCTCGGCCATGTTGATTTCCCCCACAACTCTTTTCTCCTTCAGTTCCATCACCCTGACCTTCCTCTTTCAGATCTYCCAGTCCCATGTCTACTTTCCCTTCATTCCCACGTCTTCCCTTCTCATTCACCTCCTACAAGTCCTTTCCACCAGATTGTATTATCCACACTGCGATCTACCTTTTTCCCTTTACCTTCTTCCATCCTTACTTCTGCCTCCACTGGATTGCCCTTTCCCTCCACCTTCTTCTCCACCATCTCATTGGTGCTTACCTTTTAATATCCGAATCTCTCCCTTCCCCTCACTGTCTCCTCTCCATTTTCTGCTCTGACTCCTTCACTACCCCCATCCACCCTTCTCTCTACCTTCCCTCCATTAACTCTCCCCTCCTCCATCTTCACAACATCCATGTCTCCTACCTGSTTCATCCCCTCTGCTCCATCTGGCTCCACCTCCTGTTCTGCTCCATCTAACCCCAGATATAAAAAGGTAAGCGCCAATAAGATGGTGGGGAAGAAGGTGGAGGGAAAGGGCAATCCAGTGGATTTGGCTCCCAAGTGGCGAAGTGGTCTAAGACACTGCATCTCAGTACAAGAGGCGTCACTGCAGTACCTGGTTCAAATCCAGACTGCATCACATCCGGCCGTGATTGGGAGGCCCATAGGGCGGTGCACAATTGCCCCAGCATCGTCTGGATTTGGCCGGGGTAGGCCGTCATTGTAAATAAGAATTTGTTCTTAACTGACTGTTATGATTTTTATGAATAATGACTAAATGATGTATACCTTTAACGTAGTACTATAACTAACAGAATTCTACCCTGTCACTGTATGATTGTATGAAAGTTATTAGAATCATAAATCTAAATCTGATGTGTGTAGTTTTAGTCAGAATTAGAACAAKGACTTTTTGTTCCTTTTTAGTATGTAAGCAGGGTGCAAGTGTGAAACAAATGATAAGAGGAGCTATCGACAGACAAGMTGTACTACTGTGTTCCTTACAGGACATTCTGTCCCCACCCAGGGAGGGGAGAGACCTTGGGCTTGTAGTAGATTGTATAACAGGTGGCAGACAATGTATGAGAAGGAGAAGACTTGTGAACTATATTGTCATTGTTTCTGAGAGGAGGGACATTTATGACGAAATGTGAGGTATATAGACCAATGTACAGGAAATGATAAGAGAGCTCTCGTAAATATACATGCTGACTATGGTAGACTGGCCTCTGTCTGTTTCATTTTAATAAGAACCTTACAAATTCTTAGTAACAGACAGAGTATTTTAATTGAAGTTCAGTTTATGAACATTGAGAACAAAATTCTCATAACACTGACTTGCCTAGTTAAATAAAGGTTAAAAAATAAATAAAAATAAAAATAAAAACTCCTGTTTGACCACTATCCCATCTCCACTCTTCTGGCTTGTTCTGTCTCCTCTGCTATCACCACTGCTACAACCCTCTCTATCTCCACCTTTCTGTCATGTTCCATCTCCACAGTCACCAGTAAAGGTGTGTGTTTGTCATCCAGCCTGTTGTTGAAGCCCCTGAAGTTGTTCTTGGCTTCCATGATGTATTTCCCCAGGATGGAGAAGCCATCAGTGTTGGGGTCGTATCCTGCAGCCTGGCCAGAGTCCATCAGAACCTGCATGTTGGCCTTCATCACAGCATGCAGCCTGCCCACTACCTTGTTAGCTGTGATCCAATTAACCACGTCTGAGGTGTTAAGAATAGACCAAACCAATGACACTGAATGCACCACAATGCTTTTACATACATACAGTACTAAACAGAGTGTGCATGTGTGAGGCCAAGTCAGTACTTCCTCTCTGTTTAACTGTGACCTTAACACAGAAACGTGTCTTAACTGAAGACTTGAAGGCCCTAAGGCTGGGTTARGAAACTTGATAGGTTAATATTTCTCTTGGTCTCCTCAAACTCGCGAYGTGCAGAATCAATGTAACGCTGCACCAGAGCCTGGATCACCTGCTGGCGTTAAGGTATCTGGTTCTCCCCTGACCCGCCACCATCTTCTTCCCATTGGACGACAACAAAGGGAACAGAGACATTCTCATTGGTCTGTATGACAAGACAATGTCAAATGAGCTGAGGTGTAGTTCTTACCATGGAGGTTATGGGAGGGACAGTCTGATGTCGAGTTTGAAGTACAACAGCAGCAGATCCAACGAAAAATACCCCTGGGATAAACATGTAATATGAGATGAAACTGACCTTTGAGATAGAGGTTGTTCTATTGTTGGTAGAGGAAGTTGTCTGTATAACACACACAGTCAAACCTACCGTATGAGGTAGAAAAAGGCCTTGGGGGATGATGTTGAAGGGGACAGGCATGGTGAGACCTCTGAAGTAACTCAGAGAGCTTAGATCGGGGCAAATTTCCACTCAACGTCAGCGACATCCTGAGAGGGGACAGGTAAGCAGCAGTCAGGGCCCATCCTAGAATCTCTCCTAAACTTTACTGTGTAATCACAAAGGTCTAGAATTTGAGCTTTGAAACACTTTTATTTGCTACATTGGGATGCAGTTTATTCCATTCAAAGGCATTATCCTGCCCTTGAGGTGGACAAACTAAGAGCCAGGTTTCTTGAGTTTAATCTGATCTCACCTCAATCTTCTGGCAGGTGTTGGTGATCATGGCAATGAGCATATTGTGCAGCACGATGACGAGGGTGAAGATGCCGTAAAGGATCATGCCACCACAAACTCGGACATGTCCATATAGTCCTGGTTTGCCACCCCAAACATGGTCCAGAACAGGAAACGAAAAGTCTTATTAAACCTATGGAATGGAGTTAGGGTTGGGAGGATTATGATTATCATGAGTGATCTAACAAGAATGAAGCTAGGCAGTAGTGTACTTCAACATTTTCTTTACCTTCCAAAATATGATTGGGCGACATAAGGAACATAGATGTTATTGATACCACAGAGGAAAGCTGTTCCAATTATCATGAATATGAACATGAACCTAGGTAGAGAGAAGAGACTCATTTCTATAAACCAACAAACTAACCCACCGACCACACACACCATGTGGAATGAGCAGTGCAGAATATTCTGTTGACGCGAAGCAAACTGGTCTCTATACAACTCCATGGTGATGGACTCTCCCAACAAAGTGATGAGGAACCACATATAGGAGGTTGAGTGAAGAAGAAACTTAATCACTGAAATCTAAAGTATCTTTCCCACCTGAGAGACATACAGTAGAATATATCACAGGAGGCTGGTGGCTCCTTAATTGGGGAGCACGGGCTCGTGGTAATGACTGGAGCAGAAAAGGTGGAACGGTATCAAATACATTGTTTCCATGTGTTTGATGCCATTCCATTTACTCCATTCCAGACATTATTATGAGCTGTCCTCTCCTCAGCAACCTCCACTGGAGTATAAACATAGCCAAGAGCAAATACATGAGAAAACTGAGCCATACATCTGCAGGCCCAAGACAGACCCAAGCAGAGACACACAAGGCCCATACAACATCACCACCTTTACAGAACTTCAGGACATCTGAGCTTGGACTTGGATGCGATCCAGTAGACRAGGCAGAGGAGGGGCATGGGGAAGAAGATCCCCCACAGACACCAGCAGCTTTCATCCTGCTTCCCTTCCAGCCAGACAGGTTCCCACACCAAATAGAGGACAGCACCTGCTGGCAGATAGGGTGTGCCACAAACTAGAGAGAGAAAGAGTGGCCACAATTCACAAACAGGACATATAGAGAGGGATACACTATCTCACTGAACATGTTCATTATACTGTAAATCAATGACAGCAGCACCCCAAATAACACCACTCAGAATCTACTAGCTCTGTAGCTGCTTGTGGCTCTACCTGTTTCTGGTTATAGATGACTGGGCTCTACCTGTTTCTGGTTATAGATGACTGGGCTCTACCTGTTTCTGGTTATAGATGACTGAGCCCTACCTGTTTCTGGTTATAGATGACTGGGCTCTACCTGTTTCTGATAGTAGTTTACAGCGAGCCTCAGGCGGGTCAGGTTTGGGATGCCCTCCTCGAACACTTGCTGGTCCTGGTTTCAGTCTCCACAGCTGTTCAGGATGGTGGTGACCTCACTCTGGTTAAGGACAATCCCCAGCAGCTCCACCGCAAACTCCTGGCACAGCTCCTCCAGACACAGGTACTGAGGCTGTGGGAGAGATAACACAAACACCCACTCAGCTAAACAACCTAATAACACTTCACATAACAGCACAGAATAAATTAAATCAAATTGTATTGGTCACATGCAGATGTTATTGCGGGTGTAGCGAAATGCTTGTGTTCCTAGCTCCAACAGTAGTATCTAACAATACACAATACACACAAATCTAAAAGTAAAATGAAATTAAGAAATATAAATATTACGACGAGCAATATACAGTAGAATAGAATACAGTATATACAGTGCCTTTGGAAAGTATTCCGACCCCTGGACTTTTTCCACATTTTGTTTGGTTACGGCCTTACTCTAAAATTGATTAAATTGTATTTTTTCCTCAATCTACACACCATAACCCATAATGACAAAGCAAAAACAGTTACAAAATAATAATATTTGCAACAAAAAAATAAGCCGTAATCAAATCAAATCAAAAGTATTATTATAGCCATTTTTACATTAGCGATATCTAAAAGTGCTGTACAAGAAACCCAACCTAAAACCACAAACAGGCAAGCAATGCAGGTGTAGAAGCACGGTGGCTAGGAAAAACTCCCTAGAAAGGCCAAAACCTAGGAAGAAACCTAGGAGAGAACCAGGCTATGAGGGTGGCCAGTCCTCTTCTTCTGGCTGTGCCGGGTGGAGATTATAACAGAACATGGCCAAGATGTTCAAATGTTCATAAATGACCACGCATGGTCAAATAATAATCACAGTAGTTGTCGAGGGTGCAGCAAGTTCAGCACCTCAGGAGTAAATGTCAGTTGGAGTTTTCATAAGCCGATCATTAAAACTTCTTGATGCTAGGAGGCAGAATTTTTATGTTTGGAAAAATAACATTCCAATGTAAACGGCCTATTTCTCAGATACTATAGGATATATGCATATATAAGGATAGAAAACAGCTCTAAAGTTTCCAAAACTGTCAAAATATTGTCTGTGAGTATAACAGAACTGATTTTGCAGGCGAAAACCTGAGGAAATCCAACCCGGAAGTGCCTCTTATTTTGAAAAATCCCTGTTCCATTGCCTGCCTATCCTCCATTTAAAAGGGATATCACCAGATTCCTTTTCCAATGGCTTCCACAGGTTGTGAAAAGGCTTTAGACATAGTTTCAAGCTTTTATTCTGAAAAATGAGCGAGATTTATCAAATCCCGTCAGTGGATAGCCAGATGTCCTTTGATTAGTTCTTGCGTGCGAAAGTGGTAGTCAACATTTTCTTTCTCTATTGTATTGAATAGTTTACCGTCCGGTTGAATATTATCGATTATTTATGTTTAAAAACAACCTGAGGATTATTATTAAACGTTTGACATGTTTCTACGAACTTTACGGATACTATTTGGAATTTTCGTTGCCCTTCATGACCTACCTGAGCCTGTGGATTTCTGTACATAACGCGCCAAACAAATGGAGGTTTTTTTTGATATAAAATAATCTTTACGAACAAAAGGAACATTTATTATGTAACTGGGAGTCTCGTGAGTGGCAAACAATCCGAAGATCATCAAAGGTAAGTGATTAATTGTATTGCTTTTCTGACTTTCGTAACCAATCTACATGCGGGCTGGTGTTGTTAATGTTTTGTCTAGTGATCGATAAACTCACACAAAATGCTTGGATTGCTTTCGCTGTAAATGCATAATTTCAAAATCTGACACGACAGGTGGATTAACAACAAGCTAAACTGTGTTTTGCTATATTGCACTTGTGATTTCATGAAATATTTTTTAAATGTTATTTATTTTTAATTTGCGCTCTGCAATTCAGCGGTTGTTGATGAAAATGATCCCGCTAAAGGGATCCGTGCGCCAAGAGGTTTTAAGAGTATCTCTACCGCTCCTGCTGTCTCTAGAGAGTTGAAAACAGGAGGTCTGGGACAGGTAGCACGTCCGGTGAACAGGTCAGGGTTCCATAGCCGCAGGCAGAACAGTTGAAACTGGAGCGCAGCCACGGGCCAGGGTGGGACGGGGGACAGCAAGGAGTCGTCATGCCAGGTAGTCCTGAGGCATGGTCCTAGGGCTCAGGTCCTCCGAGAGAGAGAGAGAAAGAAAGAGAGAAAGAGAGAATTAGAGAGAGCATACTTAAATTCACAYAGGACACCGGATAAGACAGGAGAAGTACTCCAGATATAACAAACTGACCCTAGCCCCCCGACACATAAACTACTGCAGCATAAATACTGGAGGCTGAGACATTAGGGGTCAGGAGACACTGTGGCCCCATCCGATGATACCCCCGGACAGGGCCAAACAGGAAGGATATAACCCCACCCACTTTGCCAAAGCACAGCCCCCACACCACTAGAGGGATAGCTTCAACCACCAACTTACCATCCTGAGACAAGGCCGAGTATAGCCCACAAAGATCTCCGCCACGGTACAACCCAAGGGGGGGCGCCAACCCAGACAGGAAGATCACATCAGTGACTCAWCCCACTCAATTGATGCACCCCTCYTAGGGACGGCATGATTGAGCACCAGTAAGCCAGTGACTCAGCCCCTGTAATAGAGGCAGAGAATCCCAGTGGAGAGAGGAGAACCGGCCAGGCAGAGACAGCAAGGGCGGTTTGTTGCTCYAGAGCCTTTCCGTTCACCTTCACACTCCTGGGCCAGACTACACTCAATCATATGACCCACAGAAGAAAATTTTAAAAATCACATTTACATAACTATTCAGACCCTTTACTCAGTACTTTGTTGAAGCACCTTTGGCAGCGATTACAGCCTTGAGTCTTCTTGGGTATGACGCTACAAGCTTGGCACACCTGTATTTGGGGAATTTCTCCCATTCTTCTCTGCGGATCCTCTCAAGCTCTGTCAGGGTGGATGGGGAGCGTTGCTGTGCAGCTATTTTCAGGTCTCTCCAGAGATGTTCGATCGGGTGCAAGTACGGGCTCTGGCTGGACCCTCAAGGACATTCAGGGACTTGTCGCTGAATGTGTGTCGCGAAGTGTGAACTGTGTCGCGAAGCCACTCCTGCATTGTCTTGGCTGTGTGCTTAGGGTCGTTGTCCTGTTGGAAGGTGAACCGTCGCCCCAGTCAGGTCCTGAGCCCTCTGGAGCAGGTTTTCATCAAGGATCTCTCTGTACTTTGCTCCATCCATCTTTGCCTCGATCCTGACTAGTCTCCCAGTCCCTGCCACTGAAAA
This sequence comes from Salvelinus sp. IW2-2015, assembly GCF_002910315.2. NCBI lineage: Eukaryota > Metazoa > Chordata > Actinopteri > Salmoniformes > Salmonidae > Salvelinus > Salvelinus sp. IW2-2015. The sequence goes on along the minus strand of NC_036863.1, from coordinate 27,970,227 downwards.
ACTTCCCTACAGCATGATGCTGCCACCACCATGCTTCACCGTAGGGATGGTGGTAGGTTTCCAGRCCAAAGAGTTCAATCTTGGTTTCATCAGACCAGAGAATCTTGTTTCTCATGGTCTGAGAGTCTTTAGGTGCCTTTTGGCAAACTCCAAGTGGGTTGTCATGTGCCTTTTACTGAGGAGTGGCTTCCATTTGGCCACTCTACCATTAAGGCCTGATTGGTGGAGTGCTGCAGAGATGGTTACAGAGGAACCCTAGAGCTCTGTCAGAGTGACCATCGGRTTCTTGGTCACCTCCCTGACAAGGCCCTTCTCCGATTGCTCAGTTTGGCCGGGCGGCCAGCTCTAGGAAGAGTCTTGGTGGTTCCAAACTTCTTCCATTTAAGAATGAAGGAGGCCACTGTGTTCTTGGTTATGTTGAATGCTGCAGACATTTTTTGGTACCCTTCCCCAGATCTGTGCCTCGACACAATCCTGTCTCKGGGCTCTACGAACAATTTGTTCAACGTCATTGCTTGGTTTTTGCTCTAACATGCACTGTCAACCGTGGAACCATATATAGACAGGTGTGTGCCTTTCCAAATCATGTCCAATCAATTGAATTTACTGCAGTTGGACTCCAATCAAGTTGTAGAAACACCTCAAGTATGATCAATGGAAACAGGATGCACCTGAGCTCAATTTTGAGTCTCATAGCAAAGGGTCTGAATATTTATGTAAATAAGGTATTTTTTTAATACATTTGYAAACATTTCTAAAAACCTGTTTTCACTTTGTCATTATGGGGTATTGTGTGTAGATTGCTGAGGATTTAAAAATATATATATTTCAGAATAAGGCTGTAACGTAACAAAATGTGGAAAAGGTCAACGGGTCTGAATACTTTCCGAAGGCATATGAGATTAGGGAATAAAATGGTAATAACATGGTAATAGTATGGTAACAAGTTATAGTTACAATTAAAACATTCATTGCCCAGTATGGTTGTATTCCTGTTCCAGGGTAATCTCGGTTTACCCAGAATTTAAATCTTGCATACTTTATTTTTACGTAGTCTGTCCAAGAGAGATTAGTTCCAGGGTAATGCACCACATACTTTGTGCATAGTGACTATATCGGCATAAGCACAAACAGGATCTAACCTTGAACTCAGGTTCCTTCTTGGAAGCTTACGGATCTCCCTTCCGAGGCCGAAGGCACTGAGCATGGCATTGTATGAGGTGATGGACAGATAGGCCATACTGTCAATGCCACGGTAGGTGTTGAGACAGGTAGAACTTCAGCAGGTCATGCTGCCGCCCATTCCAGCACTCTAGACAGGCACAGGTGATCTTGTGTGAATGTGGGATGACGTGGCCCTTCTAGGTCAGCATGGTGACAATCTCATACAGGTCCTTCTGACAGGCCAGGGTCAGCGGGATCATGCCGGGGCAAACTGCAAGTCGTCAATGGAGTGGTCGAAAATGGCCAGGGAGAAGGATTGCACATCCATCTTGTTGCTCTTCTCCTGGTCCAGGCAGTYGAGGAGCATCTTCACCACACAGGGTTGATGGATGTCGATGGCGACCAGTAGAGCCTCATGGATCTGGGAGAAGTCAAAATTGTTGCCCAGGTGGATGGACAGGTTGAGGGCCTCCAGCTGATGGATGATGCCGTCGCCAGGCTTCAGCAGGCCACACACCTTTATTATGTTCCTATCCTGGATGGCACCGATCCACGCCTCTTCATCTTCACCATCTCCTGCCATTGCTCTAGCTAAAACCACAAGGAGACACAGAGAGTTCATTGCTTTGATATTTCTGAATCCAAACCATWAATTAATACAAAAATGTATAATAAAACTGCAAAACACAAATCACTATTAAATCATTTGTTTGCACTGGGTAGTCTACAGATGAACATTAAGATATTCATAAAGGAAATTTGTGAGTACCATGCAGTATCAAGGTATGACACAGGACAAAATAGCCTTATAATCTGAGAAATTAACAGGAATAAACATTATGAAGACATAAGTAGACAAAATGTAATGTTACTATGAAGACCACCCCTAGATGAAATTGCAAGATACTATCAAGAMCATCAGTAATAATAGCTTTCTATTCTAGTAAATCTGTTCATATTCATTCCTGTCATTTTTCTTCATTGTATGCATTTTGTTTACTGCTTTTCAAATCATTTGTAGTCTCATTGTAAAGCACTTTGAGCTGCAAATAATGTATGAAAGAAGATTTACAATTTAAGTTTATTATTGCAGTATTAAACTAAATTGACCTACATTCTACTACAAAATTCATACCTTACTTCTTGACACATTTTACATCATATTTCAATCTATTGTTTCACATATTTTCTTTGCCAAGTTTTTTCAAATACACTAACCTTGAGGTTTCCCATTGTTTCTTTAGTGAAAGTGACAGACAGTAATTGTCCGTAATGTGAGGTTACATTAAATTGGTGGAAATCCAAGCGCCCTGGTTAATCGAGGCTAAGAGCTTGGTAGGAGAGAACGGCAGTGAGGTCCACTGACTGCTGTTTGGGCTCAGTGTCAAGAACGGCTCACTGTGGTAATGTGCTCTCGGCTGACTACACAGGTTAGGTTGGTTAGAATGTCTCGCCACAAACCAAGTAACACATCTCTACTCCCCTGGGACAGGACTAATTAAAAAGCAACCATTTCAGTGTTACACACATGGCAAGGCCCAAACCAGGGAGTGGCCCTTGCCTTCCATACCAAGCCTCTTAACATTATCACTGGAAATGCTCCCCAGTGGAAACACTGCAGATGAGACAGTGTTAACAGGTAGCAGGAGTAATTAACATTCCCTGTGCAACAAGTTGTGGTGAAAAAAAACAAGGAACAGCCAAGACAAAATAAATCACAGTTAATTTAATTGATAATTTCAATTATGTGATAACTTCCGAAAAAAAATATGTACTGAACACAGTCTATGATTGATGCTGTTTATAGTATACAATATATTATAGGTCATCATTAGCACATAGCATGTGTAAACAGTGCAAGAACAAACAGCCTTCAATGAGCTCAGGAGAGAACCAATCACTCAGAGCAGAGTGGGGAATAGAGGTAGACAGAGAGAGATTCGTTATTTTTCCAGGTATATAGCTACAGAACAAGTCAGTAAAATACAAATATACATACAGTATATTAAAAACAAAAGATTATCCACGTTTGCTGCACTGCCCACTGATTAAAAGCAAAAACGTGTTACTATACAATGCATTCTTTCCTAGTCCACCCAGATAACATGGGGGTCCACGGGGTCTCCACAGGTGCTGGCGTGCATCTGGATGTGGGACAGAGGGAACCTGAAGGAGCAGAGAGGGCAGGGCACCATGGACTCTTCTAGGCTGGCGGGAGAGACAGGGAAGGGGCGGGGAACAGGGGTCACAATCCCCCCAGGGAGCTTCCTGGTCTCCACCTGCTGGCAGGAGGCGGCGTGGAGCGGCAGGTACTCTGCAGTAAAGAACACTGCAGCATAGAGAAAGAACAGACAACGGGTGTCAATACTACTGTTGATTGTAACAGTGAATCAATATACAGTATGTCATACAGTCCACGAAGAGACAGAATAAGAAGCCAACAAACACACCTCCGCATATTGGGCATGTGGTCTCAAGGTCACCAGTGTCCTGAGGCTCTGGAGATGGGTGAGGATAAGGGGCTGTGGCAGTGTGTTGTAGAGTAGCTATTGGCCTCTTACTGACTGCAGGTTTTCCGTGCTTACTAGAGGTGGTGCCATTCAGCTGGTTCTGCCTGGGAGGGAGGTAAAGAACAGAGATTCATGCTGAGAGATACTTGTGAGCTAGAAGTTGCTCCTATGTGCAGATCCAGGATAAGCTTACCCTCCCAAAATGATCCATGGGGTGGAGTATAGAGGAATACCTGCTTTTGGAGTTTGGTTTTCTCTTCAGGTGTCTTTGAGAAGTATTTTCCTTGGAGCTGCAAACTGTGCTTAAACAAGCCATTGAAGCTGAAAAACATCACAACTAATCATTTGTCAAGCTTAGTGTTGCCCAAAAAAATTACCAAGCAAAATGCATGGTATTTCTGAGAGCTGAGGTGTTTACCTGTGTGAGGGTGTATATTTCCCATATTTCCAACTGGCTTGCCTTTGTTGGGTGTAGCTGTATGAGCCCCTGGCTTTCCCTGGTTGGGGATATGGGTAGTTGCATCTGGCTTGGCTGTGGGAGTGGAAGAGGTTGCTGTATTCTGAGTGCCAGAGAATGATGTGTGACTGGGAGACAAGGAAGTGGAAGGAAGGGGAAGGGAACGCCTGGCAGCCTGGGACGCTGTGAGGACCATACGAGCTGTCCGGCTCAGAACCACACCCTCCCTGACAGCAGAGGGAGACAAACCAATGTGTAGGTGATTTTCTGTAAAAGTATTTATTAATTCAATGCTGTCTAATCTGTTTGACAGTGCCTCATACAGAACTCAAAATTCCTCCACTTACCCTTTCATTCCCCCAAAGAAGGTTCTCTGCACAGCAGGGCTGGACAGCCATTCTCTCACGCCTGATGCCGATTTGTCTGGGGTTGTCTGAATAGAGAGAAGGTCAAAGGAGAGAGAGTGAGAATACAAGCACACACTTCTGGCCTCTGATGTTTACCAATAATACATATCTCTTGTATATTCCCAAATTATAAACTGGGTTGTTCAAGCCCTGAATGCTGATTGGCTGACATACTACTGGTATGACAAAACATTTATTTTTACTGCTCTAATTACGTTGGTAACCAGTTTATAATAGCAATAAGGCACCTCGGGGGTTTGTGGTATATGACCAATATACCACGGCTAGGGGCTGTGTCCAGGCACTCAGCGATGAGTCACGGATAATAACAGCCTTTAGCTGTGGTATATTGTCCATATATATCACACCCCCTTGTGCCTTACTGCTTAAGACTATACACACTTACATTCATCTCATAACAGTCCAAATCGATCACCATAGGGTCGTTCCATATGATTTCAATCACCTAAAATCAGATTTTCACAAATGTTGTAGCTTAAACCCTTACATCTGAAGTGTTTGTATTGTGCCCGTTATCGGTTGAGACACAGTATACTCTTGAATACAGGGTAAAAGTGAATGAAATCGTATGGAACAACCCCATAAGACAAATCTACAACTCTTATCTGTTTTAAATATAATTCAGTCATTTAGCAGATGCTTGTAACCAGAACAAAACTTTGTGGGGGGGGGTGGGGGGGTAAGACAGATGTCTTAATTAACATACTATTTGAAGAGGTAGGGTTCAAACTTTTTCGCARGATGGGCAGGGACTCTGCTGTCCTAGCATCAGGGGGAAGCTGGTTCCACCATTGGGGTGCCAGGACAGAGGAGAGCTTTGACTGGGCTGAGCGGGAGCTGACCTCCCRTAGGGGTGGGTGGACCAAGAGACCTGGGCCCAGTTTCCCAAAAGCATCTTAAGGCTAAGTTCATCGTTAGGACCTCCGTAGGAGCAATGTTAAATCCCTCAGCTGTTTCCCAAAACCATCGTTATTAACRTTGAACTTGAAAACGCTTGTGATGTAACACCTGCCTCAGACCACTATTAGAACAACCAAGTGCATTGTTAAGATGCTTTTTGCCCTCCTATGTCACTTTATACAGAGAAGATCTCCGCTAAACATAGAATCACGTGGTTTATCMGTCTCTCTGTGACCACCAATGACCAGAAAAAAGTTGACTACAATACAAAGTTCCCAATGTCTTTGCAATTGATACAAACAAGTGATGTATAAAAAKACACTTCAAATGAAAATATAAACAGTAAACTACAGACTCATGTTCAATCATTTTGTTTATATTCTGSTACTTGTAGGCTACTGTCTGTAAGTCTCAATATATTTCATGTGTAGTCTAACATGTGGGCAATGATGTGACAAATTGGTGATTTAGTGCATTTTTATAGGGTAAGCATTAGAATAAGCCACCTCGATATTTGCAGCCGTAGGTGGTAATATCTTTCTAGTAGCTATTCCGTCGTCAAGTATTGTGAAATAATTATAATGTTAAGGTAAGATTTGAGTGGAGAAAGCTGACCCGAGAGCAGCGCTCCCTTTCTTTTGATCCTATCAGTATCRACACACGCTCTAACAACGCACTTAACGATTGTTCTCTCTGCATGGTGTTTTGGGAAACGCATGTTATATCTTTGGATTTTGTAAGAAAGATGCAACAAGGTCTACTGCTATCAGGAAACCGGGCCCAGAGGTGTTCTCTGCAATTTACTGTACTGTTCTCTCTGAAGAGTTCACTGCCAAGCCCTCAGTCTATACACACACCTGACCCTGGTTCTCTTTGCAAGTCTGTGTGGAGCCCTCCTCGCTCTCCTCCAGGGGGCTGCGGATGCGCAGGAAGGACAGGCCAAACTGAGAGCGCTTGTTAAAAGGCTGAGTGCAGGTTACTCTCACCCGGTCCCAGCTGTCCTCTGCACCTTCTGACAGGAAATCACCTGGAGGGGGGGGGGGTCAATTGTTTTGACTAAAGGAGGGTTACTAAAGAAGCATCTTCGGACACTGATTCTCATTCCCTTCATCTATATTGCATGACATATCAGTCCTACTATTGTCATAGGGCTGAGATCCATCCAGTCTATCTGGTCTCACCTTTCTTGAACATTCTCACTCCTGTCAGCCCAGTGCCCTGTCGCGATTCTGCTGGACTCATCAGTGTTGCTGTTGGCAACAGGGTGATATAGGGCTGGTCCAGGGGCCAAGAGGACCGGCCAACATCAATCTGAATGAACGCAGATCCAAAGTTCCCTACAAATTACACAGCAAGTTGGGAAACGGTCATTAAATTGTATGGAACATCAAAACAAAACGATAACAGTGTCCCATTGTGTGTTTACTACAATACATAAACTTCGTTGTCAATATTGATGAGCCTTACCCACATCGATGTATCCAAAGTATGAGGCTCGCTCCAGCTGCAGTTCTGCTCTGAGGACTCCACTTCGGTCCTGGGGGTTGCACAGCCACGACCTGCTGTCTCCACCCACAACACACAGGTTCTCCACACAGTTCTTGGGGTCCTGCACCATTTCAATATAATTAACTAGGAGCTACATGTATAGCTACTGATGCAACCCATGTGACATGGCTACAAACGCTGTTCAGTAGCTGAATATTTCTCATCATGCCAAATACATTTCGTTAATGCTAGCTGCCTAGATAATTTAACTACCTAACGTTACTGAGTTTCTAACTATAGTTAGCTAGCTACTCATTGCTAGCTAGCCCTAGTCTACTTGCAGTAAGCTAAGTTAGTTGACAGTTAAATACACGAACTTACCTGTGACGTGAATGAAACGACGTGTTTAATTTTCAATGGGGCCATATTAAGGTAAAATTAATTAGCTGTTTGTTTATGTAAAATCCAAGAGACCATCAGCTGTACAGTTTGTTACTCGTACTTKTTTCCCGCCACCAGAAAACAACCACTGCTGTGCGTGTTGACAAACGGAAAAGGAACTCGCGTGCAGTGTTTAGATTGGCCCTTCGGTTTCTCAAACCGGAAATGGCATGCGCTAGGAATTAACAGCACTCCCGAAGATGGCGGGGGTGTTTGAGGTGGAGGTTGATGGTGTAGAACACGATCATGGACTCGGACACCACGATGAACCAAACCAGGTTAGGGTGCCACAGGTGTTACCGTTGTAGAATCAGAAAAAAAGAATTGCGTGAATTGTAAAGTGCGCACGTTGCTGCCAATATGGAATAGACCTGCCTCTTCCACCGGCGAGTAAGCGTCATACGGTGTTAGTTYTATCTAACATCCCAGTTGTCTTCCCATTTTAGCCAGACAGGTAGGCTATCATTGAGTGCATTAGGAAACCAAGTATATATCCAATTATAGTGCAGTCAGCTAAGACAAATGTACAAGGACCATCATCACGCCCTGGGTGGGTATAATTTGTGGAACGTTCCAACAGGAGTCTGTACAGGAGTCTGTTCCAAAAACTAAGTAAATAACAAGGTTGCCAACAAACAACACATACAAAGTTGTATAGCGGCAGAATAAGATACCGGGGAGGGAGTGGGTTATTTCATTAAGTTTTTCACTCACCACGTTTATTCGGAAAAATGTCTGTCCTCACTCTGGTAGCCTATGGACAAACATTAAGARTAAACTACGTGGTGAGTTGCCTATTCGTTAGCTAGGTGTATTTATCATTCTACTTTGTATGCGTTGTTTGTTGGCAACCTTGTACTTTACGACGTTTCTGGAACCGATTCCTGTTGTAACGTAACACATTATACCCACCCTCAGGCCCTTGCCTTGTACTGTACGTGGTAGCTAACGCTAGCTGGCTAGGTAGTCACTGATAGTTAAATGGATAATTCTGGTTTACCTGCCCCTAATTCACTGCTTTTACTTGACAACCATTTTCTCTCAAATTACAACAGCAATTGAGTCAATGATGTAGCAACGTTAGCGTTGTCACGAAACCAGTATCGCGATAGCTTAAACACAACACAAAGCAGACCAAACTCTTTGGTCCTTTAAAAAAAACGTATGTATGTCAAATATTGTGTGCTATAGTTTGGAAAAGAAACATGYGATTCTGGGTGACACACAAGGCTGCTTGTTTCCAACATTAGGACTGCTTTTCTCAGGAAATGTAGTAGTTTGTTTCATGGCCAAGATACCGCTGAGTATTGCATACTAGTATCTTGACAACCCTATTTTAGCTAGCACTCATTAGATGGCATGCCATACAAGCGTTGATGTGGCAGACTGAGTCACAGGTCATATCCTGGCAGCTCGAGCTCTCTAATCAATGCTTTGGACCAAAGGCCAATTTCTTTCACCATTTAGCACTAATGGACAGAAACTGTGCATGTTCTCTTTGTTGGACAGCAGTGTTAATTTMTTTTAGTGTTCACGTCTGTCCACTATCAACAGCCTCCCAATCCACATAATCACTGATCAGATTACAGACTGTTTTGTTAACATGGCCATTTTTTTATGCACTGAATCATTGTATTTAGTAGATGAATTGTGACACATTCATTTAGAACTTGTAAATAAGTTATGTAGAACATTACTAATGGAGTTAGAAGCCTTTGGAACTGTTGTGATTGTCTGTTTGGCTTGTTCTCACTTCAGGTCGACCTATCCCATCTGTCACCGGAGGAGAAGTGGAGGTCAGTCTCAACACAATTATTCATTCTGGCTGCAAATTAGATTTGTGTCACACGTTGAATCATAAAAGTCAAGTGAAGTTAAACATGATCATGAAGCCTAATTGATCAACTAAGGGCTCTAAAGTATATCAACAATGTTTCCTTCCAATGAAAACTGGTAATGTGTTACGAATATGTCGATTTATAAGAATCTATCCAGATACCCAGGCCTGAGCAGTAGGTTGATTGTTGTGTGTGTGTGTCCATACTGTAGGTTGGAGCATGCCAGGATGCATGTAAAACACAAGGGCCATGAGGCCATGCACGCTGAGATGGTGCTTATCCTCATTGTCACCCTGGTCATCGCCCAGCTGGTCCTTGTGCAATGGAAACAGAGGCACCCCAAGTCCTACAATGTAAAATAATCTCTCTCTCCTCTCTCGCTCTCTCTCTCTCGCTCTCGCTCTCTCTCTCTTTTATATATATATATATATATATATACACACACTGCACAGTCATGCTCACGCAGACACAAACACATGCTCTCTTATGGGCAGAAAGAGGGAATACATAGCATGCCTGCAGGCAAATCACACAAATCTCACTTAACATACTGTATAGACAAACTATCCACAGACCAGTTTCTTCCACTGTACACAGTCTGGTTCTCAGTGTTATTCAGTCTCAAATTTACCCAAGTGTGTCTGTACTTTAAAATGTGTGTTCTTTTTTTATTTTTTGTAGCTAGTGACTCTGTTCCAGATGTGGGTGGTTCCTCTGTACTTCACCACCAAGCTTCACTGGTGGAGGTTTCTGGTCACGTGGTTCATCTTCTCTGTGGTCACTGCATACGTTACCTACCGTGCCACACGCAAGCCCCTGGAGTGCACCACGCCCAGGTAAGGCCCCGTACACAAGCCCAGGTAGTGTCTACACACATCCATATAGCACCTCATATATGAGGCGGCAGAGCCTAGCGGTTAGGAGTGTTGGGCCAGTAATCAAAAGGTAGCTGATTCAAAACCCTGAGCYGACAAGGTGAAAAATGTGTCCATGTGCCCTTAAGCAAGGCACTTAACCCTAATTGCTCCAGGGTTGCCGTCCAATAATGGCTGATACCTTGCTCTGACCCCACTCTTCGAGGGTGTGTCAGGGGGAGTGGGATATGCAAAAAAAAACACATTTGCACTTGTACATGTGTGAAATAGGAGAAATGTAAGCACCCACCTAATTATTTTATACCGAATGCCTAGGTGATGCATGATAGAATGGTCATGGTAAGAGTGCCACCAATCCAAAGTCCCAAATCTAACCTGCCATGCAGCCRGTGCTGCTCTAGGCAAAATACTGATCTATGTTTCTTCACATTACCTCTGCCAGTTAGCTGAAATATGTCTGAATGTTCCCTTGTGTTTCTGTGGACAGGCTGGTCTACAAATGGTTCCTCCTCCTCTACAAGATCAGCTATGCCACAGGGATAGTGGGCTACACCGTCGTCATGTTTACACTGTTTGGCATCAACTTGATATTTAGGTATGTACTGGTTATTTCTGGGCACAATTGTGTATTTATGGACAATACCAGTGGTTTACAAGGATCGTGCTTGTGTAGTTAGTAACTTTCTCTCTAAAACCTTCAAATAAGTTTAGATTTTTAGAGGAGGTGGCAGAGCTTTCTTTGAGAAGTAGTAACATATTGATGATGCTTTTGGTTGGCTTTGTTTCCAGAATAAAGCCAGAGGACGCAATGGATTTTGGCGTGTCCTTACTGTTCTATGGTCTGTACTATGGCGTCCTGGGTAGGGACTTTGCCGAAATGTGTGCAGACTTCATGGCATCGACAGTGGGGGTGAGTATACAAGTACTCTTTTTTTTTTTTTGTAAAGGCTGTGTATCTGTCCAGCCACATTATATTGTGTCTCTGACTTCTCTAGTACTACAGTGCGTCTGGAATGCCCACCAAGCACCTCTCAGACAGCATCTGCGCTGTGTGTGGCCAGCCCATACTGGTTGACGTCAGCGAAGAGGGAATCATCGAGAACACATACAGACTATCCTGCAACCATGTGTATTCTTTTTCATCTAAGAAAAATGCTCTAGATAAATATGAACATATTTGACCTAATTTGAATAACACATAGGAGCATGATGTGGTAGAACTGATTTGTCTGTTGCATAAAAGCCGTAACTGGCAGTCAGTCGTGGAAAACAGGTGGTTTACGCACACAAACACCAAAGGGAAATTGACCAAACAAACGTGCGCATGAACTTTATCTCTGACATGTGACTGTTGTTCGCATGACTCAATAACACTGTACCATGAGCCCGTCTCACTTCCTGTTTCTATAAATAATGTTGCCCTATGTCATCTCCTGTATTGACTGCCTGTACTAGACTTCCATGAGGTGTAATGTCACATGTTTTATGGCATTTGTGGTAACTGTTCACATTTTGAGGACATCAGATTTGAATAGCTTACTGGTGATGTTGCTGATATAGTTATTACAGTGTGCCACAGGGAAGTAGGAAGAAACTTTCCAGTATGCCCTTTTACTATGTCTRCAGCATTTGACCCAATTTCACCTAATGTTTCATTTGGCCTCATTTTGTAGTTAATCTAATGTTTTTAGGGTTGAATACATACACATTTCTGTATTTTGAAAGTTATATATCTTAACTTGATTGCTGACAAGCAAAACATTTTGGGACTATGTCAACAATGGGCTACTGAAACATCGTTTTTGGGTGGAATTTTCCCTTAACTCTCTCTGCCTCAGATTCCATGAATTCTGCATACGAGGATGGTGCATCGTGGGAAAGAAGCAGATATGCCCGTACTGCAAAGAGAAAGTGGACCTGAAAAGGATGTTCAGTAACCCGTATCCTTTACTCTTCTGCTCTCATATGACATGTTTGTGTTTTTTATTTAGTTTTCACTTTTATTTATATAGGTACGTCAATTAAGAACAAATTCTTATTTACAATGAGGGAGCGAGCACAGCACATATAACACACAGGTTAAGTAATATCCTACAAACAGTCAAAAAKACACAATGCACAGCCAGTAAAACATTCAGTAATAGGCAGCATTTAAGAGGCAGGGGGAAAACGCATGCAGTTATCAGTTCAAATCTGTGTGCTTGTCTATTTAATATTCTCATCTCTTGTAGTGTGTCTTAGTGTGTTACTTTTTTGTGTTGTGTGTCTTTAACATTCAGATGGTCTCACTCAGTGACCCTTTGTCACTCATTGTTTCACCCACTCTCCCTCTGTTTGTCAGCATGACTGGAATTCGCACAATCCAAAGCACATAAGATGGCAAATGTTGAGGCTGGGTTATTTTGCTTGGCTGTGATGTGAATAGGTTGTTTCCTGTAAATGCTGCAGAATTGGAGCATTTACACAGTGATGTTGTTCATGGGACTTTTGACCCACATTGATATGTAAACACAAACTGGAACAGGATATTATGGGAAGGGACCTCGGGTGAAGTCCTCTGAAAACAAGGTTAACCATTGTCTGATAGTTGTGGCTTTGTCTTCATGGATACCTTTCATAAAGTAGTTCCAGTTCCTATTTTGCTGCAGTAAAAACTCAACAGACGCAGCTGTCTGTCATTTCTGCTTTAGGGGACGGGGTTTCCATTGCAACCACTCAATACACAATCCTTTCTTGACCAACACAGCATACATACTGTATTTAATTTTACACTATTTTTACTAAATAACACCCTAGAGCAGGGGTTCTAAAACTTTTTCAGCCTGGGACCCAAATGAGAAATTCTGTGTTTTCCTGCGTCACAAGCTCCTTTTGGGGGGCCYGAAGTGAGATTTGTGCTCCCCTGGGCACGTGCCCGGTTGGTATTCGGCCATGATTAGTACAARTTTAGTTAGTCTAGCCAGCTAACTTACCAATCTAAAAATTGTAAGTGACTGACATAGCAAGAGAAACTGCTAATGCACAACCAAATTTCGAAATTGCACCTTGTGTATTCAGCTGTTCTAACTCTTAACAGTAAGTTGAGACCCTGACTGAGTCCCCCCCCCCCCAAAATTTTTTTGGGGGTTGATATGTGAATAATTTTTTGCTTTGACATGTCGCGGCCCACCATTTAACATGTCGGCGACTATACTTTAAGAAAGGCTGCCCTAGAGCAGAGTTGTTAATTGATGTTAAGAAATGGTTCATCATATCCAGTGCATTCGGGAAGTATTCAGACCCTTTGATTTTTTTCATTATCCTTTACCCAGTACTTTCTTGAAGCACCTTTTGGCAGCGATTACAGCCTCGAGTCTCCTTGGGTATGACGCTATAARCTTGGCACACCTGTAATAGAGAACTTTCTCCCATTCTTCTCTGCAGATCCTCTCAAGCTCTGTCAGGTTGAATGGGGAGCGTCATTGCACAGCTATTTTCAGGTCTCCAGTGCTGTTCGATCGGGTTCAAGTCCAGGCTCTGGTTGGGCCATTCAAGGACATTCAGGGACTTGTCCCGAAGCCACTCCTGCATTGTCTTGGCTGTGTGCTTAGGGTCGTTGTCCTGTTGGAAGGTGAAACTTCTCCTCGGTCTGAGAACCTGCTCCAGAGTGCTCAGGACTTCATCAAGGATCTCTGTACTTTGCTCCGTTCATCTTTCCCTCGATCCTTATTAGTCTCTCAGTCCCTGCCACTGAAAAACACCCCCCCAGCATGATGCTGCCKCCACCATGCTTCACCGTAGGGTTGGTGCTAGGTTTCCTCCAGATGTGACACTTGGTGTTCAGGCCAAAGAGTTCAATCTTGGTTTCATCAGACCAGAGAATCTTGTTTTTCATGTTCTGAGTCTTTAGGTGCCTTTTGGCAAACTCCAAGCGGGCCGTCGTTCATTTTACTCAGGAGTGGCTTCTATCTGGCCACTCTACCATTAAGGCCTGATAGGTGGAGTGCTGCAGAGATGGTTGTCCTTCTGTAAGGTTCTTCCATCTCCACAGAGGAACTCTAGAGCTCTGTCAGAGTGACCATCAGGTTGTTAGTCACCTCCCTGACCAAGGCCCTTCTCCCCCGATTGCTCAGAGTGGCCGGGCGCCCAGCTCTAGGAAGAGTCTTGGTGATTCCAAACTTCTTYCATTTTAAGAATGATTGTGGCCACTGTGTTCTTGGGGACCTTCGACGCTCTAGACATTTTTTGGTATCCTTCCCCAGATCTGTGCCTTGACACAATCCTGTCTCGAAGCTCTACAGACAATTCCTTCGACCTCATGGCTTGGTTTTTGCTCTGACATGTACTGTAAACTGTGGGACCTTATATAGACAGGTGTGTGCCTTTCCAAATCATGTACAATCAATTGAATTTACCACAGATGGACTCCAATCAAGTTGTAGAAACATCTCAAGGATGATCAGTGGAAACAGGATGCACCTGAACTCAATTTCGAGTCTCATAGTAAGGGTCTAAATACTTATGTAAATAAGGTGTTTSATTTTTTAATTTGGAATACATTTGCAAAAAATTCTAAAAACCTGTTTTCACTGTGTCATTATGGGGTATTGTGTGTAGATTGATGAGGAGAAATGTATATAATCCATTTTAGAATAAGGCTGTAATTTAACAAAATGTGGAAAAAGGGACGAGGTGTGAATACTTTCTGAATGCACTGTATGTATTGGGAATATGTTATCCATTCCCCAATATCCAGCCTGATTCTAGTAGTGTCCTGAAGGATCTATAATAATCATATTGTCACAGGCTGGATGTGTTTTATTACAACTCTAAATKAATTGCTTAGTTAAGGTTTGGTTGGAATCAGGGGTGGGGTAGTCACTTAATTATCTGCCTCCTTGACCCATCATCTGAAGCTGGGAGAGGCCACATGTCATGTATGGACAACTCCTGGACTGGCTCCGCTACCTTGTCGCTTGGCAACCAGTAATCATTGGACTTGTGCAAGGCATCAACTACATCCTGGGGCTGGAGTGACCTGGGAGAGTGGAGAAGGACACACAAGCCATATGGAGATGGTAGATAATGCACTGGCCTGACTAGGAGGCCTCACCATGGACTATAAGAACATCTATTATAAACTGTGTCTATACATGTACTATTTGTATATATTTATAGGCACATAGTATCTGTATTTAAGATGTATTAGAATTTGACTAGTAACCTGGGTTTGGATGTCTGTTTTTATAGTATTTTTGTTTAGTCAATCACAACTTTTTAAACAAATGCAGTGTACATTTCATTGCTTAGTAAAATGGTCCTCACTTTTTTGGAGATGCTTTTTCAAAAGTAATTTGTCTTAACTTTTTGTTTCTACGGTAATGAGTGGCTGACRCGGCCCAGATACGTGAGTGGAGCGTTGTAGAGTGCCAGTCTTCGTTTTGTGTGTTAAATCTGCACCTTTTGTTAGTGGAGGTCCTGGTTTAATGTGGCTGCTGGGGTGAGGGTTTCTAGTCTCTCAGGAGCACTGGGCTCAAGACAGTGTGTCCTATCCTACTACAGACTTCATCTCTTTAAGAGGGGAACTACAATATGTCCCCCTCAGACGGCTGCTCGTGTCTGTGTTCAGCCCAGATGACTCAAGGAATAGGTACCATAAAAGACTATGCAAAAAGGTGAATATAATTTGATCATTTTGGTTGTCTGTTTACTTTTTTGTCATGTTTTTGTTCTCTTGATTGTCTGTTATTAAACGTGACACAGTCAAGATCAGGTGTAGACATTACTTAATTCAGACCAGATCCAGTAGTATAGACCCTTCATGACCTGGGGGATTTTGTGTATCATTTCCAGAATATTATACTTCCTGTTCCGTTAAGATGCAATATAGTTCTCKTCATATATGAAGAAACATACCAGACTGATGCCAGTCATGCCACCCTGGACTAGGATTGGGTGTGGCCATTGAATTATGACGTTCTTCTTTTAGACTGCTCTTGTGAAGAATACAGGTAAGCAGTGAAAATGTGTATTTCACCACAATATTTCACATTTCTTATATGATTCATATCCATGTGTTAAATGAGTCGCACTTAAGTCATATGGTAGAGGGTATATTACACTTGAGAAATGTRACCTGCATATGTCAAAGTAACATTTGAGGTCAAAATGTCTAGTGACTAATTTAATCTTGATTGTGTCTAACAAAAAATACGCTAAATAACTTGATAGGGAATTCCCTTGTGTTCTTGGTCAGCGTGGGTGGGTTAAGGGGAAGTAACTGTGCATATATAGTAAGTAAGAGACGGTGTTACAACTAGCTTTGTTGASCAACTCGCACAGTAGTCGGACAGAAGCAAGTATGCAGTTGACGATTCTTCTCACAGGTAAGAGATCCTCTAACATTCTCACACACACGTTCACTGATGTATGGGAATGTGGATGTTTCTGCTGCATATGTATTTACATTTCTGTGCCTGTGTTACGCAATGGCTGAGGGTGTGCTCCATCTCTTCTACAGCCTTCATGTGTTTTTTTGGGGTCCTGCGCTCCGAGGCCACTGCAGGTGTGTCCCCCCGTCTATCTTCCTGCATACATCATTTTTTTATGTTTCAAAGTGTCTAACTTCAGTTGATATTGTCCAGATTCCACAGAGGTGCCGTCTCCCAGAATCCTCCAGCCCCRTAGGTCCAAAATACGAGCTGTTCCAGGTAAAGAATTCTGCCATCTCAGTTATTTAGTTTTTAGTTTTCATGAAAGTGGCTTATCAATCATRGATACTCGAGTGTTTGAACTCAAARATTACCTGGTCTTCACCTCCAGTGTTGCTGGGTGTGCGGTCAGATAATTATATTCTGGTGTTGGTTAGGAACCACCGTTTTTAACAAACAGGATGTGTTTGTCATACACAGGAGAGMAGTTGATTATTGAATGTAAAGCAGACCCAGGCCTTCCTGATGACTTTACCCATGTCTACTGGCTGGTCAACAGCACCTTCCCAGAGGTAGCCTTCACTGATGGCAGAGTATCAGAAACAGAGGAGTRAGTACTGGGGTTTGTCTTCACATACTTTATTGGAAGCTTTTGAAAGCCACWCTAAACCATGTCCCTTACTTTCTTCTCTTTTAACGATGCTGTTAATACTGTACTGCTGTTTTTATATTTGAACCACACATGTAGAGTAGGCGAAGTCCAGTGTGWGTTCTGTTGAGATGTTGTACTATATACTGTGGCGGGAGTGTTGGCTAAGAGTTGTAAACGTGGTGGTTTCAGATCAGCCTCAGAGGACGGCAGGGTGATCCAGAGGAGTCTGGTGTTAAAGAACGTGACTGCAGAGGATTTTAAGTCCACTTTCACCTGTGTAATAAGTAGCCTAGCTGGGCTTGACCGAAGGACTGTCACACTGATGCCCACAAGGCTAGTGTTCCCTCATTACCTCACTCCCAACTCAAAACACCAGGGGAAACCGAGAAAGGAATTTAAGAAGAAACCTMGCAAAAAGGATCAGGGGAAAAAAACAAAACCACGCTAGCAAGAAATTAGATTAGATGGATGGTCTTAGTCYAGTACTTAACCCTTGTGTGGGTTAATGATACAATTTTAATTATTTTTTTCAACCTGAGACTTATTGTCCTTGGCTCATTTTCTATGAACAACATGTAAAATAACACTTTCATTGAGTGCACACTGCACCCCCCTACACATTTATATTACATGTGGTGTTCGATTCACTGGACCCGAGGGTAATAAAAGTGCCTGTCTCCCTGCCTGTCTCCCACTCTTTACCCTTTGTAGTGTGTGAAACTACACAATGTCTTGTGGGAACCGCCACAATGTTATTTCAATACATTGTAAAAAAATGCAGTATTTTCCCACACTACCCCAGCCAGGTGCAAATTGGGGGAGGGACACAACAAATAAATAGCTTTGTATGTGTGGCTCCTTACCACAATCAAACAGTATGGCAAAAATAATCTCTGCTCAAAGGGCCTTAAACATTTTAAAACATTTTGCAGAGAGAGAAGCTAGTGTGGACGGAGCGTGGATGGATGGAACTTTGGAAGATGAAGAATTTTCAGAATATGAGTATCATGTCTCTGTCAATTCGGAGTCTGACCGTGAGTTGGAAGAAGAGGATGAGATTGACCCTCAGCCAGCCCGTCAGCAGCCAGGACCAGCCTGTCAGCAGCCAGCTCATCGGCAGCCTGCAGGAGGAGAAATGTGGATGTAAAAAAATTGTGAAGTTGAATAGTCTTTTCCAAGGAATGAGCCACCCAGCATGGCTGCCAGTGTGATAAGGATGCAACCAGTGCCAACGCGAATGGCGATTACTCATGTGCAGTGGCGACTCGTCATTCAGGGCAGGTTAGGCAGAGCCCCACCTGTTTTGAGCCACACATTTTAAGCAACAAAAAAAAACAGGCTTGCCTGTTTTGCATGTTATTTTGGCATTAATACGTGTCACATCAGTTTGCACACAATGTACAAAATATATAGAATTTAGTTAATAAAGCCGCATACRAACAAGGTCTCTTTTTAAAATATTTTTTWAAGTAAGGCAGCTCCAAAATGCAGGAGTTTCAGGCTAGCTCAGTGCTTTCTGTGGTGGTGGGGCAAGCCAGCAGAAAATACGGAGCGTTGCGCCGTGATTGGTCAGTGTTCTGTCACTCATGGGGACACTACGTCACTGCCAAGYCTAAGGGTAGAGCTAGAAAATTCAAGCCCCTTGGGTGCTGCCATAGAGTTACGTTAGAAGTGCCCGTCCATGAAGGCTCAAGGTCATTGGYCACAGATAAAATGACGTCAAATCACGTTATCTTTGATTGGACTGATCATGTCAACATCATACTTTCAAAATCTTAGCTAGCAGTCATCATGAATCAAGTTGACAATCTACTGGCAAATMCTTTCTAACCTATGTCATATGAAGAGAAATTATAGATAAAACCTATCCGTGCTCATCGGCCATTGGACATAAACATTACACAAATTGGAAATCGCAAATTCAACAATGAGTGGTTTGGAAGGAATAAGTGGCTAACTGGAAGCAGTGCAAAGCAATCGCCTGCTATTCAGTGGAGTGGCTGTGTGGGTCTCTTTTCCTAGTATAAAATGATAAACATTCAACATTGGCCAGGCTGTCAATTAAGCATTATTTGTACCACGCTCAAAACAACTTAACTCAGAACTGCAAAATCTGACTTTAGTGAGTTCAAGACAAGGAAACTTGCGAAAAAGAAGATACGACTGGGAAAATACGTTTTGAACTTTCATCCAACTCAGAATTGTAAATCTGGAACTCGGGCCTCTTTCTAGAGCTACGACCTAAAGATCATTGACGTCATCATGATTTTTCAGAGTTCCCAGTTGTCTTGAAAGCACCATAAATCCAGAGAATGCCAGACTTTGATGACCGAATATGCCCACGAAGGACCGCTGCGCCATCTTCCTGTTCAAGGGAGCACAGCACAACAAGGTGAGTCCAAAAATGTCTTGTATGCTGCTGCATAAATGATGTAATATGCCAGGGAGATATGTATACTGTAGCTAAGAAAGTAATACTAAGTGTATGTTGTGTAGTAAGCTGTTAGTAGCCCATGTGCCTCACCCTAATCATTTGGTCTATTTTCACCTCTTAATTTCGCCTACTGTTCTGACTTGGTGGTGCACATGTAGCCTATAACCTGTTTTTGAGAAATGTAATAATTGAATATTGTCAGAGCTTTCATTGTCTGCTTATATGCCCCTTTTATTTATCCTACGGTTCTGACTTGGTGTACAGGGAGAAAGAACACTAAGAACGGCCCATGTTCTGAATTCTGTCGCTGTACATTTCAAAAGTGCTGAAAAAATAGTTCTATTGACTACGTACGTCCTAGCTCAGTCATTAATATCAATTGAAATTACGGATTGCCTCTTATCCGCTTGTCGTCCTCTTATGCCATATAAGTGACCATTTTGGTCACYTTTGAATGCTGGTGGTGTTTTCACTCTAGTGGTAGCATGAGACGGAGTCTACAACCCACACAAGTGGCTCAGGTAGTGCAGCTCATCCAGGATGGCACATCAATGCGAGCTGTGGCAAGAAGGTTTGCTGTGTCTGTCAGCGTAGTGTCCAGAGGCGCATGGAGGCGCTACCAGGAGACAGGCCAGTACATCAGGAGACGTGGAGGAGGCCGTAGGAGGGCAACAACCCAGCAGCAGGACCGCTACCTCCGCCTTTGTGCAAGGAGGAGCACTGCCAGAGCCCTGCAAAATGACCTCCAGCAGGCCACAAATGTGCATGAGCTGCACTACCTGAGCCACTTGTGTGGGTTKTAGACTCCGTCTCATGCTACCACTAGAGTGAAAGCACCGCCAGCATTCAAAAGTGACCAAAACATCAGCCAGGAAGCATAGGAACTGAGAAGTGGTCTGTGGTCACCACCTGCAGAACCACTCCTTTATTGGGGGTGTCTTGCTAATTGCCTACAATTTCCACCTTTTGTCTATTCCATTTGCACAACAGCATGTGAAATTTATTGTCAATCAGTGTTGCTTCCTAAGTGGACAGTTTGATTTCAAAGAAGTGTGATTGACTTGGAGTTACATTGTGTTGTTTAAGTGTTCCCTTTATTTTTTTGAGCAGTGTATATGTGAGTGAGATGTTAGTAAAATTCCTGAACTAAATGTTTTCATCAATCTAGATTGCAGCCGGTAGTAACAAGAAAAAGCGCTGCAATGCGTGTTGACCCAAGGACAGGAAGACACAGTACACATGCATCAAGTGCAAGAAATACATTTGCAACACACACACAGTAAAACTCTGTCCCCTGTGGTGTGTAGACAGCCTTAATGTGTTCAATGGGGCACATTTATAATTTCCATAAAATACTGTATGTAAATGTATCCTTCCAATTGGTTCAGTTCAAAGCAATAAACATCAATAGTGATAAACCTTGTTTCATTTATATTTGTTCAAGATCAACATGATTTATTCCACCCATGTCTTGATTATTTACAAAAATCACAATTTAAAATATAAAAAACGAATTGTGCTTTAGCAGAGGTAAATGGCAAATGTTAACCATGTATGCTGTCTACATCTAAGTATTTTTACAAATTGTTATGGCTGTGTTTTAACCCAATAATGTTGTGGGTCCATCAGACCTGCAAACATTGGGTGAATAACAAAACCCTTGTGTGGTGTTCATGTTTAAGAAAAATACTTTAAAGTACGACTTCAGTTTTTTTGGGTATCTGTACTTTACTATTTATATTTGACAATGTTTACTTCCCTACATTCCTAAAGAAAATATTGTACTTTTTACTCCAAACATTTTCCCTGAAAACCAAAAGTACTTGTTACATTTTGAATGCTTAGCAGGACMGGAAAATGGTCAAATTCAAGCACTTATCAAGAGAACACGTGGTCATCCCTAACGCCTCTGGCCTGGCGGTCTCAATAAACACATGCAACTTTCGTAAATAATGTCTGAGTGTGCACCAGGCTATCCATACGTTTTAAAAACAAGAAAATGGTGCTGTCTGCTTTGCTTAATAAGTATATTTTAGTAATTACATTTACTTTGGTTTTAAATATACCTAACACTTTGACTTTTACTCAAGTAGTATTTTACTGGCTGACTTTCACTTAACTTTTTAATAGAAAGTTACTCAAGTATGATAATTGGGTACTTTTTCTACCACAGAGCATTTCTATTGCTCCATCTAGTGATAATAGTCATATGGATTCTAATGCGATCTTGAGGACTCACATAATAGGGATAGATAAATACATTCAATTGTTGACTTTTTTTGCCACGGACTCTGTAACCTAGATTAAAGACAATTTAGTTCAGAGGGAACTTCTCTTCATCTGCCCTTTTTTAACATCTGTTCGAAATTGATTCAATTGTGTTTTATGACAGTGAGACCACAACTGTTCTGGAAGTAGACAGCCATTGCAAATAAGGTTGCATCAGGTCATTTGTGTGCACCTTGTAAATGCATTGTTATCTGTGTTTTATATCAGCTCACCATTGTGTAAAGCATGGAGGCCCCACTTCTGTAGGCCTGCGAATCAATTTCCAAATGTTTTTTATTTTTAGGAACTTCGTCTGGATCTCAACTTGCTGTTAAGAGTTAGAATACACAAGGTGCCAGGGTTGGGGTCAATTCCATTTCAATTCAGGAAGTACAATGAAATTCCAATTATCTTCTAATGCTTTTCAATGTGGAATTGGGTTTACTTTCTGAATGCAAATGTAATTGACCCAACCCTGCAAGGTGCAATTTTGAAATGTGGTTGTGCATCTGAAATGTCTCTTGTYAGTCACTTAATTAGATTGGTTGGTAAGTAAGTCTAGCCAGCTATCTAAAGTTGCAGTAATCATGGTCAAATTACCACCCAGGGTCCCCCATTGATTTTGTTAGTAACTCTCAGATATCATATTTAAAAAACTGCGAACATTTCTCTCCACCCTATGGCAAAATGTGTAGAATTGCCAAAAACTTGCTTTAAAACTGCAACATTTGCTCTAAGCCCCATGGCAATGTGTAGAATTGCAGGAAATTAAATAGTTTCTCTTCCTTGTCGAGGGGTACACAAATGTTTTGCCCGCAAAAAGCTTGGGGCCGGCTCTGACTGCATGTGTGGGTATGGCTGTGGGTACACAGACCTGCGCGCTACTGTGGCCTGTCGTGAGTTAAGATTGTGACCCCCACCCCCATCAGTTGCACATACCTGGTGTAAAACATTTTCACAATGTTATATTAAGTATACAGTCAATACATGTGACTGACTGCCTATAAATATGTAATTTGTCACATCCCTTTTACTCTTTTTATAACCCCTCACAGTAGCTGAGTGACTTTACTGCCTGTGTCTCAGTAGTATAGTAGTGTAATGCTACTGCCACCTTGTGGCTACTTCTCATGACAAATTTCCACTTACTACCACAGTTAAGTATTGTTACAAAGCAACCCTGAAGTATCCATATCTTTCTTCCCCAATTCCCTTAAGTTTGTCTAACTATACAACCCATATTTCAAACCTAATATATACATCTTTATAAATACTGTAGTCAGAGTATTGTCAGTCAGTGGCTCTTCACAGAGTTTGAGCGGCTGCGTCTGGGAGCTTCAGCACCAACACCAAGCTCGTCCAGGCAGCACTGCAGGTTGGCGTTCCTGTCAGGGTAGTGGTTCTCTTTAATCTTCTTCCTGATAATGGCGGCTGTCTCCTCAGAGGCCGACGAGCATTTGTTCATTTCGGGTAGGAAGCGTTGTAGCAGCTCCTGATTGGCCGTCTGGGCCATGCCCAACAGGAAGCGCAGGAAGACATCCAGGTTTCCATCGGGGCTCTGTAAGCTTCTCTCTATAGCACTGCGGTACATGTCCAGCAACCCGGGGTCCTTGAACATGCGTGAGAACTTGCTATTCCGCGGCTGCTGCAGGACGTTCTGCCCCATACACCTCCAGGTGAGGAACACGTAGAGGGCAGCCAGGTATTCTTGGATGGTGGGGTGGATGAAGGTCTGGATCCTCTCCTGGTACATGACAAACTGCTCGATCAGGAACTCAATGCACAGGCCACTCTTGGTGACAGCCTCAGCGACATCCACCCCGCAGTCCTTCCAGGTGGCCTTGCCAATGACCATCTGGTTTTTCTCCAGCATCGTAAAGGCTAGCTTGCCCAGGTTCATCAGGAAGTCCCTCTCCTCTTCCGGGGTGCGGGAGGCTGAGCCCCTGGCACCACGCACATGCAGGTGCACCAGCAGCAGGCGAGTGTACATCAGGGTCAGCCCCTTGGGCAGCTCTGCATCCGGCCCCTTCTCCCTAAACGTGTGCTGGAAAACATCCCGCACCACACAGCAGAACATGGGCAGATGGCACATGATGTGGAGGGTCTTGCAGGAGGTCAGGTGGGCAATCACCTTATCGGCCTGCGCCGGGTCCTGAAACCTCCTCCTGAAGTACTCTTCCTTCTGTTCGTTGGTGAAGCCACGGACCTCCAACACCTGGTGCACAGACTCTGGGGGCAGCCGACTGGAGGTGAGTGGGCGAGAGATTATCCAGAGGAGAGACGAGGGGAGCAGATTGCCCCTAATCAGGTTGGTTACCACCACGTGCATGGCGGCTGGTTCAGTGCTGTCACACCAAGTCTCGGTGCGGTGGAAGTCCAGGGAATGTGCATACTCGTCCAGCCCGTCACAGATGAACATGACCTTGCCTTCGTCGCACTCGAAGGTGGGCAGCACCTTGGTCTCGGGGTAGAGAGTGTGGACGATCTCCAGGAGGCTGATCTTCAGGTTCAGCATGAGGTTGAGCTCTTTGAAGGGCAGTGGGAACAGGAAGTAGACATGATTGTGCTCGCGCTCCTCTGCCCAGTCCATGATGAACTTCTGCACGGCCACAGACTTCCCTACCCCGGCGATGCCGTTGGTCACTATATGGCTCACATGCTTCTCATAGATCACATCGGGGTCAAAGATCTGGCTACAGGTTATCCGCTTCTCTTCCTTGCGATTGGTGGACAGCTTGTCGATCTTTCTGACCTCGTGCTCGATGTTGGGCCCAGCATTGCCTCGGTCTGTTATGTAGAGCTCATTAAAGATACTATCAAAGGCCTTATGCTCTCCCTGCTGGGCAACGCCCTCACACATCCAGCTATACTTCCTCAACAGAGTGTCTCTCAGCTCATAACGCACCTCATCTGCACAGAGAGAACAGGGAAAACACAGACATTAAAAAAGGCACAGTCTACTAGATTTCCTGTTCAATGGCCATTTAAATTAACAATTTGTGTATAACTCATTGGTTCTTTAAGTACTGTATAACATATAAATGCCTCATGAGCATAGCTCAACTATTACCCTATCATAACTCAAAGTATACGTTTCTGTTATTTTATCATTATATTACATGAATCAAATGAAATAAAGCCAACGTGCATACTTTTCTTGCAGAGGTCCGTGAGGTAGGCATCCAGGCGTTTGAGGCCCATGTCCTTCAGCAGGGCCTTGGTGAGCTGCAGGGCCACCTCTAGGTCATAAMACTCCAGCAGTCTATCCACCAGGTCCACCATGTCCATGCCCTGGGGAGGAGAGCTGAATGACTCTGGGTAGCGCTTCCACAGCGTGATCTTAAATGTCCTCAAATCATCCTTCCCCAGTTTCTCCAGTGTCTTCCTGATGGCCTGTGGTCCACAGAATACAATTAAAACAAGAGAAAAGCAATTCTCATCCACTACACTTAACTTTAGGGACATGTTGACATTTGTTGCTGAACATACAGTACGTCACCTAGACTAGAGTGAAGTGTGAGCCCACCTTGAAGGTGAAGTCTACAGTCAGAGCAGGGTGTCTCTTCTCGTCTGGGTTTTTGATCAGCTCTGGTCTTGGAAGTTCCACTGCTGGACCCTCTTCTTTAGGTGCTGTGTCTTGAGACCTGGAGAGGCGGTGGAAGATKAAATATTGCAACACATACTAGTGTAAACACATACTAGCCTATCCATAGATTTGACCATTTGTAAACAAATGGACATACATGCACCAACACCCACACTATACTCAGGAAAAAATATGCATAATTACACACTTCAACAGATTGCATCCTGTCTGTGCCTGATCAAACATGGATGACTTTTCTTACTTCCTGGTTCTGGTCTCACAGTCATCACTGTCCACGGAGTAGCCACTGGAGTAAGACTCTGTTCTTTCCAGCTGGACTCTAAGTAGAACATCACATGGAAAATGAATTAATCATCAGCAGTAGTGAACTAGTGCTGCTTCAAGGAGCCGTTGTCCACATAATATAACAAATATGTTCACGTACTGTAGTCCTTTAACGGTCTGTGTTCCTGGTTCGTGTTAATACTTTGTAAAGAAATGTAATGCAAGTGTATGTATTTTTTGTGTGACGGAATTCTTTTAATTTTACTGTATGTTAATGTAAGTGTATGAGTGTCTATAAATCAACATGTTTCAGTGTACCTAGTAGCAGACAGCTCAGTTTCTTCATCCAGTTCATCAGATGGCCAGAATTGGGTATCACTGTTTACAGAATTGTAGCTGTGGACCGGGGATTTAGCCCTTTCCACATCATGCCTGCCAAACACACACACACAAACTATGAATGATTGAGGATGGGGAAAGGATCAAGCTTAATTCTGGGCACATGAAATGTGCTGTGTGTTGTGGTATGGTCAGTGTCTCACCAGTGAGTAGTGTCCATGGGTCTCAGGCCATCTCCCAGGTCCAGGGAGGGTCTCCTCTCAGGCACATAGAAAGCCTCCTCTCCCTCATCAGACATAKAGATTGTACTTCTTCCGCGGCCAGACACACCCTCTCCCAAGGGAAAACTGACATCTGATATAGTTTCCCCTCCATCATGCTCCATCGTATCAGAGCCTCGCCCAGCGATCCTGGAGGACCTCAGGTGTACAGGTTCCGGGTCACAGTTCAAAGTCTGACGTCAATGGCTACTTGAATGTTGCCAGACAGTAGACCTGTGCTGCAAGAAAATTAAAAAAAACACGCATACCAGTCGATCACATTTTTACCATTATCATAAGTAATTCTATAACAATTACAGACTTCTTGCGACTTGCGAATAGGTCACTCTTACCAAGAAAAAAAGCTGAAAATATCGAAGCTTTCTGTTCCGAGGCGAGCTTGTTTTGAAACCTCTGGCCTACTAAATTCACCTGTTTGCCTCATTTATGGCGACTCACTTTACTAAAACATAATGTGTACGCGTTCAAAATACACGTAACATAACCCTAGAGCTAATAAACGGCAAATGTTCCCGGTTAAAATGCTAAATATAGACCACAGACAGGGCCGCACTAACTTTTGACTCCGACAAACAGGAACAGTAAAGTATTATCACAGATATAACAATGAGACAGATATTTCACCGGATGTTTAAATGTGAAGCATCCGGTTGACGTTTCCACTCACTACCAAATATGGTAGAGAGGAMGCCCAATAGCCAGCAGTGGGAGAAGATGGAACCAGATACATTTGGCCGACATTCTAATGATATACTCATCGATTAAACGTTTGATCTCAATTTTTCTGTTCCCAGAACTACAATCTGTTATAAACAGAGTGGACTAAGTTTTGTGAACTTTGCCCTTTGCCAAAGTTCCACAAAATTGCGTTGTTGAGAAGAAGTGCAAAGGCGAWTTGAGTTATTGCACACGCGCACTTCACAGAAWAGGCGTTCCCCAACGGAAATATGCAAATATTGTCTAGAACGGGCCAATAAGGTCTTGCTAGTTCAAGCTTGGCTCTGCCCACGTCCTTGCTTGTTCTGCCCACTATGGCTAATTTGTTCCCATTTGAAATGACAGGCTGTGGTCTATCTTTGTTTAGTCATAAAAATCTTTGGTACTATTCTGCCAGTAGCATAACGATGATGTCACTTTCTTTCTTTTTAATGATGAAACCTTCAAAATAAAAGCCCACATTGTAATATCATTAGCTGATAAAAAATGTATTGAATGGTATATCAATGGCCACTTGTATTGTGCCAACAAGAAAAAGTGATAAGTAATTTATGAAAACAAATAAAAAATATGGTTTTAAATTATTATTATTTAAAGACCAATAATGAAAAAATACAATGTTGACACTGGTATGTTAAGTACATTGAACTGTAGAGAGAAAACTTTACTACCTGTCTCAGCTAAAGGCGTGGGAAATAATTATTAGTGTCTACTAACCAAATATGATTTGTTTTCAAGGGGGCTATGTCACATGGCCTGCTGCTGGCTTTTTACTCCACCCCCTACATAGCCCCCGATATAATACATATTGGATTGTCGAGAGATCTTTTCTACCTGTCTCAGCTAAAGTTAGGTGGGAAATACTCAGTATGATTAGTTTTGGAGGGGGACTGTGTCATACATATCCAGCTGCACTTCTCCGCCCCCTCCCTTTAGCTGAGATTTTGCTCCCGAGTGGCGCAGCGGTCGAAGGCACTGCATCTCAGTGCTGGAGGCGTCACTACAGACCCTTGTTCGATTCCAGGCTGTATCCCAACCGGCCGTGATTGGAAGTCCCATAGGGCAGCGCACAATTGGCCCAGCATTGTCCGGGTCAGGGTTTGGCCGGGGTAGGCCGTCATTGTAAATAAGAATTTGTTCTTTTTTWAATTCTTTTTTAAATTWAAATTTAAAGGGGTGGATCAGCTTAATATTGCGCAAAGAATGTTGCGGAAAGAATTTGTTCTTATCTGACTTGCCTGGTAAAAAAAGAAAAGCTGAGACAGGTAGAAAAGATCTCTCTACAACCCAATATGTATTTAATATATAGTGTCTTGCGTTGGGTGCTATGGAAGGGGTGGAGTAAAAAGCCAGCAGCAGGTCGTGTGACACAGCCTCCCTCAAAAACAAACTATATTTGGTTAGTAGAGACCCTAATGAATATTTTCCACCCCACTTTAGCTGAGACAGCTGTATTTTTCTCTCTACAACCAAATGTGTATCCCATGTACATTGCAGTGAATGGAGTGGGTTGAGTAGGGAGCACTCTGTATTAAACCCATCACTCAACACAAGAGTTCAATTWAAGTTTTTGCAGACTCTATTGAGTAATTCCAGCGACATATATTTGTATTTTGTTAAAAGTGTATTTCTTGAAATCTAACCTACACAATAGCTTTCAGCATGGCAGTATTAGTGTAAACTTTCAAAATAAATGTTGGTATAAATAATAATAATACTAATAATAACAATAAAATACCACAATTTTTTTCAAAGGCGGTTGCAATGCTGTGTGAAAAACTGTTGTACTGCACTAGAGTGTTAAAAAAATAGRTATTCCCAAAGTTTAGCACAATCGTGCCGCCAGGAGTACGGTAATAAACTGAAGGCTGATTTTAATTTCGTTGGTATACTACCTTTCAAAAGTTTGGGGTCCTTGTTTTTGAAAGAAAAGCAMATTTTTTGTCCTTTAAAATAACATCAAATTGATCAGAAATAGAGCGTAGACATTGTTAATGTTGTAAATGACTATTTTAGCTGGAAACGGCTGATTCTTTTATGGAATATCTACATAGGCGTACATAGGCCCATTATCAGCAACCATCACTCCTGTGTTCCAATGGCACGTTGTGTTAGCTAATCCAAGTTGTTCATTTTAAAAGGTTAATTGATCATTAGAAAACCCTTTTGCAATTAGTTAGCACAGCTGAAAACTGTTGTTCTGATTAAAGAAGCAATAAAACTGGCCTTCTTTAGACTAGTTGAGTATCTGGATCATCAGCATTTATGGGTTTGATTACAGGCTCAAAATGGCCAGAAACAAATAACTTTCTTCTGAAACTCGTCAGTCTATTCTTGTTYTGAGAAATGAAGGCTATTCCATGCGAGAAATTGCCAAGAAACTGAAGATCTCGTACAACGCTGTGTACTACTCCCTTTACAGAACAGCGCAAACTGCCACTAACCAGAAWAGAAAAAGGAGTGGGAGGCCCCGGTGCACAACTGAGCAAGAGGACAAGTACATTAGTGTCTAGTCTGAGAAACAGACGCCTCACAAGTCCTCAACTGGCAGCTTCATTAAATAGTACCAGTCTCAACGTCATCAGTGAAGAGGCGACTCCATCGATATACAAAATCTCAAATTCATACCACTGAACAAAAATATAAACCCAACATGTAAAGTGTTGGTCCCATGTTTCATGAGCTGAAATAAAATATCCAAGAAATGTTCCATACGCACAAAAAGCTTATTTCTCTCAAATGTTGTTCACAAATTTGTTTACATCCCTGTTAGTGAATATTTCTCCTTTGCCAAGAGAATCCATCCACTTGACAGGTGTG
Organism: Salvelinus sp. IW2-2015; assembly: GCF_002910315.2. Classification (NCBI taxonomy): domain Eukaryota; kingdom Metazoa; phylum Chordata; class Actinopteri; order Salmoniformes; family Salmonidae; genus Salvelinus; species Salvelinus sp. IW2-2015. The sequence continues at coordinate 27,940,334 of NC_036863.1, read as the reverse complement.
GCACATCAAGAAGCTGATTAAACAGCATGATCGTTACACAGGTGCACCTTGTGTTGGGAACAATAAAAGGACACTCTAAAATGTGCAATTTTGTCACACAACACAATGCCACAGATGTCTCAAGTTTTGAGGGAGCGTGGTATTTGCATGCTGAATGCATSCATGTCCACCAAATCTATTGCCAGATAATTTMATGTTCATTTCTCGACCATAAGCCACCTCCAACATCATTTTAGAGAATTTGGCAGTACGTCCAACCGGCTTCACAACCGCAGACCAAGTGTATGGCGTCGTGTGATCAAGTGGTTTGCTGATGTCAACGTTGTGAACGGAGTGCCCTATGGTGGCGGTGGGGTTATGGTGTGGGCAGGTATAAGCTACGGAGAATGAACACAATTGCATTTTATCGATGGCAATTTGAATGCACAGAGATACCGTGATGAGATCCTGAGGCACATTGTCGTGCAATTCATCCGCCGCAATCACCTCATGTTTCAGTATGRTAATGCACGGCCCCATGTCGAAAGGATCTGTACACAATTCCTGGAATTGTGAAAATGTCCCAGTTCTTCCATGGCCTGCATACTCACCAGATTTGTCTCCAATTGAGCATGTTTGGGATGCTCTGGATTGACGTGTACGACAGCGTGTTCCAGTTCCCGACAATATCCAGAAACTTTGCAACAGCCTGATCAAACTCTATGCGAAGGAGATGTGTCGCGCTGCATTAGGCAAATGGTGGTCATACAAGATACTGACTGGTTTTCTGATCCACTTCCCAAGGTATCTGTGACCAACAGATGCATATCTGTATTCCCATTCATGTGAAATCCATAGATTAGGGCCTAATGAATTTATTCAGACCCCTTGACTTTTTCCACATTTTGTTACGTTACAGCCTTATTCTAAAATTGATTAAATAAATGTAAAAAATTCTATAGCATAATGACAAAAGCAAAAACAGGTTTTTAGAATTGTTTTCAAATTTATAAAAAATACAAAACAGAATTTACCTTATATTTACCTTATTTACCTAAATATTCAGACCCTTTGCTATGAGACTCGAAATTGAGTTCAGGTGCATCGTGTTTCCACTGATCATCCTTGAGATGTTTCTACAACTTGGAGTCCACCTGTGGTAAATTCAATTGATTGGATATGATTTGGAAAGGCACACACCTGTCTACATAAGGTTCCACAGTTGACAGTGCATGTCAGAGCAAAAACCAAGCCATGAGGTCGAAGAAATTGTTCGTAGAGCTTTGAGACAGGATTATGTCGAGGCACAGATCTGGGGAAGGGTACCAGAAATGTCTGCAGCAATGGAGGCTSCAAAGAACACAGTGGCATTCGTAAATGGAAGAAGTTTGGAACTGCCAAGACTCTTCATAGACTCTTTCAAACTGAGCAGTCGGGGGAGAAGGGCCTTGGTCAGGGAGGTGACCAAGAACCCAATGATCACTCTGACAGAGCAACAGAGTTCCTCTGTGGAGATGGGAGAACCTTCCAGAAGGAGAACCATCTAAGCAGCACTCCACCAATCAGGCCTTTATTGTAGAGYGGCCAGACAGAAGCCACTCCTCAGTAAAAGGCACATGACAGCCCGCTTGGAGTTTGCCAAAAGGCACCTAAAAACTCTCAGACCGTGAGAAACAAGATTATCTGGTCTGATGAAACCAAGATTGAACTCTTTGGTCTGAATGCGAAGCGTCACATCTGGAGGAAACCTGGCACCATCCCTACGGTGAAGCATGGTGGAGGCAGCATCATGCTGGGGGGATGTTTTTCAGCGGCAGGGACTGGGAGACTAGTCAGGATTGAGGCGAAGATTAACGGATTAAAGTACAGAGAAATCCTTGATGAAAACCTGCTCCAGAGCACTCAGGATCTCAGACTCAGGCGAAGGTTCGCCTTCCAACAGGACAACGACCCTAAGCACACAGCCAAGACAACACAGGAGTAACTTTGGGACAAGTCTCTGAATGTCCTTGAGTGGTCCAGCCAGAGCCCAGACTTGAACCCGATCGAACATCTCTGAAGAGACCTGAAAATAGCTGTGTGCTAACGYACCCCATCCAACCTGACAGAGCTTGAGAGGATCTGCAGAGAAGAMTGGGAGAAACTCCCCAAATACAGGTGTTCCAAGCTTATAGCGTCAAACATAAAGAAGACTCGAAGCTGTAATCGCTGTCAAAGGTGCTTCAAGATCAAGATGGYRCCAAAGAGGATGGCTGACGTTTTACATGCCYGTGACTAATTGTGCTATTTAGTTAGTTTTTTGTTGTTGTTTGTAACTTATTATTTTACTTATTTTGTATACAATGTTGCTGCTACCATCTCTTATGACCGAAAATAACTTCTGGACATCAGAACAGSGATTAYTCACCWCGAACTGGAAGAAGCTTTTTCCTTTAATGAGTCCGACGAGAAAGATATACTGCTCTCCTGGGAACAGGCCCAGATCCCAGTCATTTGCGTGAAGAAAAGACGRAGGAAAAGAGGACGCAGATCAGGCTGCCTTTTGAGAATCTGTAGGCGAGCGAGTAAACTCCCACTGCCATCCTACTTGCTAACATGCAATCATTGGAAAATAAAATTGATGATCTACGATTAAGATTATCCTACCAACGGGACATTAAAAACTGTAATATCKTATGTTTCACAAGTCGTGGCTGAACGACAACRCRGATAATATAGAGCTGGAGGGATTTTCAATGCACTGGCAGAACAGAGCGGCTACGTCTGGTAAGACTARGGGTGGGTGTRTGTGTCTTTTTGTCAATAACAGCTGGTGTGCAATGTCTAATATTAAAGAAGTCTTGAGGTATTGCTCACCTGGGGTAGAGTACCTTATGATAAGCTGTGGACCACACTATCTACCAAGAGAGTTCTCATCTATAATATTCGTAGCCGTCTATTTACCACCACAGACCGATGCTGGCACTAAGACCGCACTCAACCAACTCTATAAGGCCATAAGCAARCAARAAAATRCTCAYTCAGAAGCGGCGCTCCTAGTGGCCAGGGACTTTAATGCAGGCAAACTTAAATCAGTTTTACCAAATTTCTATCAGCATGTCACATGTGCAACCAGAGGGAAAAAAACTCTAGGCCACCTTTACTCCATACACAGAGATGCATACAAAGATCTCCCATGCCCTCCATTTGGCAAATCTGACCATAATTCTATCCTCCTAATTCCTGTTTACAAGCAAAAACTAAAGCAGGAAGTACCAATACGGAAGTGGTCAGATGACGCTGATGCTACGCTACAGGATAGTTTTGCTAGCATAGTCTGGAATATGTTCCGGGATTCATCCAACGGCATTGAGGAGTATACCACCTCAGTCATCGGCTTCATCAATAACTGCATCGACGACGTCGTCCCCACAGTGTTCGTACGTACATATCCCAACCAGAAGCCATGGATTACAGGCAACATCCACATTGAGATAAAGGCTAGAGCTGCCGCTTTCAAGGAGCGGGACACTAATCCGGACGCGTATAAAAAAATCCCGCTATGCCCTCAGACGAACCATCAAACAAGCAAAGCATSAATACAGGATTAAAATTGAATCCTACTACACCGGCTCTGATGCTCGTTGGATGTGGAAGGGCTTGAAAACTATTACGGACTACAAAGGGAAACCCAGATGCAAGCTGCCCAGTGACGTGAGCCTTCCAGACGAGCTAAATKCCATTAATGCTCGCTTCGAGACAAGCAACACTAAAGCATGCACGAGAGCACCAGCTGTTCTGGATGACTGTGTGATAACGCTTTCCGTAGCCGATGTGAGCAAGACCTTTAAACAGGTCAACATTCACAAAGCCGCGGGGCCAGATGGATTACCAGGACGTGTACTCAAAGCATGCCTGGACCAACTGGCAAGTGTCTTCACTGACATTTTCAACCTCTCCCTGACTGAGTCTGTAATACCTGTTTCAAGCAGACCACCATAGTCCCAGTGCCCAAGGAAGCGAAGGTAACCTGCCTAAATGATTACCGCACCGGAGCACTCACGTTGGTAGCCATGAAGTGCTTTGAAAGGCTGGTCATGGCTCACATCAACAGCATCCTCTTGTCATGAAATTACCTTTCAAATTATAGCTAAAATAACCAACTTTGAAAGCACTAACTACAACTATTGTTTAAAAATCGCCCATATTGTGCCATTGCACCAAAGAGGATGGCTGACGTTTTACATGCCCGTGACTAATTGTGCTATTTAGTTAGTTTTTTGTTGTTGTTTGTAACTTATTATTTTACTTATTTTGTATACAATGTTGCTGCTACCATCTCTTATGACCGAAAATAACTTCTGGACATAGAACAGCGATTATTCACCACGAACTGGAAGAAGCTTTTTCCTTTAATGAGTCCGACGAGAAAAATATACTGCTCTCCTGGGAACAGGCCCAGATCCCATCATTTGCGTGAAGAAAAGACGGAGGAAAAGAGGACGCAGATCAGGCTGCCTTTTGAGAATCTGTAGGCGAGCGAGTAAACTCCCACTGCCATCCTACTTGCTAACAGCAATCATTGGAAAATAAAATTGATGATCTACGATTAAGATTATCCTACCAACGGGACATTAAAAACTGTAATATCTTATGTTTCACAAGTCGTGGCTGAACGACAACGCGGATAATATAGAGCTGAGGGATTTTCAATGCACTGGCAGAACAGAGCGGCTACGTCTGGTAAGACTAGGGTGGGTGTATGTGTCTTTTTGTCAATAACAGCTGGTGTGCAATGTCTAATATTAAAGAAGTCTTGAGGTATTGCTCACCTGGTAGAGTACCTTATGATAAGCTGTGGACCACACTATCTACCAAGAGAGTTCTCATCTATAATATTCGTAGCCGTCTATTTACCACCACAGACCATGCTGGCACTAAGACCGCACTCAACCAACTCTATAAGGCCATAAGCAAGCAAAAAAATGCTCACTCAGAAACGGCGCTCCTAGTGCCAGGGACTTTAATGCAGGCAAACTTAAATCAGTTTTACCAAATTTCTATCAGCATGTCACATGTGCAACCAGAGGGAAAAAAACTCTAGGCCACCTTTACTCCATACACAGAGATGCATACAAAGATCTCCCATGCCCTCCATTTGGCAAATCTGACCATAATTCTATCCTCCTAATTCCTGTTTACAAGCAAAAACTAAAGCAGGAAGTACCAATACGGAAGTGTCAGATGACGCTGATGCTACGCTACAGGATAGTTTTGCTAGCATAGTCTGGAATATGTTCCGGGATTCATCCAACGGCATTGAGGAGTATACCACCTCAGTCATCGGCTTCATCAATAACTGCATCGACGACGTCGTCCCCACAGTGTTCGTACGTACATATCCCAACCAGAAGCCATGGATTACAGGCAACATCCACATTGAGATAAAGGCTAGAGCTGCCGCTTTCAAGGAGCGGGACACTAATCCGGACGCGTATAAAAAAATCCCGCTATGCCCTCAGACGAACCATCAAACAAGCAAAGCATGAATACAGGATTAAAATTGAATCCTACTACACCGGCTCTGATGCTCGTTGGATGTGTGAAGGGCTTGAAAACTATTACGGACTACAAAGGGAAACCCAGATGCAAGCTGCCCAGTGACGTGAGCCTCCAGACGAGCTAAATGCCATTAATGCTCGCTTCGAGACAAGCAACACTAAAGCATGCACGAGAGCACCAGCTGTTCTGGATGACTGTGTGATAACGCTTTCCGTAGCGATGTGAGCAAGACCTTTAAACAGGTCAACATTCACAAAGCCGCGGGCCAGATGGATTACCAGGACGTGTACTCAAAGCATGCCTGGACCAACTGGCAAGTGTCTCACTGACATTTTCAACCTCTCCCTGACTGAGTCTGTAATACCTGTTCAAGCAGACCACCATAGTCCCAGTGCCCAAGAAGCGAAGGTAACCTGCCTAAATGATTTCCGCACCGGAGCACTCACGTTGGTAGCCATGAAGTGCTTTGAAAGGCTGTCATGGCTCACATCAACAGCATCCTCTTGATACCTTAGACACTCCAATTCGCATACCGCCCCAACAAATCCATAGATGATGCAATCTCAATCGCACTCCACACTGCCCTTTCCCACCTGGACAAAAGGAACACCTATGTGAGAATGCTGTTCATTGACTACAGCTCAACGTTCAACACCATAGTGCCCATGAAGCTTATCACTAAGCTAAGGACCCTGGGACTTAGAAACTCTGCAACTGGACCCTGGACTTCCTGACGGGCCACCCTCAGGTGGTAAAGGTAGGCAACAACACGTCTGCCATGCTGATCCTCAACACTGGGGCCCCTCAGGGGTGTGTACTTAGTCCCCTCCTGTACTCCCTGTTCACCCACGACTGCGTGGCCAAACACGACTCCAACACCATCATTAAGTTTGCTGACGACGAACAGTGGTATGCCTGCACACCGTCAATGATGAAACAGCCTATAGAGAGGAGGTCAGAGAACTGGCAGTGTGCTGCCAGAACAACAACCTCTCCCAAGACAAAGGAGCTGATCGTGGACTACAGGAAAAGGTTGGCCGAACAGGCCCCCATTGACATCAAAGGGGCTGTAGTGGAGCGTGTCGAGAGTTTCAAGGTCCTTCCTTGGTGTCAACATCACCAGCGATCTATCATGGTCCAAACACACCAAGACAGTCGTGACGAGGGCACGACAAAACCTTTCCCCCTCAGAGACTGAAAAGATTTGGCATGGGTCCCCAGATCCTCAAAAAATTCTACAGCTGCACCATCGAGAGCATCCTGACCGGTGCATCACTGCCTGGTATGAAACTGCTCGGCATCTGACCTAAGGCGCTACAGAGGTTAGTGCGCACGGCCCAGTACATCACTGCGGCCAAGCTTCCTGACATCCAGGACCTATACAATAGGCGGTGTCAGAGGGAAGCTCATAAAATTGTCAGAGACTCCAGTCACCCAAGTCATAGACTGTTTTCTCTGCTACCGAACGGCAAGAGGTACCGGAGCCCCAAGTCTGGGATCAAAAGGCTCCTTAACAGCTTCTACCCCCAAGCCATAAGACTGCTGAACAACTAATCAAATGGCCACGTGACTATTACATTGACCCCCCCCCCCCCCCCCGACACTGACTCGGTACCTGTACCTGTATATAGCCCATTATTGTTATGTCATTGTGTTACTTGATTATTTTTTACCTTAGTTTATTTGGGAAATATTTTCTTAACTCTTCTTGAACTGCACTGTTGGTTAAGGGCTTGTAAGTAATCATTTCACGGTAAGGTCATACTTGTTGTATTCGGCGCATGTCACAAATAAAGTTTGATTTGATTTTTGAACGAAGTACTGAGTAAAGGTCTGAATAATTATGAAAATGTGATATTTCCGTTTATTAAAAAACAGTTTTTGCTTTGTCATTATGGGGTATTGTATTGTGAGGGGAAAAAACAATTTAATCAATTGTAGAAGAAGGAACCTAACAAAATGAAAGAACCTAACAAAATGTGGAAAAATACTTTCGGAGTACTTTGTGAGGGCCCTGTATGACCTTTGACCCCTAGGGTATGAGAATTACCTTTATAAATTGCTTTAAAAAGGAACCCTGATACATTCTGAACTTTGCTTGACAAGTGGTTCTGAAAG